>NC_085053.1:23292169-23596640 GCF_963662255.1 Cinclus cinclus
AGGGCTATGAAAACAGCAGCAAGCAGGAGATGTCAAGAAGAGCACTACTGCATGCACACCTATGTTGTGTGAGATGATCTGTAATGATTTTGGCTTCTGACAGTGGCTCTCTGCAGTTGCACAGATCAAAGACCATAAAGAAACGATACCTAAATACACCAGACTTACTGGTAAGTAACACCAACACCTCATGAAAATAAAAGTAAAATGTTTGGATTCTTCTTTTTTTTTTTTTTTTTTTTTTTTTTTTTTTGCAGGACTTTTCATTTAAAAGTCAAACTTAGAAAACCAGAAGACAAAATATAATGTGTAGTTTGGGCTGGATCATGAGATTTGGTCAAAAAGTTTTACTGAACTGAGGGAAGAAATTCCAAGTTTTATTGTCTCTGCTCAGCTCACTATCTGGAACACAACATCCTAACCACCTCTTTTCCTTTTTTATGATCAAAACTGAGAAGTATTCAAGTCCAAGAACAGCGACTTAGTCAGGTCAGCAGCCAGAACTGAGCTGGAAAACCAGAACCAAACACCATTTCTGTCAGGTTGACCTTTGTTATTTTTCTCTCTTTTGGTGGTTTCAGGTAAGAGCTTTCCACCTACAACTTGTTTCTTGGTTTAGTTGAGCATTCTCTGCAATCACTTGATCAAAGTTTTCTAAATGGAAGACTGGCTACAAGTGACCATGACTTTTTGCAACAAGTTTCTACCAAGTAACCATTTATGCCAAGACTTTAAAGCTTTCAGGAACTATTAATTTTTACACAAATAATGGTGTATTTCCTAATAACTTCAGATAACATGACATGATGAATAACAGGGAACTGAAATCATCAAGGAAGTAAATCTGTTATAGACTCAAACCAGTCATTTTTTGGTTGAGTTTTGGTCCAGCTACAAAGAAAGTTTTGCTCTGTTGGTTGGGGTTTTTTTGAGTCCCACGTAGTCTTCAAAGTAAGAGTGTGGGTTCAGTTCTGGGTTTGAAAAGAAATAACAATTTAAATCAGTTTTCAATTTGGGTTTGGGTTTGATTCAAAGCTGTCAAGCATATTCACAGAGTGATTAAAACTGTTCCAACAGTTCTGGCCATGAGGAAGGTAAGGCAAACCCAGAGGACATGCAGATCTGGACAAGTACTCTTGCTATTAGCTAAATTTTTCTATTACCTAAATGTTCTTACGGACCAAAGCCCCATTGTTTTAGGCAGGGCAAGAAACAGGTAGAAAGAAATTAGCCTGGCTTAAAAAATCTTCCTGTCTACAGACTCAGAGCTAGAGATGAGAAAAAGCTACAAGATGAGGAAGAAGAAGCAATATTATCTTTCTCAGATGAGGAACCAAGGTGCGGGGAGGTGAAGTGACTTGGCAGAAGCATCACAGGAAGGCTGGAGCAGAGCTAGGAGGTGCAGCCGAGCACTGGGAGCCCCTGGCCACAGTCACAGCCACATCCACAGTCACAGTCACATCCACAGTCACAGCCACAGCCACAGCCACATCCACAGCCACAGCCACAGCCACATCCACAGCCACAGCCACATCCACAGTCACAGCCACAGCCACATCCACAGTCACAGTCACAGTCACATCCACAGCCACAGTCACAGCCACAGCCACAGTCACAGCCACAGCCACATCCACAGTCACAGCCACAGCCACATCCACAGTCACAGTCACAGCCACAGCCACATCCACATCCACAGTCACAGTCACAGTCACAGTCACAGTCACATCCACAGCCACAGCCACATCCACAGTCACAGCCACATCCACAGCCACAGCCACAGTCACAGTCACAGTCACAGTCACATCCACAGCCACAGCCACAGTCACAGCCACAGTCACATCCACAGCCACAGTCACAGTCACAGCCACAGTCACATCCACAGTCACAGTCACAGTCACAGTCACAGTCACAGTCACATCCACAGTCACAGTCACATCCACAGCCACAGCCACATCCACAGTCACAGTCACAGTCACAGTCACAGTCACATCCACAGCCACAGCCACATCCACAGCCACAGCCACATCCACAGTCACAGTCACATCCACATCCACATCCACATCCACAGCCACATCCACATCCACATCCACATCCACAGCCACAGCCACAGCCTGTCCTTCCTGCCTCTCTCTCCCTGCACACCTTGTGTGGCACCCCTGCAGAGCTCCAGGGATCAAGACAAAACACTGACCCAAGCTGCTGGGCAAAGAGGGGACAAAGCCCCGTTTGTTTTTCTTTCTGCTACTTTATCTCACTTCAATAGGAGCAGTTGAGAATGTGGAGGATAAATGAAAACAACTGTTGGGCGTTAGTCCAAGTGGTTAACAAAGAACCCCAAACTCTTTTAAGTCCTACAACTAAAAGGTGCTGGCATAAAAAGAATAGCATTTTTCTTTGCAGAAATCATTTGTTGAACTCTCTAGTTCTGAATAGGATTCCTTGCCTCCTCCCCTTTTTTTCCCCCCAGAATTTAAAAACAAATCACACAAAAATATCATATTCCTCCCTTTATGCCGTATTAGATATTTCCTGAGAAACCCTGTGGTGTTGTCCTCATGTGACGTCAGTGTAAGGTCCTGCCTTCGATGACATTCATTAGAAATCCGGTATGATTATTCCCCTTCCCCTTCCAAAATCATACTCTGGAGCTGGGTCATGTGCCAGGATATGTCATATGCCATCCTCAGCTGGACAGAGGTTTTCCTGCCTTCTGTGGCTCTATGGTGCATCTGAAAGCACCTGTCCATCCTCAACAAGGAGGAATGCAGCCCTGGAGAGGGAACATGGGCGGGTTCAGTATGAAGTTTCTCCTGATAGCAAGGTGGAAATTCTTTGGAAAATTAAATAAGAAGCCAAGGGAAAAGGGTGGATTTTTGAAAGGAAATTGCTGATGCAATAAAGCAGAACAGACAACCAGAATATCTTTAGTAACCCAGTCAAGAGGCTGCCCTTTGGTACTTGGGCTGTGGAAGAGGTATAGCCTGGGAGAGAGACTGTGCTTTCTGCAGCATTGGGAGCGTATCAGTGCCAGGGTGGGAGCATGCAGGGGAAATTTGGCTCTGAGGCTTTGATGCCTGCAGTGAAGAGATTTTTTTTAAATGAGCCTGCAGCTATGAATTCCCTGTCAGTTTGCCTGGCAAGGCTGAAATTGTGTTTGAGACTTCAATATTGCTTGAGAACAACAGACTTTCACCTACCCTGTGCTTAGTACAGGTTGAGGGGGGAGCCCAGCTATATTACTAGGATGGGCCAGACCTTGTTATTATAAAATTATGTACTGTAGTTGAACTTTGGGTTGAAATCTAACAAGTCAGGTGTCAGCAGTGGTCTTATTGCACTAAAAGAAAACAAGAAAAAAACCCCAAAGAGAATGTACGTACAGGGAAAAAGTATATTATTTTGCTTAGTAAAACCCACAAATATTCATCTCAAAAAATCTGAAAAACATAAACTTGGGCCCATTGTTTGGAGTTGACACATTATGGCCTGTGAATACCTTTGCCATTTCCTCCCTGCCTCCCTGTAAAGCTTCCCCTGTCTAATTACAGCATGGTGAAAGAAACAGCTAATTTGACATTTCCAACTCCTCCTTTGTTCTGAACTTCTGTGTGTCCCTGGAAAGACTGTGAGGAAGAAGAATTTGCACTACCTTACTCATATACATAACCATATACATATATACTTATATACAAACCATATACAACCTTAAAACAGGACCTGTAATACCTGGCTCTTTCCAATCCTCAGCTATCAGCAGAGACCTTAGTCCCAGGGACAAACTGCCTTTATACACATGCATGGCTGATGTGACAATTTATGGAACTGACTGATCTGCTCTTTGTTCAAGGGGCTGAAGTCCATCCCATACAGACCATCCAGTTTCTCTGTTTCTTTTTTTTAGCCATTTAATAGTGAAGCTAATCACCCCTGAAAACATTAATTCAGCCACTTTCTATGACAGTTTTTACTATTTCAGTTAATTATATACATTGGCTTTTCAACCCAAAACTCTTGTCCTTTTCTTACATGGAAAAGTCTCACTCTGCAGATTGAAATAAGTTATCATCAAGATACATCTGCCTCTTCTGCCAGCAAAGCCTTGAGTGGCAAGGTCAAAAAGTCCTCCAAAACCACAGGCTTGTTCCCTCCTGGGTGCCAGGCACTACTTGCATTAGAAGGATGAAGTGGTGAAAGAGCAAAAAACCTGAAATCTTCATAAGGTCAGAGGTTCAGTGTGGGATTTCTTAGCACAGGAAAGTGGTCCACATCCAGTACTCCTTAGGAGGCCCTGGGGAATCAGTAGATGTCTCCTGTAAAGCAGGCATCAGTTGCCTTCTCTGCAGTTTTGGAGTTGCCTGTTGTGGCAGATGCAGAGGTCTGGTAAGGTACAAGTGTAAGAAGGGGCTGAGGAACACACAGCCAGAAGCTCATCCAGCAGTTCTGAAGAAAGCAGGATGCAATGTGAGCTGAAAAAATCAAGTCACAGGCCTTTTGAATTTCTCAGGTTTGGGAGAAATATGGGATTTAATGTGTCTTTCTATCCTTTACCCATCCATAAGGCAGCAGTGACACCAGCCAAACTAACTCCTCACCAGCAAGTTGGGAAAATAAATCCATTTTCATCAAAATTTACTAAATGCTTGGATTCCTTTGTGATAAATGACATAGAAGAGGCCACAAGGAAATGAATAATTCCAACTTCAGAAGAGAGTTTGAGTAGTGTGATGAAAAGATATGACCTTGGGACCACATGTTGATTGTGGATATTAGAGTAAAATATTCAGGATCTCCATATTAAACTAGTATTCACAGGCTGTCACATGAGGCAAAGTTGTCACCAAAACCAAAACCATGCAAAACCCAAATGAATAAGATATCTTTCAGACAATGGCAATTCCATAGCTGCCAGAATATCCTTCTTCAGATTTTCTGTACTGCTATATAATCAGGGAATATTTAATGGTCAGAAAACTTAGAGGGTGAACAAAAAACCCCATGTGAAGATTTACATGATAATATTGTCAGTGTAGGAAATCCCTGTAGTAGCATCTCATTTACTGTCTTCTTTGTGCAAACCCAGAATATCTCATATGGGTCTGACTGCTTCTTTCCACTCTGCTATGCAGGAGGTAGGGAAAGAAAAAGGAGCAAATCAGCTGGCCTGATTTCACTTTCTGATTTCTCAGACCACAGTAATTCCACCACAGTGAGCAAGATCAGAATTAGTATCCAAATATTTATTTAGAACTCCTTGAGGATGACAGAAAGGAAAAAGTGTAGATGTGCTGAAACATTGCCCCAGGCACATTCAGCAGTTATTAAAAAGAATTCACTTCCATGCAAATTGCATTTCATCAGCTAATTAAGAAGGTATTCATCCTCTGCTTTAATTAATATCTTGTATCTTCCTTCCGAAATACTTAATCACAGAATGAAATCATCACAGAAATATTGCCCTGAAGTTAGTATCAGCATTTTGTATCTCAGCAAATCTGACGTGTGTGTGTGTATGCATATATATATATATGTGTGTGTGTGTGTATGCTTTAATAGCAGTAATTATAAACTACTCTGCCAACTTTCAGAGCTGCTTTACATTTCTGGCTTGCTGCCAGGCTTTTTTTCCCAGTGCCTGATGAATAGCAACTGTTGTGTACTCTAGATCTGTGCTCCATTTAAGCAATATCCCCACAGAAATCGGCCTCCTTAGCCATTAAGCACAACTTTTTTAGGCAGTGCCTGGGGCGATTGACAAAACCTATTTGTTAAATAAAAACTGTAATCAGTGGTTTGTGTATCACCAGCATAATACTCTCAGTAAGGCTGCAATATAATGGATGGAAAATCGGTTATTTCCTGAGCATCAACAACCAATTTTCCACCAGTTAGGCTAGAGATGGATATCCCGGAGTTATGTAAGAGTCAGAACTAACTAGTGCCAGCTTAAGCATGGGAAAGATACTAGCAAGGCATATAGGAGTGGGCTTTCTAAACAAACTGGATTAGCCATGCTGGAATATATTTATTGCTGCCTGTAATTCAAGTTCAAGTACAAATCTTGCTGGACTATTGATGTTGGATTGAATGCATTTTCTGGGAGAAGGTGTAGTCCCTTTGATTTGTAATATCTCAATCCAGACTGTTTACAAAGGTGTTAAACAGAAGGTATGGGCTTGTGGGAGGTGCTGCAGAAACTTTACCACAAAAGAGAACAGCTTGAAGATAATAATCCTATCTAGGTTTAAAAAAAAATCTATGGAATTTTGAGATGAAACCTCAATTCCTTAAGCAAATCTCACTCTTGCCACTGAACCAATAGGCAACACTCAGTCTGTTTTGAGCATCATTCCCATGAGCGTCATCTTCCCATTCATCTTGGAGACATTCCTCACCCAGAATCCTTGATTCAGCTCAGCTAATCCACTAATATAAGTAAAAACAAACACCAGCAGGATGTATCTTATCAGTTATTCCTGAAATGTTCTTATCTCTTCTAAGTTTCTCACTGTGAAATAATGTGCAGACATTCCCCCCCCCCCCACTGCCCCTCCCTTTCTGCCAAACCTGTGGCTAGAGTGCTCCACAACTGCTAAACTGCAAACCAACATAGTCCTAATTGGAACAATTCATTCAATGCAGCGTTCTTAGAAATTTTGGAGATTTTTGGAGTTTCCCTTATGAGTCAAGAGCTGGAAAGCCAGGTCCCAGAGGCAAGTGACTGCACGTGTCAGCAGCCAATAGCACAGAGAGGTCACAGGACCTAGGCTTCAAGCCCTTAAGTGTGTGTGGGAAATCTCACTGTGTTAACAATTCCCTTCTTTATTTCTCCTCTTAACATGGTACATTATTTGAACATTATTAAGTGAACCCTTTGTTAGAGAGCATGATAAATCCCCAACTAAGTGGAAGTGTGATGCTGCTGGACTGAGTGGCCTGTGGATCTTGCTGCTCTAAAGAGAATGAATGCAATTCCTTGTGACATTTTTCACTGAAAAGATGGATTAGCAGGCAGGCATGTGCTGTGGCTGTAAGTTACAACTTATCTCAGAAAGTTTTAACTTTATGCCTTTGCATGCCTAAGAAGTAATTTTTAAAGGCAGATTTAGTCTTTATGAGTCCCTATGGATCTCTACACAAATCTTTTGTGCAGAAAGCTTTTTGATGAGGGCTTGGGAGTCCAGACAGGACAAGAGGAATTATGACTCAGTTTCTGTTCCTGAGAGTGTCACCAACTCTCATTGTGTCACTAAAGTTCTCCGGGCTCCAGATTTCCATGTAAAGCAGGTATAGAAAGATCTGGAATATTTTAATATTTTGTTAATAATTAGAGAAAGGCTTAGCTAAATGGTAAGGAAATTTTAAAGATCAATGCTGAGTTACAGAACACTGGTATCTACGCCTTTGTCTCCCTAGGCTTGTTACTGAAAATGACACAGTGAAGGGCTCAGAGTCCTGGTGGGATTGTTGTGAGGTCTGATGTAAGGAAACTCAGCAATTTCCACCGCCTAATCCACCCACATCCATGCCTTGACCCTCATCTTCCTCCACTTCAGAGCTCAGTCCATGGTGTCCTCTGGTCAGTGGATCCTACACCTTTAATGCTGACTAAACAGTTAAGAAATCTGTGCTTCTAATTCTGTGTCCATTAGTTCCATTTTCAGTCAATACAGTCAGGTTTGCTGTAATTTCCACATTTTGGAATTCATATTTATTATACAGAAACAGTCAGAACAGTGAGAGATTCATTTTCTTGCCTAGGACAGATGGGAACTATCTAAACATTTTCATCTGCCAAACTTAATAAAAAAATATGAGAATAAGACCAAAAATAAGGCTTCTTAGGATTTATCCTGAGGAGACATATTGACAGATCACCAGAAAAAGCCCATGACCTCCCAGCCCTGAAACAATAGAGTGCTTTAGACATTTTAAAGGCTCTCTTGATTTGTTCAGGAATCTTTCCAGATTTGTCTCAGTTTTTGCATTTTCTGATCTGATTCACCCAATCAGTGCCCTTATTAAGCAGTGGAAGCAGATGCTGCTGGGAATTTTAGTAGGAGCTTAGGATAAGGCAGATATTGATCTTCCCTTCTTTTTCAATCACTGAAATGACATTCAGGTTCCAGGGATGAAAAGATATGGACACTCAACCATGTGATTATAAGGGCTGAAGTAGAGTCTGCATGTGTATACAGAATATATCTGCAGACTGGGCTGTGATTTACTATGAGGCTTAAAAATGCTTTAAAGACTTCTAAGCACAGGAAGAAATATGCTGTTAGTAAAGCTTCCGTGTTATCAGCCCAGCTAAATAATGATGTGCAATGTGTCATGTGCAAAGAATATATTAATGCTTGGATAAATATTTTCCTAATGTCTGCTTGGTTGATATCTCCTTGGCATATAACCAGGGGATAGTAAATAACACTCATGACTCTGTTTACTTAAGATCTGTTTTCTCTCTTGTCTTTTACACTGGCAATAATTTTGGGGGCTTCAGGGAAGGAAAAGGCAGAGGGAACCGGAGCCTTGTAAAATGTTTGTTTTCCTTACAAATTTCATGAGAAATAAACTGTTTATGCTTTAGTGTTTCACTGCCATGGAAATGTTAGATGATTTTGTGTGACTGTCAAAGTGTTTAATGTGTAGCCAAGCAGTAGCATTATAGAGAGTGGGAGGGGAGGAAAAGGAGAAACAGGAGGAACACAATGAAATAAAAAAAAACAAGTCCACTTTACCTTGTAGTTTCCAGCACATTATTTTCCCTTGCTTGTGGGCATGACTTAATGCTAGTTACTCCTCTTGGCTGCAAACTACATTCATTTTAATCATCTGTTTTGACAGCTTCTTTTCCCCTCAGGCTCATCTCTAATTGAATTTGTCATGCAATCTCACCTCCCCTGAAATTGTTTGTACGGGAGGGAACCTGGGAGGCAGCTGCACCCAGGTTGTTTTCTGTAGTATTACCTGCAGAAATCAGCCTGTTTCAGTGCTGCCTTTGGAGCTGAGAGGTCTGCCATTGTCTGGTATCCCACAGATGTGGCAGTCATACTTGCAGATCTAATCTGATGCCTTCACACAGGGCTCAATGAACTTCCAGTTCAGATCCCTACCAGCTCCTGCCTTTCTGTGCTGTCTTCCATGTCATGGGAGTAGACATGCTCATAAAGAACTATTTGCTATGAAATTAAATTTCTCCCTGCAACCTCAAAAATGCAGCTCCCCAGCTAAAATCTGTCCTTTCTGACATCCTTGCACATCGAAGGGTGTTGGTAGATTGAGCAGAGTGGATTTACAGTCCCCTAAGCAAAGGTGCAACCCTGAAAAACTGCAGTTTTCAAGGATACAGGCACCACAGAATTTGACATGTGATATTTAGTGAGGCTGTGATTTGTACTAGCCATTGAGAAGGACCTTAATAATAGCACTTCTTAATTTTTCTCTCTCCAAATGTGTTCAAACCTATCAGTCTCAAATACTATGTTTTTATTCTTAACAAAGGAAAATAACACTTTTGAAAAAACAACCCAAAGGCAAGTTTCCCATGTGGGTACATGTGCTCTGTGGAAAAGAACTGGCTACCTTTTGCTCTCTGATCCCACAATAACAAAATGAAATCCTTCTTATACCTAAAACAAAGTGTTGTGCTTTTTTAACGTTTCTGTTGTTGAATTCATCGGAGTCATTCCACAGTGCGAGCCAAGATGACAGAGTTAGGCATGGGGGGAAACACACCCATTAACATAAGGCCACTCATCCTGTTCCTTAGCATAAGTGGAGCCATCATGTTGTCTACAATTCCTCAAAAGTGCTGTGTCAACATGTCCCTGCAACAAAAGTGTTCATGGTGTACAGATAACACATGTCACATGTTTGACACACCAGCCTGTTATCTCAGCTGGCCAAACACTGAAGATAAACAGTGTCATGGAAGGGCACACGTGCTTTAGGCAAGGTTGGTGATCAACTCAAATTTACAACTTTTATATCTAACTGCAGCATAAACAAAAATATGACAGACTTATACTGTCTACATCTGAAAGATAACCTGTAGAAGTTGCATTATAAAATCACAAGTGTTACACTTCGGAAGTCAGGGCATTTGCCAGCAGAATCTACAAATTTTCCTATCTCTCCCTACCAGAGTCCTAAGTGCAACAGAGATACTTGTTAGTACTTTAGTTAAATGCTAGTTAAGTATTTGTTTTGCTTCCTAAAGGCATACACTTTCTAAAGTGTATGTCTAAAACTCATCAAAGCCTATTTATTCCACTTATTCCACTTTGGGGTTTTTTTTTTTTTTTTTTTTTTTTTTTTCATCAGACTCTTTACTTTGACCAGCAAACTTCTTCTTCCCCTCTTTGGCCTCTCCTCAGAAACAACTCCTTTTTCCCTTGTTTATTTTATGTATTTTTCCAGTGTGTATTGTCAGAAAAGAAAGGAAATACTTTGAACCCTCCAAAAGACTTTTGTTACAGTGATGAATCACAGAATTCAGTGGTGGGCTAAAGAGGTTACTATTCCTATAAGTGCAATCTGGAGTAGATGAAAAAAAATCAAACTTGTTATGGCAATGCCATTATAAAGTGAATAAATATTTCCAGATTCCAATTTGAGACATTATTTTCTTTCTTTCTTTCTTATATGCAGATGATGCGCTGGTCTTGTAAATAAAGGATATAATGTCAGGGAGATGGAGGTAGGAAATGAAGATTAGTTTCCTTTTCTTCTATCTTCACCTCCCAGGGAGAAGTTAATTTTGGCTGTGTTCAGTCTGAGTTCACAGAAGGGAGAACACAAAAAAACTTACTTCTTTTATAAGTCCATTGCCAAATTAAATTGAAAGAAGAAGCAAAAATAATAATAATAAAGATCATATTCGGATCAGGGGGAAAAAGCTAATATCCTCTCCAGATTTCAACTCTCACCCCTTTGGCGTATGTATTTGCCAGTTCATTAGGAACACATCTCAGTATTTTGGTCTAATTTAAGTGGACAGATGCTGTTTTTCCACAAAACGAAGTGGTATGAGAAAAGCCTGTCAGATTTCTTTCGGCATTTTCTTTTGTTACATTTTATGTTTATGGGCCACTTTTTTTCCTTCCCACAAATAAACTCTCTGAGATAGACATGTGTCCCTTGGCAGCAAGGAAACAGAAATCCTGCTTGTAGGCATATGCCCTGCTCTGCAGTCTCAGAAAGCTTTGCCAGTGTCCAGGTTTGGCAGATCCCTGTTCGTGTTACATGTATCTTTTACATGCTGGCAGCAGTTCTTTCCATTTAGGATAAACTGAGTGCTGAATAGGCATAAATATTTGGGCTTAACTGAGATACAGCATGGGAAGGCAAAGCCAGATGATATTATATGTACACCGTGGTGCAGAACATCTGAAGCCTGAGAGGTGCTGTAGCTGTACCTGGCAGGAAGTCCAGCAGAAATCCAGCCAAGCCCCTCTGAAGACTTAGCTTCATTCCCACATCTTCCTGGCCCACTTGCAGGAAACTCCGGGTGAGGTTTATGGACTCAGTTTTGCTGCAGGTCAACCAAAAGGCTTGTAAGTCCCTCATGGGCTTGAAATCCAGCAGAGCAGGACTGGATCTGGTTCCCATGACTGTGCTTATTGGCTGTTCTGAAAATTAAGTCCAGAGTATCCAGAGCAGAGTAAGCAATCAACGTATCTGAGTTGATGTCTAGCCTGGAAAAATATTCGCCCAGACTTGCCAGCTCCAGAACCTGGATACCCCTGAATCCAGGTGGAAGCCAAACAGGATTTCCTCATGCAGACAGGCGCACTGAGCACCAGTCTGAAACCCACATCACTGCTGCATCTAATTACCCCCAAAGTCACTCCCCATCTATCTATTCCTTGTCACTTTGATTCAGTCTCCCCACTAACACACCCCCTGTGCTGGAGTATTCCCTGCTGGAATGGCTGGTCTGCATTAGCTGCCTGCTAGAGCGTAACAGCCCAGCCTAAAGACCATCAAAATCAACCTGTGGATTCCCAGGGGCTCTCAAAAATGTGCAGACATCATCTGGCAACTCACAGCCCTAAAAGGCTGCCTTAGAAACCAGCAGAGCCAGGCATTTCTTGCTGGGATAGAGGTGAGGTGGTGATCTGGTGCCAGTGAGGAGCAGCGTATTCCAGCCAGTGTGGGCAGGAGCAGAGCTCTGTCCAGCACATGGGGTGTCCTTCCAGCAGTTCTATGTGTGTGCGTGCCTAGAACTGGACATACGAAGCCAGAGTAAAGGCAGAGTGTATGCTGTTGGGTGTGATGAGGTGATTTGGAGAAAAAAAAGCTTAATTAGTGCACAGTGACCCTTAACAGTAATTTCCTGGATGATGAAATATCCACCACTAGTGATCAAAACATACCACTTAATCATATAGCATTTTTCTTGGAAATATGCATTTACTTTGATTTTTCATGTTTTCTTCTTTCCTCAGGGAAAGGGTAAAACACACTCTCACACAGATCTGATGCTGAAGTCCCCCTTTCTGCTCTTTGTTCTCATGGCCAGCACTGCTTTTTTCCTCTCTCTGATTTGTGTGTTTGGCCCTGAATTTTCCAGTGTTAAGGATAGAGAAAAGGACTCAACTCTGGCTCATTTATAAGGACTATTTGAGCCTCAGGAAAGTATGCTCTGGTTTTCAGGGCATTTGTCTGAGGGACCATGTGGGACTCCTTTAGCCTGGGACTCTGTCCTGACACTGTGTTCTCTGATGTCTTTAATTAGATGTGACCGGTGTGTTTTTGCAGTTGGGGCACTCGTACTCCACTCAGGAGACAGATATTGTCTCAGGTACGTAGGAGCTGAGATTGCACTGAAAGGATTCTCCCAGGATGGCAGTGTCTCTTCTGCCCTGATTTAGTGAGATGTAGGAACACAATATATACAGGACTTCTCCTATGTGTCCAGTTTTGTTGATATTGGCTCATGTATTCAGATGTTGTAAGGCGTGGCATGGAGTAACAGAAGAGGGAAGACAAGCTGTATGGAATCATTAAACCTCCAGCTGCAAAATAATGTTAATTGCATGGTCCCTTACTGCCATAGGAATTGGGGTTTCTATTAGCAAATTAAATTCACTCCCAGATGAGATATACCACAGATGAGAATCAACTGCAGCTTTGCTCTCTCTCTCTCTCTCTCTTGAAAGCTTTTTTAATATTGCTCTTTTCGTTTCCCTTGCTGACAGGGTCTCACACAACAAGGGCTGCAATTGCAGAGGACTGCAAGAGCCTGCTGACAGGTGAGTAACAGCTCCTGGATGCTGTGAGCCTGACCACATTTCTGACCACAGGAGCAGTTAAACAAATTATCAGCCGAGCATTTTGTGGTTAGCTCACCCTTTCTGGCCTGGCACCCCTACACACTTGCGTGCTGAGAGATACTGTTTCTCATGTCTAGCAGACTTCTTAAAAACACAACAACAAAGGCAAAACTGGAAGGCAGAAAAAAGTCTGGACTGCCAGTAAATTGATTAGCAGAAACTGAATGAAGCAGTGCATTTTAGTAAACTAGTTCTTTGGAGTATCTTTCAGCCAGGTGAGGGAGCTGGAAAGGTTTTCATCTCATTTATTTCCGGCCAGTCTGTAGCCTGAGCTTTCTATCAGACCCAATACTCTTTCCATCCCAACCAGTGCCTGAGAGAGTGAGGTAAGTCCCTGGCATTTTGAAGGACTCAGAAGTAAGAATCCAAGAAATTAACCGGGATCTTAAACATGGGCAGCAATTGTGCAAACACCTTCCCTTGCTACTTGTCCAAAGCCTTTGTTGGAAATGATCGACAAGGTGAAGAGAAAGGGATATCAGACCGTAGGACTGGATGGAGAAAAATCCCCTGTGAACAGTGTGAGATGTTGGCTGTATGGGAAAAGAAAGGAGGGATCCATTAACCCCCTCAAGAGTGACTATGGGCTTTGCAAGGAGGTGAGTAAGAGAGCCTCACCATAAGTCACTGAAGCAGGATTTGGTCACAACCAAGTCACTGCTCTGATAGGTAGAGGACACAAAGGGAGATGGGCAGTAGCATATATAGATTTACAGCAGTATAGAGACAGATTATTTTCTATCTTGGATGCCTCCCTGATGTATTTTATTCACTCAAACTTATATTTGATAGACAGAGCTAAGGGTGGAAGAGAGCTGAGGATATTGCACACCATGGTGTGGTTCATGTGATTTTGTAGACATTATCTTTGTGACTGTGCAGAGGCTTTGGGTTCTTGCACCTGGATATCCATGACCAAGAGCTTAGTCTCCTCAAGAAAGGGGAATTTAGGGTTAATATCAGTCCTTGCTCTTCTTTAGATGTGTCTGGAATTGAATGTGTGAGGATGAATGTCCCAAAAATACCCTTTTAGCTTTAATCTTTTAGTTAAGAATACATAGTGATATTTCAGGAGATTCCTGTCATGTAATGTGTCTTAGAGCCAGTTCTTAGGAAGCTGTAGTGATCCAAGGTATAAAGTCAGCTCTTATGCCAGCACTACTGAGGATCCAAGCCAGGAACTCTGGGACTGGCCACTCATTTGTACTACTCTCCACACACCCTTGGGTTTGTCTTCTGAAACTGATGGGGAAGACAATATTCCAGGGATCATCAGATCATGTCAGGAGGAACATGCTGAGTGACACCTGATTTGGGTTTGAGGGGACAGGAGCTACCAGGGGAGATTAAAAGTTGAAGTAACTCATGTAGTGTGCCCACTTTAATTGTAGCCTTTTGTCTCTCCTCCTCTTCTGTAGTCAAAGGAATCTTGTAGGCAAGGAATCTTCGTCATGGCAATTAATTCAATTGCTCCCCAAGGAATAAAAGCAGATGGTTCCACACCTTTACAAAATGAATTAAGTGAGAGAAGAGTCCTTAGAGGTTTTCAGCTCCAGTATCTCACTGAGGTATGCACAGAGAGCTCAGAGTGTGAGGACTTGCCTTACTTATAGGATGGTATTTGCAGTGAAAACCATTATGTGAGCTTTTTTCTTTTGAAGTGAGTTAGAAGCACGTGGCTGTGCAAAGTCCAACCTTGAAGTGCGTTTTCACTTCGAAGACTTCAGGATACAATGCTTTTCTTTTTTTTTCTCCTTGATGCATGAATGAGATGTTAGGTCTGCTCACAACCTGGCCTGGCTTCTGCATACTTAACCCTGCTGAAAATACTGGCTGTGTTTGTTCAGAATTGAGAGGGAGGAAGAAATCAAAGCTGTTGTCATACCCAGGCTCTTCTGAACCTCTTCTGCTGTGTCCTGACATTTTCATTTCAGAGAAAGAGTGTTATGCCTTCAGCATGTCTACAAATACAGCAGAAAATGTGATTTTTGAAAGCATGCATTGGGATATGAAATTTATAGAACAGTTCATATAGGTTTTTCTTTACCAGTATCTATTAATATTTCACTAAACAGTTTGGGGTTTTTTTTTTTTTTGTTTTTTTTTTTTTTTTTTTTTTTGTTTTTTTTGTTCAGGAGAAAGAAAAGGATGAAAATGAGAAGTCTCATTCTGGGGAGAAGCTGCAAGTAACTTTTGTTGCTTTACCTCACACAGTAGCAGTTCCTGCTTCAGGGTTAAAGTTGGTGAGTGTTTCTACCTCCAGGATTCACTGCAAAGAGCTCTGCCAGAGCGTGATGGAGCATTTTGAGAGAAATTTTACAGGGACCCTTCATTTACAAAATGAAGCTTGACCAGTCTGAGGGCTCCATTCCGAGAACAACCCTTCATTTGCCCTATAGCCCCTAAAGTAAAATGATTGCTCTCTCCAGGTCATTGCAAAATTCCACTGGTGGCAATTTAATGTAACAAATTCATTTTTTCATTTTTTTTTAATTTTCTGATGGTGTTTCTTTTAATGTGTTTAAATGAAGAATAAAGCGCAAATTCTAATTACTACCATGCTATCTTAGTAAATGCTTCTTAAAGCAAAATATCATGTTAAGAAGTCTAATATTTTTATTTGAGTTTTCCTGCCCTCTGATCTCTGATGTGTTGTCATGACTCTTGTTTTCACTATGTGGAAGCCATGGGCTAGTTTTACCAAGAAAACTTTACATGTTCCTTTGTGTCTTTACAGCAGTCAGAGCAGGTTTCTGTGATTTTGCTTGCTTTTGCTGAGAGATTTGTTAGCAAAAACCGTCTGTGTACTATGGAAGGACCATGAACAAACAACATTTCTGGATTAAATTTGTTGCTTTCAAATCAGCCACAGAAAGATGTGGTCACTTACAGGTGAGCCAGACCTGCACAAAAAATTTCTTTTTTCCTCCCCTGTGGTCACAAGGAGAAATTAGGGCAGGGAAGGAAAGAATTGGATTTTGTCAGACCAAATAATAGTGGTTTGGGCCATTTGGTGAAAAAAAAAAAAGAAAAATTAAATCAGTCAATTTGGGCCACTCTCTTTCACTTTCAGGTTATTTAACTCTGAAGATAATGACAACTATTTTCAAAGAATGATATCAGAACTGGCAGAGCAAGCTTCAAAATGCATCAATACAGAGGGAGGAAACCAACCTGCATGGTTAGTTCAGTTCATAATTATGTGTTGGAAAGACAGCATGCTTTAAGTTTTTCTCAAGTTTTGAAAGCTGAGCCTCCTTCAAAAGAAGGTGAAAACCTTCTACCTTCCCCCCTTCCCTGAGCATGTACATTCAACAAGAGTTTGGACAGCAGCTTTTGTAGCTTTTTGTAGCACTTCGTGATGGGCTTCTTATTATGCTTTAAGTGGTGAAACCAATAAAAAACAAACCCTGAGGGCAAGGAGCGATTTAGAGGTGCTCAGAGTCTCTGCAAACTCAGGGTTCCATTGCTGCCTTATCTATTACGGGTATTTCCTACTGTGTATGTGTTATACCAAATACTGTTTAAAGGATAGGTGTAAGCAAACATGTAATGTCTGTGACATCAGAGATTATGCCTTCCTTTTCAAAGAATATTTTTATAAGTTATTAGTTAATGCCTTAGGTGCTTCACTTCAGATGTATTCAAGCAGCCACTTGTTTCTGAGGATGTGAGTTTCTAAAGGAACTCTTAGAGGTCTTTCTGTTTTCATCCATTTCTCTTCTCCACACCTAAAACTAGAGAATTTTGGGAAACGCTGAATTATATTCTTTATGTTGGGAGCTTGTGTTTCAGCTCCAACACTTACCTTGATCTCTTGTGACCTGGAGATCTGCTTTGCTCAGTGCTTGAGTTTCCACATTTATGGGTAATCAATAATGAAAATGCTTCCTGGCACTGTGGGACCAGTCAGGTTCATGCTGGTGTGCTTTCCAAAGGATACTCTCTGGGGTCATGGTCCCTTCACAGGTCTGCTCACACTCCAAACCAAACATTTTCTGGAGTGTTGAGTCCTTATGACAGAAACTTTTGAGCTGCAATACCGGAAAAAAACAGGAGCTATGGCAGGGGACTTTGCTCCCCACATAGTTCAGATTCATCCATATTACATTCTCAGTCCCTTTTTATGCACAGTGGGACCGTGGGCAGCACTTCCTTCATTTGGGTGCTCTCTATCCAGCAATCCACAGCCCCAGGATTGTATGTGTTTATGTCTGACTGCAGCAGATTTAGGTCTTGTTACAAGTCAATGGCCAGTCTGTTTTCCTGGATATGTTTTCTAGCAATTTTCTTCCTCTCCCCAGCCCTAACACCTTAAAAACTTTTGCAAAATACTCCTTTTTGGCTTTTGACAATCTTGCTTTCAGATTCCTTTTGCTGGCTAAAGGATTTCTGGGCAGGTTGACAGATGTAACATCTCCTTCTTTTAAAAACAGTCCACACGCTGGAGTGATGAGCTGGGATCCGTGTTTAACTCAAATTGCAGAGCCATCACTCAAGCTGGGAAGATCTCCCTTTCTTAGCTTTTTGTGAAATGAAAGACCCCTTGCCTTAATCTTGGTCCTGGTTGCTTTAAAGTTGTTTCTGCATTTCTCCAGAAATAGAAATAGAAATAGAGATACTAGAAATAGAATCTCTATTGCATGTATGAGAGAGTATTACCATGAGAAGGGACTTTTATAAAGCATACTGATGGCAAAAGTAAAAAAGTAATTGGGAATCTTTCAAATGCCTTGAGTCAGGAGTGCTGCCTTTGTGGATGTCTTGATTTGAATTAACGTGTGTTATTTTGCAGCTGCAAAGAGATTTTTGTTCCTTTGGGGCAAGTCAATGCAGCTTGAAAGTCTTGGTGGATACTTGCATGTGACTGTGCATGAAGCATTTCTTAGGAGTCTTGATGCTTTAAGGAAAATAGCACCAGGGATGGAATTCCAGAAGTGCCTTGTTTCCACTTACTGTAAATGATCATAAATTCTACTGCTACTTTATTGTGGTGGCTGTAGTTCTTGGAAGAGTAAAAGGGGTGGGAAACCAGTTCCCAGTCAGTTTTATAAAGTACAAGGTTGCTTGTATTGGTACCAAGTCCAAAGTGCAACATTTCAACTATGAATGATTGGATGTTTTCCCAGATTCCCATAAAGTCATTAAACACACTGTAAAGGGTCACCCATAACATAACCAAAAGTTCTGTACAAGCAAGACTGGAGCAGATTGTCAAGGCAGTTCTGGTTTTCCAGGAGGTGAATTCACACTGAACTGTGCAGCCTTGGAGGTTGTCCCTACTGGGAAAATGGGCCTTGTAAAGCCAACCCTGATCAAGTCTCATTTACAGCTCACTCTGGCCAATCCAGATATGTCTCATAAAAGGAGCAGCCAAGAGCTCTTCCATCCCTAGGGAACTCATCTCATGTGGAATGTCCCCTTGGAGAAATCTTCCCTTAAGTAAGATCCAATATTGAACCAATTCCCAGTGATCTTCCAAAACTGAGAAAACAGCAACTCTCACAGTTATTTTTTAATGTTTTTGTGGCAAAGTCTCATCTAAAAAAATGAGGATGATGCCCAGAGGATCTACATATGTTATTTCAGACCTCTCCACAGAAGTAGCAGAGAATTGGGTTGTCACCTATGTTTATTGAACCATTCTGCAGAATTTGATAGCTGTAATGTGATTTTTCTATTACTCTGTATGACTGTTCTGCAGCTAGTGAGGAAATCATTATTTTATAGCACACTCTGGTAGAAGGTGAGAGCCCACCGCTGGCAACAGCTGGAGGTGTTCTGCCTGCAAAAACACTGCTTCCACAGGAGGACTCCTCCAAGAAAAACTGAGGAGGGAACTTCAGCCTGCAGAGACACAGCTAAGCATTGGGATGTGCACAGCAGCCCAGGAGACAGCTGAAGTTTCAGCTTCCTGATTGATTCCTCCAGTGGAGAATCTCCCTCAGTGCCTCAGAGGTCCAAGTGTGCTGCCTCAGCACAACACTTGGCTTCCAGTGGCGTGGGAAGGAAAAGGGGACATTGGGAATCAGCTCTTCTTTTCCCTCATAGCACACAAAGCATTGGCACTGGAGAAACGCAGGTCACCACGCCGATTTAAATATTCCCAACGAGTTTGTTTTCTCAGGAAATAGTGAGTTTAGGATGGAAAATAAACTTTTTTTTTAAAATTTGGCTTTTGGCATTTGCTGTAGAGACAGCTCATGATGAAGCTGCAGCAAGATGCACTTCCAAACCGAAGAAAGAAATGTATTGGTTCATCTCTGACACACAAAGGGCCTTATGCAGCCCACTTCATGCTTGCTTAGGGCAGCAACAGACATAGGACCAGAGACTGGATACAGGACTGAACTTTTCACAGTTCTGGGTGTGTTTGGGTAAAGGCTTTGGCTCAGTCATGCCAAAATACAACCAGGCCATGAATCTGAATTTTCCCAAAGTTCAAATGCAGCCGTATTCAGACTTCTCAGACCCTTGCTTATTTGGCATGTTGTGACATTTACACACACACACAGGGACTCATTTAAACTATCCAAGTCAAATCCTCCTACAGCCACAAACACATAAAATTCAAATTTTTTTTTTTTTTTTAGACAGTTCAGCTGAAATTAGATCTTTTTTACGGTAATAAATAACAGAATAATTATTTTTACTTCCTACACAGGAACTCAAATGTTTGATTCATTTTGCTCTTTTTGGCAGAGCTGATGGTTCTGAAATAATTTTCCCTGGCATCTCAGCAATAACTGTTCCCATTAACCCTGAAGACTCCTGATGACCTAAACTCAACTTCAGGATATTTAATTTCTCTGTTTCCTTCCTACCCTCATGGAAATGCGAGATGAAAAATAACACAGCATAGTGGTGATTAGAGCCTAACTTTTCTTATGACTGTCTCTAGCATATGTGCAATAGCTTGAGGTACTTCACATCTGTCTTTACACAGAAATAAGCTTGTTTTTTACCAGGATATCAGTTTTGGTAAAATCTTAGGATTTTTGATATATTTCTAGGATTTCCTTACCCAACAGGAAGAGCAGAGAGCTACTGAATACTACTCAGAGGAAATAAACTGATCATACCTTTACTGCACCTGAAAATCCCAGCCCTTTCTGGAGCCCACAGCTCCGTGCTTCCTGGAAGCTCTGGATGACTGTGCCTGCACTGAACAGAGGGTTCTTCATTGAGCAGTAAGCTGTGTGCAAATCAAAGATGTTGGTATTAAGAGCCTGCACGGAGTGGCTGTACAGCTTGATGCTTCCCAGAAAGCTCAGAGAGAGAGTGTGTGTGCAGCACATACTTCTGCCTGGGAAGTGCCAGGTTCCACTCACCACTGGCAAATGCTGGGGTTTAATGAGAACTACTGTGCTGACAGATCTTTGGCTGCTTCCATTACATAGGAACAGTAAAGACATGATTGTTCTCACTGGTGTGACTGGACCCACATGCCTGCCTGCCCTGGCCTGTCCCAAGCCACTGAGTTTTGGTGGCCTGTGTGGTAACACATTTGTCTCATTGTGTATCTGAGATGGTTCAACCACCACCAAAGAAACCCAACTCGCACACAGCCTAACCTCTCAACCTCTAACCAGTTTTATTGTTCATGCACCCAAAATGATACAGCAATCTCCTTCTGGGGATATTTATATATAGGATAAAGAAGAAGAATTGACCTTTGTTAATTTAGCCTCTTTTTAATAATCTGCGAAGAGCTCAGAAACTGGGGAGCTCCATATGATGCATAGTGGGGTGAGACACAGCACTGCAGGCTTTTTCTAATGAGCACAGTAGTGATTATACCAGCTTAGACCTGCAGGAAACAGCAGGAAGCAGACCAAAATGCTGGGATAATGTTTGGAATATCTTTGGTGTTTCCTCATTTCTGGTGGAGAACTCTTTGATCTGTTTGGCTGCCATTCTGTTAGCAACTTGTTCCAGTTTCTGTGGTCTGGAATGATTAAGAAGCAAAGGATCTTCTTCATGTTGGAGAACATCCCTCTTCCCACTACACAGCAGAACGGGTATTCAGCTAAATTGTTCTTTCACCTACGATTGTGTTTTCTCAGTCCTCATCCTGTCAGCCAACACAGTCCTTCTCCTACATTAATCTGTCCAGTCTGAATACTTTTTCTTGAACTCCAGACACATTTCATGTGTCCTTTCAAGTGCTCTAGAGAAGTTGTTTGGAATATCAGGTACAAGTCAGACATGTAGATAGGGATCCTTCCAGAGAAGACAGAGGCAAGAAAGTCTGAGGGGGAAAAATAATCACTAATACTGGTACTTTTAGCTTTGTCTGAACTTAGATATATTGACATCAACTGCTGAAACTATTGTGCATTACTGGTTCTGCAGGGAACCAGTACATATTCCTGGAAGTTCCTGCCTTCCACAGGTAGTTCAGGTCTTTGGTAGGCTGAGACACCTTCTGAACATAATGGTTTGTCTTTGGGAAACACAAGGACCCCAGGGAGACACTTAAATGTAGGCACAGTCTGCCAGTGTGTGTCTGTGTATCAATCTGCCATGGGCAGCTGTCACTGGTTTACCCATATGGTGGCTGAGAGGATAAATATATTATCAGAGATATTTAGAAGTGAAGGGCTAGAGGAGCACACATGATAGAGATGCTGCTGTGTACGAGTAAGAGATTGTCTCTGTCTGTGTGCATAATCTCAGTCAAATTACACATGCACAATCCAGCATCTGAGAATCATTTTCTCTAAGGATCATAATTGTAAAGTTTAACCAAATAAATATTGAAAGACATTATATAAAACTCCCACACAGGGCCCTGCAACCTGAAACATAAAATATACATACAGCAGATTCTGCTCACCACAAAACTATGCCAGGAATATAAGAGTATCTTTTATACAGATTGGCTCCCATCCCATTCTGGGGTCAGAGACATGACATCCCAATAAACATTCACGGATCGCTTGGAAATCACAGGCATCTATGATCTGTCTTGCCTGCTCTCCCTTTTTCAGCTGAACATTTAGTGCTGAGTTGATAAAGCTCCTCACTCCTTCCTCATCATTCTCATATCCTTAATTCCACCAAATAATTCATATGGAGCAGTTTCAGCAGCTAAATAGTTTTAAAATAGTTAAGCCTCTTCTGGGGCTTTTAAAACAGTTGGCTGTAGAACTGACTCAAAGTCTAATCTGTATCTCTCCTGAGAGGATACTTTTTTCTGCCTCCCACCTTCTTGATGACTGCAGGACCCAATAAATACAATACTTCCTAATGTTCTAGCTGCTTGCTTGCCTGCCGTCTCATGGAGGGAGCCACTATACTGAAAAAACAGCAGAAAGAAAACTCTATAAATTCAGTCTTGTGCATTCAGAGCTTGTAAAACTGACCAAGGCATGAGTTCCCACAGGCACTGTGCTCCTCTGTAGTGGTGAGAAGGGTGAAGCCCCCACCATCTGAACCCTGAAGCTACATGATGTGTGCTGGCAACTCCCAGTAGCACCCAGAAGTAGCTTTGGCCTTTCATGGTTTAGCAGTTACTGGGAATTTCTATTCTCTACCAGTTAGTGAGCAGAGAGTGGGACAACACTCTCAACACTATTTGTGCACCCCTTCAGTCATGGTATCTGGTTGGCACTTGGAAAGGCTGAGCATTGGACAGCCCTCATATAGTTTCTAAGCCTGATCTTTCCATGGTAGCCGATAATATTTCTATATTACAAATGTACATATATCAAGTTTCTCCCACTTATATCTCCCATGAACAAGTAAACCTAAAACCTCTTCATGGTTGTGTCTCTGATATGGGAAAGTTGCCATTTACTGTGGAGGCAAAGTCTAGTATTAAAATAGAGAGGTTCAGACTCTTCTTGAGTCTCATGCTCTTGTTCTACCTTTGTCCATCATAGATGTCAGATAAGAAAAATTCCATTTCATCCTGAGTTACTTCTGTGGATTTCAGACACATCTATAGGTCATTCAAGCTACAACAGCACAGAAAAATAACAACATTATTACTTTTCACTGAGGAATGAAAATTTGGATATTAAGAGAATGGATGACTAAAGATTGGAAAAGGTAGAGCTGAAAGACCAGATGATGTTTGATTCATTCATCTCCATGGCTCTAGGAGACTTCACCAGCATGCAAAGGGGGAAGCTGTGTAGAGACTTGCACCTAAGTCCATGGCTATGAAGTATTTCAGTACTTTTTGTTAGAGGGATTTTAGGAAATGCATTAGAAGGACTGTTTCATCACTGCCTATGTCTGGTGGTACTACTGGTGTGAAACCATTGTTCTCTCTTGCAGGCAAGCCTCTCTTTCACAGGGGACAGGTCACACAAAGTGTGGGGACATCTCCTTTCCCTCGTGAGCTCCACAGAAATGAGGGGCTGTTAGAGTTTGCTGAAGAGTTGAGAAAGGCATCTGTGCTCAGTCTGTAAAGATGGGCATGACCTGTCTTCATTCACATTTCTGGGAGCATGAATAGTTTCAAAACTCTGGAAAGTGCACTGCAATCTCTGTATAAAACACATGGGTAGGCAGGTCAGTCAGTTGTCCTGGGCATCATTTCACAGCTTTTGGGACAGATTGGATTTCAGGGACAGAAACTGAATCCTGAACTCTGTGCCTGGTAAACATCCTTGATGTGCTTAGATCTGCCTTCTTCTGACTTAACCACGTGTAGCTCTGTGCCTACAGAGGCACTTGGGAACCCAGTCCTGGGAGGACATGGTTACACAAACCCAGCAGCAGCCCAGCCAGTACAAAGCAGTCGGATGAGTCACAGGCTTTGTGGCACACAGAGGCTGCAGATGGAGATTCTTGTTCACGCCGAGAAATGTGGCCTTGTTCTGTACTCGGTGCCATCTGGAGACACAGAAACAAAATCCAGCTGGCATGTGTTAAAACCCCTCCACCCTTTTGTATGGTTTGGTCTTGCAAATTGCATTTGTTTAGCAAAGGAAAAATGTATTAATTGTTCTGGAAGTGTGACTAATGGTAATTAGTTCTATTCTGCTGTCAGGAAAAGGGCCGCAGTTGACTGTATTTAAATCCCTCTTGAAGCTGCCTTGTTTTATACAAAGTTTCCAGACTTTTGCCAGCTTCAAAGCTAGCACTGCCTATCCAAAGTACTCTGTGGTTAGCAGAAGGACCTGCAGAGGCAAACTGCAGAAGTCTCAAATTCAAGACTTCTAGGAGCTGAAGAAACTGAGGAAGTCTGAACACAAAAGAGTTATTTTCTAAACAGAAATATCTGTGTTTCTCATCTAGCCTCTTGAGGTTTATTCCTTAAGCACTGTGGCCCTTCAGTGGTTGGAGACTTCATCATTCTTAGGTTAGATGGCAAAAATGTGGCCTTTATATCCAATCTGAAGCTGGTAGAGAGTGCCACATGTTGTTTCTTAAGCATATAACTACATAAAATAGTAATGTCTTAGAGGTTTCAGAGCTGAAAGTCTGAGCAGAACAAATTATGTTGGGATCCTCCTCATCAGGGGGGCTATCCTCCTTTCAGTGCATGGAATTTGGAAAAGGCATTTTCTACACTGCTGGAAATGTACAAATAATAAATGTGTGTGCTGAGGGATAAGGAATAGTTGGGATGTCAAATCTATGTACAGTTCCATTTAACATTTGTTTTCTCAATCCTCCTGCTTTCGTCTCTGTCGATGTGTTGTAATGTATTCAGCACCACAGTTATGTGGTGTGTGGCCAAGAGCACATAAATGTGGCTAAGAAATGCCACATAGAAATACAATGTTATCAACATCAATGGTCTTTTTGTATGTCAAAGAAACCTCTCCACCGAGTGAAGAAGGGACAAGGTATGGATGCAACTCCTTTCCCTCCCTACAGATGACATAAAACCCAATAATATTGAAAAGAATGATGTCACAAAGTCTGAGGAGACAGGATCAGTGCAGTTGAGACAAAGGGAACTATGGGGACATAGAATAACTTCACAGGGAGATCTGTTAGTGGAGAAAGTCTCAGAGAACTGGAAGACTTTTCTCTGCAGCATTTGATATTGATGTCACCAAAGCATTGAAGAAAATTCACCAGGGCACCAACCAGGGCACCAAAATTCACCAACATCTGTGATGAAAACAGAGGTGCACGGCAAGAAAACTCTTTACCCCAACAGCCTTCTTACGGAAAGAAAGAGGGACAAAAAGCATCTTTTTCTTTTTCTAGGATTCCTCTAGCAAGAAGTCAACTGACTAAGGTGTGTGGAATGTGTTTCCATCCTAAAGCCACACTCAGCTTCACTGTATTTTGTGCTACTATCTTTATAGCTGCTTGTGTTGCTTATACAACTGGACTGAGAGCACAGGACTGGTAAATCAGAATTGGCAGCCTAGGAAGCAAAGTAGTCAGGTTTCAGCATCAGTCAAGTACTTTCTCAGGGAAGAATTTGCAAAGTAACGTGTTCCACATCTCTTTTTGGCATAGTCATGAAGGAATAATCAAGCAAAAGGAGCAGCATGTCTTCTGTCTACTCAGCAGCAGCTTACACAGAGGTTCTCTTTGAAGAGAGCAAAGCTGCCCAGGTGGAAGCAAAGTAAAAACCCGGCACAAATTTTGGCCTGCTTTGTCAGTGCCATGGAATTTGGGAATTCTTTGCATCTATGAGGACTCCCGGATATATAAGTAACCCTCTGCTATTCTTTCCATGAAATGGCTACGCTCAGAAACATGGGCAGGGTTGTGGCCCTTCTGGGGATGCCACAAGCCTGCCTTTATTTTCTCCTCAACTTGTCTGGCCTTGCCTTTGTAGCACACGGACTCAGAGTATAAAGACAGCAGAGCTCTGAATGAGGAATTTTAAGGGTGTGGCATCTTTGCCATGGGCAACAAAAGCTCATTACCAACTTTACTGGATTTTCCAGTGAACTTATGTAGAAACAGCAAATTAGGGACTGATGTGAGTCAAATCCCATCACTGGATTTCTTCAGCTCCCTGTTGCTCCTGCCATTTAAAACCATGTTCCCTACATTCTAAGGAATGTACTAACTGCTCTCAGACCTACCTGTATTTTGTCAGCCACACAGGTGAGACCTTGAGCCTAGTCCAGGCCTGACTGCAACAAAATGCTCTTTGTTTCTTCTTCATGAACATCACTCTGTAGACTCTGCCATTCACTCATTCTGTATTTTCTCTTTCTATAAAGGGATTAAATTATAGGTGAAGTGATTAGGAACAGAAGGGAGCTTGGCTTTAATGATCTGTACTCTGTTCACAAAATAACTCACAAACCACTCACTGATACCTTTTGATTTGCAGACCTTCCTTGCAGGCTCTGAGTCAAATCAATGATCGAGAAGAGCTCAGAAAGGAGACATTTCCCACCCTCAAAGCAGTGATATTGGAAAAAGATGTGGCCCTCTGTAGCTGTCACGGCCTTTGATATCCAGCTACATCTTGTTTCCATATTGCATAGTGAACTGTGAGACCAGATGATCTCCATAAATAGTGCAGGCTTGTGATTTCCTCAGTTACCATTCCAACAGAAACTTCCAAAGGGTTGATGCACCAGGGAGCATTCATGAGCACACAGGGACACCTAAACTTTCAGAGTGCTCATGGACATGGATGAGAGATGCACTGATGTGAAAGGCCATCTAGACATAAGCATCCAATCCTGCACAGGGCTTTGACACTTGGAAATAAACCTAGAACAGTTTGCATTGTCAAAGAGTCTAGTACTGGGCAGTGAGACTTCTTGATGACTAGTATTGTTAAGGTGGTTCTTTTTTTCTCATCCAAGGCTTTCTTACACATGAGATTTCATTCTCAACATGATGAATTGTGCATATTGACTATGAAGATTCCTTTATTTTCTCTTTATATGAAGTCCTTCAAACATCTTTCCATAAAATTCCCATGAAGAATTTTTTTTTTCAATTGTGATATCATTGCTGTTCTAACAGAAACTCGTTAGATATTTTTCCAATACATAAAAAAGTCCTAAAGAGAGCACCCAAAGAGCAAAAGAGCTCTAAAAGAGCTCCCAAAGAGCACCCAATAAGTCTTTCCCCACCAAGACATTGACCACAGGAGTGAGAAGCACATATGACTTTCTATCATCTTTATATTAAATAAAATTCAATACAGTAAATTTCCCTTTCCCTGTCAAAAATTTACACCTTTGAGCTTCCTCCACCAGTGGCTGTAAATTAATTTCCAACAGGCATACTTGTCTGTACTGCAAAAATTCTCCTTCCCAATGAAAGACTACATAATCTGTAAGCAGAGTCTTTACTAGGTTAACTGAAGGCATCCTTGAAAGACTGAGTCTTCTGAAAGGACCAAACAGGGTGTAGTGAATGGTGATGTTTTTCGAGAAACGGCGGAGCAGGATGTTAAGGCAGACAGCACTGGCACAGCTGAGCAGATGGCAAGGTGAGCTGGAACAGATCAGTTATTCACTCAGATCCCAGCTGAAAACTGATTATACGGAGAGTTGTGTGTAAAGTATTTATAGTCCAGCCTCAAAACTCAAAATCTTTTCCAAGTGGGATAGTTTACATAGTCAAATGAATTACCATTAATTACCTGTATTTTAATTCTAAGATGCTTTGATTAAGTTTGAGGGGGTTAGTGCTTTTTGTTTTCCTTTTTATTTTTGTTTTTCTTTTTACATTTGTTAATTACTCTTAAATAATATCATGCTGTGAAATGTTCTTATTGAAAGATAAAAGATATGAGAATTCTCACCTAACTGAGAACAGATTTATGCCTAAATTCATCTCCATCTCTTACTTCCCACAGGTAGCTCCCAACAGAAGTGTTTGGGTTTCCTTCTTTCTCTTTCTGAGCCCCACATGCCACATACACATAGGTTCTTGTAGTTATGCCTTTAATTTGAGGCCTGACAGGAGAACATGTGGTACCACAAAACCCACTAAACACAGGAACCCAGGAATTGGCTGCAGAAATCACAGAGGCCTGAAGAGGTCTGTGAGAGCAACTGAGAGAACCTGTAGAACAACTCACTGGAGGGTAGGTGGGTCTTCTCATAACAAGACACACTTTTCCAATTTCTGTGTAAATGAATGTGCCCAAAATAGACACTATTTTCAAAATTGACTTCTGTTGTCTGGTATTATGGCTGCATTAAAAAACAGCCTGGGAACATCATAAATGAGTGACCTGTCACATCTCTCTATCATACCCTCTCTGAAGGGTTTTCACTTTGGTACTTTTCAGTCATGTTTTTTCTGATGTCTGTATATGTTCACACACTGAAGCATGTCTCTGTGTGCATACAAATATTTCTTTAGAAGGGATGTGTTTCTTCTGTATTTTGTTTCTTTCTAACACTATGATAACCAGTATCCTTACATTCCCATGTTTGATTCTTGTCTATAGATGAACACATTGGAATAATTCCCATAATTTCCCATTGCCCAGAGCCTAATTTATAATGGTTTAAAATGAGGCAACAGTGCCTTTTTCTTAATGTGGGTTTTATTGAGCTTTCAGGAAGAACTTTGCTGCCATGCGACCTGAGACAGAGAAAATGTTGATACCAATGAAATTTTAGCAGAGCATGCCAAGAAAATCAGCATTCAGTTTACTTAGGATATCCCAAAGGAAACATACAGTTAATACTGAAGTTTAAAATATTTTAGCCTTGGAATCTTAAAACTCCATCAGCTTTTGGAAGAGGGGGAAGAAAGAGTAACAAAAAATCCTGTAGCAACAAGGAGGTTAAATACACACATATGCAAAATGTAGCACAGCTCAATGGATCACTTTTAGCAGCTACAGTTTTGTCTGACATGGGTTTTGCTCTTGATATCCTCATATTTGTATGATTTCACAAAAAAAATTAATAAAACCTTCCCCTTTTTGAGAGCACCTTATAATGAAAACAAGAATATTTTGAAAGGAAAGAATAGGAAATGTTCACTGGGGTGTCCTGCTGCTTTCTAAGTAGTGCAGCTCCCAAGATTTATGTCAAAAGCAACAGAAGGTTGGAAATGAAAGAATGCCCTTGAAGTTATGCTCTGTAACTCAGCCAAGCAAGATGGATTTTCATTTACCTTGTCGAAAACCCAACATGAAAAAAAAAGTTTGGAGATAAAAATCTTGCAGCATTACTCGAGATTTACAAATGATGTGACAAAATACCATGTGTTCCACTCATGAGAAAAAGTGCTCCATTCAATGATATAATGGTTCCTGGGCTTGAGATAAGTGGTTCTTAGTTTTAAATCTGTGGAGCATTGGCTTGAGTTGCTGCCCTTTAGGTCTGACACAATCATCATACATGGGCTCTCAGTAGGGATGAGGAACTGGCACAGAGGCAATTGAGTTCTTCCTTTGCTGCCCCTGGTGCTCAAAGTTCTTGTGGCATCACTTACCTGCTCTGTGCTTGAATTCAACATCATCCCATAGATTCCACTGTTCTGCCAGTGTCAGTATTCCTGAATGTGAGGGCAGATATTGGTAAGGTTGATACTGTGGGATTAAATGGCCAACACGAGACAGCAATGGAAATTATATAAGTAAAAGGTAGCAAAGCAGCTGTGTGAAGAGGGAGTTATTGCTTCAGCAAAGTCTCATTTCTGTATGAGAGTGGGGATGTCCCCATTATACTGCAGATTTTGACACACAGCAGCTTTGAATTAGAGTATGAAAGGGCTCTCATTGGCTTCCACTGATTTTGGACTTGGAGCACTGGCCTTAGTTGCGCTTTTTCTTAACAACAGCAGGGTCCAAAAGTCATTGTGCTGAGGTGTTAATGATTTCTCTTAATCCAATTGGTTCAGCAAACATGCTAAAACCTGGAAGCATCTTTCTTTCCTTGGGAACCCAGGCCTCCCAGCCTTGATCAGGCACAGAAGGAAGCCCACATTCCAGATGCATCATGAGACAGGTTGTGTTACTATTGGAAATAAGATGCACATTGTCTGAATGGATCAATAGTTTGAGATTGATTATGAAGTCTGTGCCACATTAATTGCATGGGCACTTTCAGTAGCTTGAAGTGTGCACTGTGGAATTCATCCTGCTCATCTTCAAACTGTTGATTATTTTTGCTCTTTCTCAACTTATCTGTTTCTCAGTCTACCCGTATATGGTAACAATACCTAGACAGCAACCCCAGAAGGGGCTGCCATGATTGTACTGACTTTTGCATAGCACAGGTGAGGAAATGGTACATGGTTTACACATTTGTCTTCAGTTTGAGCTGCTCCATGTATAGGACAAATCTTTGTTCTCCAAGAAGTAGCTACTGTACTGACTTAATGCATATGTAATTTCCTATAGAATATTTTATACTTATTAATTCAAGATGATAGTGTATCTAGTTTTGACACCTAGAACATAGCATTTTGAGAATCTCATCTTCTGCTTACAGTATGATTCAAACATTGAGAGTAAACACTCTCTGTCTTCTGCCAGTGTAGAGCTGCAGATCCCTCTGTGTGCCTGCAGAAATCCGTGCAGGTTTTCTTGCAGAAGAAGACCAATCTGCTATAAAGACGTATCTCCATTCAGGATATGATTTGTTAAGTCTTCTTTCCTTAAAGATTATCAAATGGGCCTGGGTCTTATTAAAAAAAAAACAGTGGTAACAATTTCGTGGCCAGAACATTCATACCAGGGGGTGCATACAGGTTCTAGGTTACCTTCAGGAAATCTGAACTACCACTCCAGGAAAGTTCTTTAACCAATACACATCATCATATTAAAATGAGCTTGCTCTGCTTAAGACTAGTATTAATGGCTTGTGAGTCTCCAAGGCTCTAGGTAGCCATGTTTAGGTACCTGCTGCCAGATCACAGCAGAGTTCTAGAAATGAGTTAGGTTTATCTCCACACACAAGTTGTGTTGTCATCTAATTCCAGAGCCTGAAAACTTTTAAGCCAATGAAGATAGTAATTAAGGGCTAGACACTAATGGATTTGCAAGTTCTGAAGAGTGAGTGAATTACATGGTGAATTTTACTGTGTACACTTTACATAGCCAAATCCCAGTTTTAGAGGATTTGATGCTAAACTTATACTCACATCTTTCTTCCCAGCTACCTATTTAGAATTTTGTTGTCTTCAGTGTCACAGATCTAAATATCTGTTACTTTAGGCAGATTCAATCAATGAAGCTTTTGTACATGTAGCATGATTTCAGTGCTTCATAAAAATACATGAGAGCAGTCTTAACTCTGCCCTGAATGCACACCCAGACACCTAAGAAATAGATATGAATTACAGTTTACTTCCTCACTTCTCCTTCTGTAATGGGCCAAGCCAAAAGCCTTAGTCCAAATAGCCCTGAACTGTGTGGAAGTTCAGATCCAGACTCTTACAAGCAAGGCCATTTGTAATTATTTTTATTGCCCCATTAAATTTATTACGCTGAACCATTTCAAGTGACCTCATTAACTCTCAGCAATGAGTTTGTCATGTACAATTCAGGCAATGCAAAATCAGTCATCTGGCCCTTCCCCTAAGCCTGCACAGACCCTTAGTTCTCCAATCCTATGCTCTACTCTCTTTCAAAAAGGATTTCATTTTGATGATACTGTGTTACTGGGAAATCTGCTGCAATCCTGCTTGGGCCAGTGTTTATGCCTTCATCCTCTAGCTATGTCCCAAATATTTCTTCTCATCTGCCTTGCTTCCTTCTGCATGTATCCAGATGGATTGTATACTAGAACTGCACTCTCTCCTGTGGAGAATATCTTCTGGCTTCTTGACTCAACCAGGGTTTGCAGTGCCCCGTTGGGCTTAGGCAGTAAAACCCCTCTATGATATATGTATCTGGGCTCAGAGAGCAGATTTCACTTTGTTCTTTCTTTATCCATGATTTAAGTGGCTTGGCTAGCACGACAATTGAATGCTGGGGTTCTGTACCACAGCCTTCAAGGGCTGTCAAAAGGCTTGTGAGGCACTCTGCAGCTGAGAACAGGATGTGGAACTGACAGGATCAAGAAGGAAGGAAGGAAGATCCCATGTGAACCTGAGACTCAGCCAGGTCTCCTACCACTGGCTTGCTGGGTAGGCAACAAGCAATGCCAGATGTCTGGGGATAAGCACAAGGCAAGAGTTGTTTTTGGAAGAACATGTGGATTCTGTAGTCATCCCCTGTTCCCAGAGCAGAAGATGCATACATTGCCCCAGCAGGATGCATCCCATGGATTGACACAAGAACAATCATAGAGGCAGGCCAATGGTCCATCTCTCTGCTCAAAGTCAGCCACATCCAATGTTCAGGATAATGGTAAAGGCAGCATATTTATACAGAATAGCCCTCAGGCTCTGGTATGATACAATTCAGGTGACTTCCTGTATAGAGCAGGTAACATTTCTTGATAGATTTGACCGTTTTTCCCCAAAACCACTTTTTGAGTTGTTTGAAAACTTTACTCTTCACAAGCTCCTGTGACATGCATTTCCACAGCTGAAGGAAGAACCACTCTTTTTTTTAAAGCTGTCTTCAACTTTCCAGTTTATTATTTCCTGTCCTTGAGTTGAAAGACTGTAAATAATTAAACTGTTTTCATCTTCTGCAGACTAGTCATGATTTTGCAGAAAGCTATTTCTCTCCTTCTCAGTCATATCTTTTTATGTTGCTTCTGTATACATTTCACATCTTATTTCTGGTAAGTTAGGAAATATAATATGCTGAGAATCAGGAAGAGTTTTCAGTAGTGTAAGGGGAGGTAGAAACAAGAGATGGGGAGGAACCTGGACAGCAGTGATTAGATGTTTTGTTGTGAAGGTGCTGTAGCTCTTTCCTGAAAGATTATTTAGTTTTCTAACTTATATTTGCTAAGTTTCAGAAGCTGTAAGCATATAGAAAGGAGAGGACAGGAATTCATACAAACCTCCAATTTCCACATAAAAGTTAAGCCCATTTCTCCTCTGGCCTTTCATAAAAGCTGGTCTGTAACATGGTGCTAACTTGAATGATTGCAGGGATTAGAAGGTGAGATGGGTCCAGTTCTTAATTCATTTCACTTCTTGGTTTTATAGAGGTGCAGCTCTCCTGTATTTATATCTGATTTACACCAGGACAGATGGGAGGAAAGTCAAGCCTATTGTTTTTTCCCTCTGCTTTTGACAGTGCTGAGAATCTTCATGCTATAAAAGTGTCCACACTGTGCCGTTTTCCATCTGTATTGCATATATTGTATCTGTCATGCTGTTTGGGAAGAGCTGATATTTTTGGCAATCTTTCCTTCTTGTACAACTCCACATATAGCATCACAGCATAAAAAAATAGCAATGGATGGGAAAAAGAAAATCTGACTCATGGGAAATTCACATACTTGTTTCATCCCATGTCAGAGTGGAAGAGAACAGTACCAATACTTCCCTCAGTGGAATAAAAGGTGTTATCAGGCTCTTAAATTGTTTCTTATCCAAATGTAAGGAGAATCCTGACCCTAGAACATTGCAGTCATAGGAGGCTCAGATGAATTTCTTATAGCTGTTTTTGCCTAAAATGTCTTCTAAAATGAGAGAAAGAGCAGGATGAGCCAGTCTAGAGTGGAAGTCCTTCGATTCTGAACACCACAGCTTAGATACAACAGATCACTCCCTGCATGTTTAGAGATAACTTTGCTTGCTGTCCGGGCTAGATAAGGAATCCAGACATCCTGTTTGACTAACTGCTTGTCCTCCAAAGTTTTTGGAGAGATAGTGTTCAGATGAGGAGAAGACAAGGTCATGACAAACTCAGAGCTGCATCTTCAATGAGAATCATGTTGGCTGATACAGAGTGCAACACTGATGAGAAATATTTTATCTTAATTTTTTCTGGCAAAGAAAAAATAATCTGAAAATCAACCATTCCATAGGGAAGATTTTGATTGAGGTGACACCCTGACTACTCATGGGAAAAAAATTTCACTCAAAAATTAAGAAACAGCTCCAAGAAGTAAAAAAAACAGAGCAGAAAATTGTTTGCTAATGAAGCATACAAGTGGCAGCTGACGGATTAAAAGCCATAATATTCTTGGCTTCCACAGCTGAAATTTATGAGGGCCTTTTCTTTCTCACTGGCACTGACTTTACCCATGCAAAATTTAGACATCCAATCTGAGCACTGTTTGATCTCCTTCCATGCTCAATATAGACACACAGGCACGTCTCGAGACTCATCTCATTGATTTTATAACTGTGTTAAAGTCTGAGGAATTTGCATGGCTCTGAGGAAGGAAGATGCATCTAATAAGACAGTTTGCACCATCTTATCTCCACTAAAATACTTGAGTCATTCCCACCATCAGTTTATAAAGGTGCTATGAATGGATAAGCTGCCTAGCACAAGATATGTTTCCCACCCTCAGAAGGGACAGGGAACACAAATCCCCAAAGACTTTCCCCAAAAGTAAGAGGTCTAGACAGAGGCAGAATGAGGGAGACTTAAAAGAATTCTTGATTAGGTCCATTAACTGAACCTGAGAGAAATGTCCTTAAATATAATAAATCAGCATTGCTATGTTAAAAAGCAGCTTCTATCTCCAGGCATGGTGCAATCTTTAATTTTCTTGAATCAAATTTTGGTGGATTTTGATTGATTTTGATTTTCATAACAGCACTGATGTCAGCCTCCTGATGGCAGCAGTCTAGAGATTGGAACAATACTTCGTGGTGGCTGTAAAGTTTCACTGATCCTACAAACCATCCTCTGTCTAAAGCATCCTAGCATGGGCTGAAGGGAGGGATGCTGTAAACCTGGCAACTCATTTGGACTATGACAATGGGGAGATTAGGAGTGAGGAAGGAATCTGGGAAAGCAAGCACTAGGGCAGCTTGGCATTTACCCCAAAACACTGTGCCTGCTTCATGGTGTCAGAAGTAGAAACATATAAAAGACACACTCCTGCATTTCTGCTGGTCCTTGGAAGGGGTCAGTGTATGCCACTGCCTGTGGCCTCATTTTCTTAGCAGGCTGAGGGACATGTGGGAGCTGATGTCCTTGCAAGGTGAGTTTTCTCCACACACCAATTGCTACGCTATGAAGAGGTTGTGTTTTCACCCTCAGTGACCCATAAACACATGCCCTTGCATCTTCCCCCAGAGTATTTCAAATTACTTTACTGACTGGCTTAAGTAAAAAAGCAAAGAGTCCTTATACCTTCAAAGCCTTTAAGTATATTTTTCACCCAAAGCAGAACGTTGAGGCACTGTTTATCTTGTTCTGCCCAGGGCTTGCTCTTTTTTATACTGCACTGAAGTTCTTTCCTGCTAGACATTGTCTACAAGCTAAAGTTTTCTTTGGAATGGCAAATAGGAAAGGACCACCTGGGTTGGGAATTCCTGTCTTCTGGAATTACAATCTTCTGTGCCTCTTTCATATTTTTTTTTGTCAGAAAACAAGGACGTAGTGCTGGCTGGTAATGTGTCGACATGCCCTCCCCTTTTGCTACAGCTGTGGATCAACACAGACAATAACCTTCTTCCAAAATGAAATGTATTGTACTATAATGACCAAGGTGCCTGCCTATTCTGGCCAGTATCAAAAGGCAGCAATAAATACATTAACAATACATGCATATAATCCTGGAAATGTTAGGAAGAAAGCTCTACCAGAGGCAACAGTCTGGTATTCAACTACAGGCCTCTGTAATCCCAAGGAAAGAAGGCAGGTGTGAGGGAGGAGCAGGATTAGATCTATGGCACTGTGTCATCCTATGGGCCACTCCTGCTGGGCATATGGAGAGGGGAGCAAGACACCCACGTGAGCTGCCGTGGCCATATCTGTGTCCTGTCAAGAGCCAAGGAGTGAGGCCACAGCACAGGCATGTCAAACACATTGTCAGAAGGCGCTGAAGTGGCTGGGTTTATTTTAATCTGGAAATGTGGCCCTTGCTGCCTTTTATGATGTGCCAGTCTAAGATGCCTCTGGCAGCTGTGAGAATATTGGTTTTGGCAGACAGCTGCAAAGAGCAGCAGACTGGAAGGAGTCAGCAACAAATGTGATAAAAGGGGAAAGTTGCTGATGCCAGGAGGAAAAGCACAAGGTCCCGCTGATTACCAGAAACCCTTCAGGAGCTGTGAGGAAGAGGAGGTCTCCTCTGACACTGGGATGGATGAACAGATAATGACCAGCCCTCTCCCCTTGAGTTCCCATTGAATTGCCTCACCCCACATGTAGGATGCCCCACTGGCTGGAGGGGAAGGATGCTCCAAAGGAGAAGGGCAGAAATAATGAGTAATTCCAGGGAAGGCTTTCTCTCCATCTGGCATTTGGCCGAATTGATCATCTTTGGTACGAAGCACTGGGCACTGGCCACCAGTAAAACACAGGGATATGTAGGAGCTTAAGATGTCCAAACTAAAGGGTAAAGCCATGTATATAACCTACTCAGTGCTATATTAACAGATCCAGTATTTCCCAGTACTAGTTTTTTTGCAAAGAAAATAGCTGTCTCTGGTTTCTGGTGTACAATTACAACCCTTCTTCTCTGTATTCTGTATGGCTTTTTTTTTTTTTTTTTTTTTTTTTTTTTTTTTTTTTTTTTTTTTTGTGCAGATAGATAACAAGCTCTTTGAGACCATGATTTTAAATGTGTGCTGGGCTCACAGGCAGTGGGATCTTGAAAAGGTCCCAAACCCTTGTGAAATGTTAAACAGTGATGGTAACAACATGAATGCCAGTGAAATTCCCACAGTTCCTTCTCTAACCAGCTGGCTGTATTGAGAAGGCTCCTCAGAGATGATCTCTAAGAGTGGATCTCTGAAAGCAGGAACAATTCAGATGACAACTTGAGGATTCATCCTGCTTTTAACAATTTCTGTTGCCAGTTACATCCAGAAATGAATGGAGCTGTTTTTTTTCAGTCAACCTGCATCTCAAGTCACCTCAGGACAGGAGATTTTGATGCAGCACAAGGCTGCCAGCAGAAAAGGGAAATTTCCTGGTAGCATTGCTAATGTTGCAATGAGAGGGAATGCAACATCCGTGAGGCAAGACAGGATTCTTCAGAAAACAGATTTAAAGGTCTTGGTTGTCTTGTTTGTTTACTTTTTTCCCCAAGGTCTGTGATGCTCTTTTTTCAGTATAATTCATTTTTAGCATAAACATGGAAGACTTCTATTTAAGAGAATATATCCAGCAAGGCAAGATGTTTGGCCAAAGCAAAGATGCTTGGCACTGGTTACCCTGTGCCTGCCTGGTTTCTACTGGAGTGCCCAGAGTATGGGTGAAGACACAACAATGGGTCACAACTGCCCATAACCTCACTGGACACTGCTCTGAGCACACCGATGCTCTGGAGTTTTTGGAATAACTCTAATTGTTGGAAAAGATGAACTAGTCAATATTTTAGCATTATTCAAAAATAAGCAAAGGGCAGAATCTCTGCTGTCAGCGTTGTTCCGTAGAGGGGCAAGGAAATGCAGAGATTGTCATAGTGACCCTGCTGTGCACAACTCCTACACAACTTGGCTTAAACCAAGTTTCTCCTGGACCCCAGGAGCTTGAGTGTTGTTAAACCATGTCTGTTGGGATAATTTGTCCATAACTCCATGTGTTTGAGTATCCAGTGGTTTAATTGTGCTCTCTCTTGCATTTCCTATGATTTATCCAGCAAAAGACAGTGCTGGAGGAATAATCTTAAATACTGTTCTTATAATTTCAGTGGAAGGAAAAAAAGACAAAAAATCAGGTGTAGAAGCTCTTTGTCGAGATACTTATAGCTTAATTTTACAAACTGAAGACCTTTAGAAGAGACACAGATAAGTTTCTGAAGCATTTATACCTTATCTGAAACAAAAGCACACCCTGAAACTCTCTGAGATATGCCTGAAATTAGCTTTCAGAGAGGAATTCACAGCCTGGAACAGTTTACAGAGACAGCTTTCCAAGAAATAAATGTAGGAATAAATATTTACCTCCTTGCTCCAAATCTCCATACTAAGACTTGTGCTGAAATAATTATCTTCCCTTTTAAGTTGTATTTATTCAGAGATCTATGGGGCATGAAGAAAACAGCCCAGATTCATATAATAGACACCTTGTGTTCTTGTGTGCAGAGGAACATCATAAATGTTAGTCACCCCTGGTGTGTTAGATCTGTCACTTCATGGTGATTCCAGGGAGTATTTTTAGGAATAGAGTAGATGTGGTAAAGTTTGTTGCTTATGATACTAGATCAGAGTGGTTTGTTGGAATGGTTGCTAGTGACACAGATGGAAATAGCATGCATACCACCAGTTAAAGACCTGCTTGGTGGTTTTCATATACTTAGGAATACTTGCCAGACATTCTTTTTTTCCAAGCAATTTCAGATTTTCAAACAGTTGATTTTAATAAAATAAAAATCACTATTGTGACCTGAAAAGAAAACTATGCCTCCCAATACTTTCAAAGGCAACCAGCTTCCTGAGAAGTTTTGCTTATAGACCTCATTCAAACATTTTTTCATTAGAATTCTTTGAAAATAAAAGAAAAAAAAATGAATAAAAGAAAACCGAATCAAAGCAAAGAAGTCTTTCATGCCAATGATCAGCTTGAGCTGACTGGTATTTAATCTCTATATTTTAATACAGAGCCCTGAGGTCCATGGCTGAGGTGATGTTGTTTCCACATTCTGGTGATGCGGTTCATGGCGTTATGCTTTTATTTACTGGTGTAACAGCAGTGCCCCTTCACCAAAGCCTGAATTGTGCCAGCTGGTGCTTGTGCACCTCAAGGAAAATTATTCCCATCACAAAGATAAAAATCAAGAAGGTAGCAGAAAGAGGGCAGTGTGATGGTGACTACAAAATAAGAGAAAATAGTGGAAAATGATAATGATGATGAGAAGGACTGAAAGTGGAATTTTTGTGGAAAAGATTGACAGAAGTTGGATTGTTTAGTCTAGGAAAAAGACACTGTGAGACAGTCATGATAACAGCATTCAAATATGTTAAAGACTGCAGCAAAGAGGGAGGTAATGAACTCTTCTCCATATCCACTGGGGATAAGGCAAGAAGTGATGGGTTTAAATTGCAGTAGTGGTGGTTTTGGGTTAGACAGGAGGAAGACTTTTTTAAGGGAATGGAAAAAACACCACAGGGATAGATTGCCTGGATTTGGAGCCTCTGTCTCTGTAAGCCTTTAAAAGCAGAATGGAGGAATATTTGGCTGGTATCTCTCAAGTTCTCTAAACCTACCAGCTGTAGGATTTTCCTGGTGGACAATGTAAGCATAGAACACTGAAGTGACTTTCTGCTGACAGCACAATAGGTAGCCTAGAGCAGGAGTAGGAATCAGGTTTATTAGCTTACTGAGAAAAAAAAAAAAAGTGTTAGGAAATAATATTAAAAAAAAAAAATCACCCACCTGTGTAATATCAAATAAAAGAGAAACTACTGAAGTTGAGCAAGATGATTACATTTTTAAGATTTAGGTAGTTTGCTCATATGTGTTTTTAATAAAAACTGACCAAAACACCAAAATTTCCAGTCTGCAAAGAATTCTAATATTTTGAATTGTCTTTATTCAGAATTAGCTTCAAGATAAAATGTTCCATTCAATGCTGAAACATAATGTTAAGTATGGAAGGATGCACACATTAATGCACTGCAGTGACTGATGTATATTCATGTTCCAATAGCAAATCAGAACACTGTCACTGACACATACATTTTAGCATTTAAAAAACAAAAGGAATAAAATAAAAATAATTTTTATTCGTCTCATGCCAAAAAAGTAGTTGTTGCCATCTGAAAGTTTTGCTGAACCAAACTGGATCAAAATTTTCCTATTTCAAACATGTTTATTGAGCAGCTCTCTCAGTGTATTTTTTATTATTACAATTTGTCTCTCAGCTAGAACAAACTCTGAATGATCAGGAAAAAAAAATACACAAGGCTTCTCTAGCTGGAAGCTGTGTTACCTGATATAACCCCAAAAGGCCTGCACCTTTCACATTTCCAATCAGTGAAATTACTGGGTTGTCAATCTGTTTATTTTTGTATCACCATGTTCAATGCAATGAAATTGGCTGCCTCCACTGAAAAGGCAAATGACTGTGCTAGTATCCACTTAATATTCCCTTTTTAAAACGTGTGCAGGGAGCATGATAACCTGAGCAGAAATGGCTGTGTGAGGATGGCTCTCTCGTGTCTGTCTGGGTGGGTGTCGTGCTGCCCATCCCGCTGGGTCTTGTCCTTCACTGGCAATCACAGCAAAGCCAATTCACTGTAGGAGGAGCATTTCTTTGCCTTAATGTCTTTTGTCTGTCCATTTCTTGCAACTGGATGTGACAGTTAGCCGTTAAAAGCCTGATTTAAGTGAGGTGCTTTGAGTCATGTACCAAGGATTAGTAAAAAAGAGTTTCATGTGTGTGGGGCCAAGCCCTCCAGTGGAGCAGGTAAGAGTGGGAAACCCTTACGACCAAAACTATGGGTGTCCTGCTTGGATTGAGCCTGAAAACAATCCTTCACCCACTTTGCTTGTGCAGTACCTATTTTGCAAAATAATTGCATCCCTCATCCGACACCTTCCCCAGCCATTAAATTCCACTTCAGAACAGCTCCACTGGAGAATGTACCACACATGTGGCACAAAGTGTACAACACATACGTGTCTGATGTTGCTGTTATCGCTTGGAGGGTCTGACTGGCATATTGTCAAACATTTTATAATCTAACAAGTTGCCAAATACCTTCTAATTAAACAAACCGTTCCTTGCATAATGCCAAACAATTAAACAGGTTTATAGTTTTTAATCTAACGCTGCATCTGGTTTAAAGGTCTGTTTTAAATATCAAAGTCATCTGATCATCCAATGACAGCTGACAGCTGATGATGGGGCATTTCATCCTCCCATCTGGAAGTGCCTGGAGAATTCATGTTTCTTCTATTTTTTTTTCCTCCTTCAGTATATTCACTACAATTTGGACACAAAATCTTGAAATGGCTTACTCTTGGGGAAGCACTTTTGCTGAGCAAAATAGGTTAAGGTTCCTCACTATTTTCTTGAGAGCTTGCCTCCAGGATTTGGTGAGTCATTCCTTTGAACGAGAGCATGAACCCATGGCCTGTTTAAGGACCAGATCAGAAAGTCTAGTAGCAACCTGGCAAGGTTTGAAAGAATGCTCAGTGTCCAAGGTGATCAATCTGAATATCCAAGATGGTCTGTCTCATTCCCAGACTCTACCACATCACCATTTGCAATAGCTGGGCCAGATCTCATCAGAGAGGAAAAGAAGGGTTGCTAAAGTTCTCTGGAGAGCTGATGTAAGGAAGGAGAATGCCTCAAAAGTGATGAAAGCTGAGGATTATGGCTTGCACCTGAACTATAAACAGAAATGTTCAGCCAGAGCTCAGACACAGAGTGACCAGTGAAATCTGAAGTTATTGACACTAGAACCTTGATTTATAACAAATTTCACAGTGGAGGAACTGAAACGAGTTACTTTTTGCTTCTATGGCAACCGGACGGTCAAGTTCAACAGCATGATCATTCAGTGAAACTTTGCTGCACTGCACAGATCTAGCAGGGTCTCTACAACATATTGTTACTTTCTATTGTTACTTGCCTTTTCACAGCAGCAACCACTCAAGTAGAGGATGAATTCCCTGCAGATGGCAAGCCAGCACACCAAACCATAATGAAAATATGGCTGGTACAATACCAGGGCAGGTAGCTGGAAGAGACAATGCCTGGACAACCAGCCTGGTCCAGCTCTATTTGTGCAGGTGTAGAAGGGCGCTTGCCATTGGAAATAGTGTGGAGTCACTGTGTTACACATTCTTTCCTCTGCCGGCATCCTGTTTAAACAGGCTGAGTGCAAGGGGGTGTCTGCTATTCATTCACGGATGCCTTGTGATGATATGAAACATAATTGTATAATTTATGCCAAATAAACCAAGGAATGGCTGCTGTTCAAGGGAACTAGCAAGCTCCCAAAGCACTTGAAATATTGGAGCAGGCAGAAAAGATAACAAAGCTTGATCTTTTTGGTGCTCCCTATGTTAGGGCTGCTTTTGTGCAGGAGGAGAGGAAACAGCAGAAGAATGTGCTTCTGATGTGCTTGGAGACTGCTGGAAGTGAGACACACAATGGCTCTGCAAGCCTATTGAGTAACTCCACCAAAGCCAATGGACTTGCCTGGGAATGAATATTGGCCCCTGGACTCTTCTCTCTGTGTAGTGTAGCTCTTCAGATGTTTGTTGAAATGAATGCGCAATTGTTTGTTTGTTTAGAGCCAAAATGTCAGGCAGCATGTTATGGCCCTGTTGTGTTTGGCTTGTTTGTGACTTCTCTGCCTGAAATAATTTTATTTTTATATAGCTGTAGTGGGATGGAGGACTCCGGGGACTTTGTTTTATCTTGTAATGAATGATTCAAGTATTGAACATTAAATCTGGGGCTTGGCTCAGAGGCAGGTCAAAAGAGAATAACTTAGAATAAACTGCTGATGTAGAGCCTTGCTTTCTATATGATGGCAGCCATGAAAAAATCCTCTAGAATTACTACAATCTTACACTCTAAAGAAATTTTCTGGCTTAAAACTATTACCTCCCGATTTTGACCTCCTGAGCAGGAATGCTAGTGCTACATCGAGGTAATAAACTCCCAGGCTTTTCAGTTCAGTATTTCAATTTCATTTACAAAAGTTTTTAGGCTGTGAGGAAATGTGAGAAATTAAAATGTGAAGAACAAAGTGCTTCAAGCTGCAGTTGATATGCTGCAGTTGTCTAGCTCTGGCCCAGTCCTTGTGAGAAAAAACTTTGTTTTTCTTATTGTTCAGTAGCTCCCTTTAGAAAATCTGTCTCATGCAAGTGTTCTGTTAACTGATTTCAACATAATCTGTGTTCAACTCTGTAACAAAACAATGTTTGTTCAAGGTGCAACTCTGAGCAGAGCAGGATGTTAGGTTTGAGAAAGGTGTGCCCAGCATCCCCATTAGACACAGGCAAAAAACAGATGTGAGAAAGTGTCCTCAAAATTCCCATTTGCTCAACTGTTTGACTGCAGCTCCAATCTGATCCTGTCTTCTGCTTGAAGTGGGATTTGTTCAAGGCGTGTGAAGGAGATTCTGAGAATATTCACTGGGTCAAAGTGAGCATCTAGTTTGGTGTCCTGAAATTTGTGAGGTGGTTTTTTTTTTTTTGTTGTGTGTGGTTTTTTTTTGGTTTTTTTTTTTTTTTTTCAGGTGAAGATAAATGGCTGCATTTTAAAGAGCTCTTTTGGTACTTTCCAGGAAATCTAAACCTCATGCCCTTGGCCCAGTCAGTCTCCCTTTTCCTGAATGTGCAGCTGTGTAGGTGTGCACTATAGGGCTTGTTCTGATTAATGAACAAAAAATATATGTATTTTAAAGTATTTACATCCTCTAACACTTTGGTGATTTTTTTTTTCTCTCTCCTTGACCCTAGTGAAGGCTGAAATCCAAATGTCAAAATTATGGTATTTAGCACAGGGTCAGAGATGACCTTTTCCCATCAGCTACATTAATGAACCTCATCAGAATGTGTTGTTACTTGGCAAAATAAACCCCCATGTCCTTGCTCTGAGAAATATATACATGTTGAGGCATAATCAAAAGCTGACATTTTCAGAAAACCATAGAAAGGACATTCAGACTGTTTAGCAGTCATGAGAAATATTAACCCTAAAAATTCCCAAGTTTTAATTATGAAAATATGGTTACCCCAAATAATAATTTGCTTTTGTCTGTTGTCTCCGAAGGACCTCAAAAAAGTAATTGCTAAATGTCTCAATATCTCAGAGGTAGAAAAATATCTTGCTGAGGTGAAACCTGTTGAATTAGCAGCAATCCCAAACATGCCTCCAGTCACTCAGCATATTGAGGATGCAGCCACAGACTGGACTGACCAGTATGGATCTGTCTGTCCTGACTGGTGGCATTCTGATCTGAACATTCCTTCTGTCTCTAAATTGGACAGTGCAGCTAAGCCCAGGCTGAGGGGCTGACCTTTGCCTGTTTGGTCAAATCCTTTCTTTGGGCTACAGGGTTGCGCTTACAAATAATCAAGAGCATTTAACTTCTAGATTTTTTCAGATGTTTAAAATTTTCTAATGTTTGAAAGTCAGTGCAATGCAGAAGCTTGTAAGATCAGGTTCCTTGCAGATCAAATTGCCGTGACATCTGCAAACTGATTTGCCTTTCAGTGTCTGTTTCAAATTCAATAAAATTTACAGTAGCCGTATCTGACCACAAAGTGCTCCTATCAATTGCTGTTCATTCCTGAAGCAAAACATGTTTCCATGTTTTTATTTTCACAGAAAACCATTCAGCACATGACACAATGTTATAGAATGGTATTATAGGATGCCAGAAAACAAATACAACAGAAAGAGAGAAAAATCATTGTGTGTCTTCTCTGTTACCAATTTCTTTCATTCTGTTGTGATGTAAGGGTTGGAAAGAGGGCTTCTTTATAGCAGTTCTGTAGGTATTCTGAAGGGGGTTTGCTTGGTGCAATGCTACACTGTGCTAGAAAAACTGAAATATGAGTCCTGCAAGGTGTCTGCCTGTTCAGTGGATTAAACAGCATCAGGGAACTCCTCCAATCAGCCAAACCTCCTCTCCTCTCCTCTCCTCTCCTCTCCTCTCCTCTCCTCTCCTCTCCTCTCCTCTCCTCTCCTCTCCTCTCCTCTCCTCTCCTCTCCTCTCCTCTCCTCTCCTCTCCTCTCCTCTCCTCTCCTCTCCTCTCCTCTCCTCTCCTCTCCTCTCCTCTCCTCTCCTCTCCTCTCCTCTCCTCTCCTCTCCTCTCCTCTCCTCTCCTCTCCTCTCCTCTCCTCTCCTCTCCTCTCCTCTCCTCTTCTCTCCTCTCCTCCTGGCCAGACTACATTGATTTAAAATAAAAAAAAAAACAAAAAAACAAACGTACCTGCAGAAAAGCGGTGTATTTGTGTAGTAAATTCCAGAGCATTGCAGCCTGATTTTTGCAATGTCAGTTTGGTTCCAGGCATGATAATCTCCACAAAGCTCTTGTCATGAAACACTTGGGAAAACTATTCATATTTGGGGTTTGACTTTCAACATTCAGTGATGAGATAAGGTCACTAGGGTAGCAGGAAGAAGGAGAGCAAGAGGAAGGTGGTTACAAGGATGACTGGCTCAATCATGTTGTCTGTTCAACAGTGAAAGTTTGTGCTGTTTCTGGAAAACATTTTGGCATGTATCCATTTGCAATTACTAAATATTATGTGCAATTTTTACCTTGTCATCTGTGTATATGTGCATGCATGCTAAAGAAACATTTATTGTCAGGTAACATTTTTCTGGGCTCTGTTGCTGAATCAGGCCTCAAGAGTGCTGTCTGTATGCCACTGAATTACTGAGTGATGCTGGGAAAGCCTTGCTTTTCCCTGTCCTTTGCTTTTCCCACTCTGTCAAAAAAGACTCTGATTTTCTTTGCAATATGCAGAGTGTATTACTGTTGATTGAGCTGGTGGTTGTAATTAGCAACTAGAAATAAGAAATAATAGCTGCAAGTGAAACAGAGAAAGAGCAGATGTCTCAGATAATTTCCATTGACTGCTCCTGCTAAGCCTGGGGAAAGGCTGTTGCTCTGCAGCATTTCTCCATTACAGCAATACCAGCAGGTGCTTTCTGTGGAACCAGCCCTGAAACTGAAGGAGGAAAGTTATTGTTGTTACCTCCACAACAAGGTAGGACACTCAGAGCAACAACCCCTGCCACGAGCAGGAAAGGTTTGATCAAAGGTGTCAGCCTTTGTGGCTTCAGCTCCAAACCTCCCGGTATTCAGCCAGGAAACTGGAGAACATGTTATTGCAGTTAAATTTCTGCCTGATCACCAAACAGCCAAGCAATTTTCTGAGAATTTCCTAGCCCTCCCACATGAAAAATATATCCTGTCTCAGCATTAATGATTGTAAAGGGTCAGCAATTTTTAATATCCGGTAGTTCCCTTTCTCTCTGCACTCTTCCCTCTCCACCATGCATCTCCTGCACGTTGCAGTGCTGGACTAGAGCAGGGATGGCTGCTGTGGACACTTGACACCATATAATTCATCCTGAACAAAAGGGACGGGCAGCAAGGGAAGGCCAGGAGAAAAGCCCTTTGTAAGAAAATGCTCAAATACTTAGAAGTGTCTTCTCTGGTGGGAGGAGAAGTGGGGAAGGGAAAAGGAAAATCCTTCTCAGTTCTAGGCTCTCACACATGAATTTTGTGAGAGAGATAAACAAAAGGCAGGTGAAGGCATAGATGTAGTGAGAACAGAAAGCATATGGGTAAGGAAAGCTCAGCACCTTTCTCACAAATCTTTTTCCCAGGGGAATGAGCTGCTCCTGATTTTGGCTGTCAGTGGTGTTGGGATTTACAGGGTACTGCCGGGCTTTCTCATCCTAAGTCAAAGTGTGGGAGGCAGCAGCATGCCATAATTGTTGTCATGGCCTAAGAAGAGGGCTGGCTAACTGCCTGATGAGAACATTTCTGAAAAAGTGCTTGTCTGCCTTATGGTTTGTATTCTTTCGAGGTGCAAAATGCTCACCTGACCTCAGTGGTGGTGGAGAATGGAGAAATTTGCATTAAATCCTTTTAATTTTAGGGGGAAAAAAAAAAGTTGGACAGCAACTAGGGCAGACTTGTTTTATTGGGGTTTCCCTCCACTTCTCTCTCAGCTTAATCCAGCTGTGAGATTTCTGTTTCCTCCCAGACATGGCTAGCTAGCAAATGCCTGCAGTGTTATTTTCCTTGGTGAAGCAGCAGATGCTATGAGTGTTTATTTATGAAGAATGACCCTATTTCTATGTTTTCCCAAGCACAGCTGAAAACAAGCAGCTGAAAACTAGCAGTGGGAGATGGTTTCTTTGCACATGGTTCTCCTTCTGCCTGCAAAGCCTCCATGTTTTCTCCCCCAGGAAGATGCCACTACCTCTTGCCTGGTCTCTGGTGCTTCTCTCATGCCTCCTGTGGGAGCTCCTGGGGCTGTTTTGCCAGTTCACTGTCAGGTCAGCCTTCTGCTCCTGTACTACATCACCTTTCTTTGGAAATGCCTCCTGTCCCTCAGTGCCCAAGCCTTTGTGCAGTTGACTTGTTTGGAGGTGGTTTTCCCTTGTCTCAGTCATCCCTAAGCACAGATAATCTAAGATTGATTATTCTAGCCAGAATAGAAGGTTACCTTCATGTCCTGCAGCCTCACTCAGGACACTGAGTGACAGGTGACAGACAGCGAGGAGCAAACTGATAGGATGCATCTCAGTTGAGAGATTTTTGGAGCCAAAAATGGGAAGTGGTCTGCTGGTCCACATGACAAAGGGCACAGAATTTTATCTGTCTCCTGCGTTATCATGACCAGTGTAATTCCCTAGCTAAGAGTAACCTGAACTGAATGGCCTGCAAGTATCCTGCTCACTCACAAGCCCAATATTCTTCCCTTTGCTGCCTAAAAGCCATGTGGACAGTGATGCAGACATAAGCTGAGCAGGTCAGTACTGTAAGTGGGATCAGGAGCTGGAGATTGATGCCCAGCCTCAATCTACATTGCTGGACATCTTGGTATAGCAATACTCAAGGTTCCTCCTGAGATGCAACCCATTTTCCAGTTCCTTGCTCAGTCCATTGGGCCAGGTTTCTTGGGAGTGAAGGTCCCAGGCATGCATTTCATGCCAGCTCTCTGTTGTACCTTGTCTCATGCATCAGTGCTTTCTGTTAGGGCACCCAGGCAGCTTTCTTGTCCCATGGCTGCTCTATGAATCCAATCCCATCTGCTTAAATCTACTGGAAAGGAACAAATACAAACGAAAAAGGTCAGAGGAGACATCAGTGAAAGAAGACATCAGAGAGGGTGGGCTGCAAGGGAAGACAAAGGAGTTCCAAGTGCTCTGAGATGGTGAGGTGCCAAGGAGAGGAGAGAGTAGGAGGTGACACACCAGACTAAGGCAGCAGAAAGGCAGAAAAGTGTTTTGAGTGCACTGGAGCAGAAATTATATGCCAGTTGTTTTCAGTTCCCCAGATGTGGGAGGTTTCATGAATTGATTCAGAGAATATACAAGAAAAAGGCATGAGTATATCTTGTGCCCCTTCTCTCTCCTTGCCTTTGTTCAGCTAAATCCTGAGCATGTTGGGCTAGGACTGCTTTTCAGTATGTGCATACCCTCCACCTCACATCACATGATCCTTCACAAAATGCTGGTGAGAGAAATAACAGCTTGTGTGAAAGGGGAAATGGTCTGGGAATGGCTGAGGCACAACCACTCTGATGTGCAGTGAGGGTGCAACAATATGCACCAACTCTTTCACTGCCTCCCTTTTGAAAAGGAGAGGAAAAAAGGCTCCCCCCAGTCCATGATGCACAAACATGTTATTTTTCCTCTCTTGGAAACAAACGGTCTTTTCAATTAGACTGATTTGTCTCTGAAACAATCAATCTGAGGTTTATAAAAGCAAACACTTGAGTAATTAGTTCTATCCAGGAAGAATATTAACTCTGTTTGTCTTTGTGTAATTAATCACTGACCCTGCCAGCTCTACAAAGCCTCCTTAGCACAGATGGGGCAGTGAAGGAGGCGAGCAGAGGGCAGGAGTGGGGTGAGTAACAAGTGATATACAAGGGGAGGGTGTCAGGATGCTGGAACACAAACCTTCCCCCCACACACCTCAACAGGTGCCCACGTAAATTCTGTGAAACCATATCCCAGCCACAGAGCTATGGGGCTGTGAAGGCCCGCTACTCGAAGAAACAATAGTGTTTTAAAATATACTTATTTATATTAACCTTTTGGCGGTGGGGACATTCATCTCTCTGTGCTCCACATGCTTAATTGATAAAACATTTGCAGTGTTTTCTGTTCAGCAGCGCTGTAACCAGGTCCCCAGCCACTGGCAGGTGAGTTGGCACTCCACTGCCTTCAGCCAGAGGAATTACAGCCTCTGGTCTGGCTGGATTGAACACTGCCAAGTGCCACCCCAGAGCTGGCTCCGTGTCAGTGCTTGGTGTTACAAGCAAGCTGTAGTTTAATCTGATCTCAAACCTACAAGGAATGAAGCAACTTCAAGTCTCTTCCCCTATCCCTGACCTCCAGTTTAACTCTGAGGGAATGTTTGGATTTATTCAAGTGTTTTTCAACAGCATGAAATAAGGTCGAGGTTTGTTTCCTTCTTCTCTTATGTCTGGTATGATTGTACAGACCATCTCTCCTATGCTGCATCAGTAAGAATTTTTAAGAATTTATTTCACAGTAGCAGCTGAAAACACTAAAATGAAATAAAATATTCCAAATATGAAACATTCTGTAGACACGCAAGTAAGGAGTGTCATGCAAAACATAGCAGGTCAGGCAGATGGGAAGAGTAGCAGGAAGGTGAACAGGACTGATGGGCATCTTGTGTTGACTGAGGTTAGTTACAACAGCACTTCTGTGTGTCCCTGATATAAGATGAGAAGATGCAGCTTGCTGAACTCTTGACAGAGCCTAAGGGGATGGGACACTTCATTTGTCTGCCAAGGCCCTGACGATGCTGCTCATGGCCATTGCCAGGGCTGATCACTGGTGTGTAAAACTGAAGTTGCCAGGGGGGAAATGGGTGACTCTTGCTCCTTCACACCTCTAGAATGCTTCCACCTGTGAAAACAGGAGACATTTTTGCACTCATCCTGGTTCTTTTCCTGGTAAAGTTTTGCTGTGACATGCAGAACACAGTGGTCTGGGTGCAGATTGCTGCTGCTGGAATCTTGTGAACAGCCCAAGGCCAAGCTTTTCAATTAAGGAAGAAAAGAAAGTCTCCTTCTTTTCTCACTCTTTTTATTCTGAGCTACCTTGCTGTCTCAGCCACTCTTGGTTGCATTCAGATACATTGAACTCCAAGTCAGAGGAAACCCGATCGTCCTCTCCCACCTCCTACCCCTGAGTGGCTGTTCATTAAGGTGAGGTATAGCTTTACCTTCACAGGACACTCCTTGTGCTCTTCATCAGCCCTGCTGAACACTGAGCAGGTCACATATGGCCTCTGTCAGCTACACTGCAAATCTTTTGTACCTTTTAATGAAAACATTGCCAGTGTTTTCCTTCTGTCACTGTTTGAACCCAGCTGCATCTTGGTGATAAATGGTTCCTATTGATGAAGGAATGTCCCAGCCAGACCCACGACTCTGCAAGGACACTGTGCTGATTCCAAATTACAGCCAGGGGTTGTCTCCACCAGCCCTGGGGTTTCAGCCCCTCCCTGAAGGTGGGGAAATAAAAATCTATGCCACTTCTTTCTCCACAAAGAATCAGAAAGGAAGAATTTCTGTATAAAATCACATTGTTGTCATAGATACTAAATTATGAGATTGTCTATCATGAACTTCAAAACACAAGCTGAAAAGTTGTTTTGGGTTTATTTTACAAAAATCTCTCAATTTAAAGTGCCAGAGAGCTTTGGAATGGGCAGTGGAATAGTGAGGGTTTATGGAAATCTAGTGAATGGCTCTGCATCTGTGTTACATAAAACCAGAGACCAAGGTGTGAAAGCAAAGGATGTGAAAGACTTTTGAACCCAGGGACCAGCCTGTGTGCCCTCTTCCACATGAATCTACTGCTGGTCCGAGGAGACAAACCTCAGTTCCTTCTGCTGCTACTTCTGAGCCTCTGCTTGGGTCAGGTGATGAATGCCATTCCTTGGGTTTAGAGTTCTGTTCAGTGTAGATACTGACCTGATATGAGGCTCACAGCTCTCCTATGCTTTCCTGTGGTTCATTCCTGGAAGAATTTCCATTTCCAGGAGGAAATACTAGTTCTCCCAAATTCCACCAGGATCTTGCTAATGCCAGAATAGGCATTTACTCTTGTGATTTTTTGGTGGTGATGACACTCACAGTTATGGAAGATTTGGTCCTCCTCTTTGATCCAGCTTAAAACCACCCTAAAAAAAGACATTTGCAGGTTTTTTGTTTTATGGGATTTTTTTTTTTCTTTTCTTTTTCGGACAGATCACCTTGCAGATTAAACTCCCCATGCAACTCTGTGATTGCTGCTCTTGAGACAAAGGGAGAAACTGGTTCATGTGGCCAGGAGCTGGAGAAAGGTGAGTACTTGTGGCTTTGTTCAATGATCTTAGATCACTTTAGAGCAGCCATTCATTCTCTCCCTTTAAAGATTCATTATTTCATTGTTGGATAATCTTAGGTCAAGCCCAAGATGGGTGTCAAGATGGGTGGTCATCCCAATAAAATACAGGATATCGGGATGCAACTTAATTTAGCAAGTAATCTGCCAAAGTCAGTGACCCTGTAATTAATGTCTTAAGAAAAGGAAAAGAAAATCTTTTCTTACAGGAAGGGAAAGACATTTTAATGTCTTCAGGGAGTTACACGACTAAGCAGTACTGTCTTAGAATGATAGCTGGGGAAAGGAATCGCTCTCAATTTCCAGTTTCAATACTTCACTCACAGATGCAGGAGACTGGAGAAATCAAGCTAGCCTAATGATTATGGGTTCAAGATTTTTTTTTCCTATTCAGTCTGAATGGGCTTCTCTGACCTTTACTGAGAATTTATCACAAATGATCTTATAAAGATACATTACAATCCCCTTGATAGTTTTCTTTTCTGTTTCTTTCTTTTGTTTCAAAAGTACAATGACTTTTCCACAGACGCTGTGACTGTAAATCAAAATTCCACTCAAACACTGCCTTGGACACTCAGCACTTCAGTGCTTATGTCTTCAGCCTTCACTCTAAAGGTTTTTCTGGATACTCAGGAAAAATGGGGAAATAATGCACTTGTGTTTCCCTTCAAAGGAAGGCAGATTAACCTGATAGTCACATTTCTGTCTTTGGTTTAAGACAGCTTTTACCCTGCTTGAGGCAAACTCAGCAGCCTTTCTGCCTGGGGACACCCTCCATCTAGTTTGAAAGCATTCCTGAATGTGTCCTCCACAACAAGAGGTTCCAGACCCTTCCATGGAATGGGCTGCATGGCTGTGGTCTGTAGATGAGTACCAGGCCCAGGGGGAGAAGAGGAGGTGGCAGGAGCAAGGGGGACAGAGATTTCTATAGAGGAATCTGGCTGTCCCCTGCTCAGCTACAATCAGAGTTTCCTCATGCCTGACACCACTGATACGGCAAAGCACTCACAAGGAGTTTGTATAACCTGCTCATTTCTCCATTTGGTTCATTAGATGTAAAACACCACTTTCAGCTACTTCTGCTTTTTACAGGTCCTTCACAAGTCTGGGAGGGAACTTCCATGGCTCTTTGACCTCCTCTGTACACAGCTGACACAGGGCTACCCAGATCACCTGTCCAGCACATAATCTCTGCAAATTATGGGAAGTCTTACCCAGAACTTCGGCAGTCCTGGCAAGACACAACTGCAACAGCAGAAGACATCCATGAACGGAGTTGGGTGTTTATTCAGTGCTGGCCTTTCAGGCCACAATGACATTGTGCAAAGAGATGAGCTGTTTCTCTTTGCTAGAGGATTTTGGAAGGTGGATCAAAAGGGGATTTATCCAGTGGTTTAAGGAAATGGGGATGGGGGAGGGAGAGTACATTTATGTGAGAAGTCATGGCTGTCCCAGAGAACAGAGATGAGAAACCTCTTCGTCCCCCAGTCTGGTGTGCCATTACCCATCTGCCTGAGCATGAGCTGCTGTGTGACTGAAATGAATCTGACCTTCAGAAAGAAGCAGCAAAATGTAACTTTTTATTCCACACACATTGTAGCCTTTGGGTAAATGCCTTGGTGGTCTGATACAGGCTGGCACAAAGGAGCCATTAAAGGCACCCTGACTCTCAAGGAAGCAGCCGTGCCACCTAGGAAGACACTGTGGTCATAATTCTCCCAAAGGCCTTTTGCTTTCTTTCCCACCTGCCCCAGATCAAAGGCATCAAGGAAAATGGATTTCAGGAGGTGGGGGGGCTTTGCTGTTGTGAGCGTTTGCTTGTGTGTTTTACTGCCATATCCCAGTGGCTGTGCAGCTCTGGTGCAAACCAGAGCTCTATTATTAATTCTCTTGTATCAGTAGAAAGGAGCAGGGCAGTGGGGTCAAGGGAACTGAAAGAGGCCTTGCAAGGCAAGCAAAAGAAAGCATTGACGGGAAAGTAGCACTATCAACTCCTGTGATGTGATAGCAACTTTCACCATCCTTGACCTCTCTGAAAAACTGCCTATCAGAGGTAAATGGCTGTGCTGGGAAAGCTTAGAAATTGGACTGGAGAACAGTTTCAAAAGGATTTTAAAAGCACTGGGGGAAAAAGAAAAACTACATGTTTTATATAAAAAGTGAAATGTTGATGATAATATCAGTAATGTTTTTGAAATGAGAACTTAAACCTATGATCATTGATGATATTAAAATGAAATTATTCAAACTAATCACAGGCTGAAATGCAACAGTCTAAGGATTCACAAATATGATCAAAGATGTTTGTGTACATATGCTGTGATGAAAAATTCTTTATCTATTCTTTCTATATAACTACTGTCTCTAGGATTATTTAGGCTTTGTCTCAGATATAACACTAATAGATATAACACCATTTTTTATGCAAGCTGAAGTATAATTTCTTGTCAAACACATGGTTTAAGGCCATTTCCGACTATGGGGCAGGCAGGTGAGTTCTGATGGGAACTGAAGCACACAGGTAGTGGCCAGCATGAAGCACCTGAGACAAAAGAGGTTCTGGGGCACACCACTTTTAAATGCTTATTAAAGAAGATAATGACTCAAAGAAATTATTGCAGTGGAGAAGGAGAAACAAGTAGACCATGGCTTCAAACATACTCAGAGCAACCTTTCCTGGGCCCTCCACCCCTTGCAGTGTAAAGAACATCTCTGTGGAAAAGAGCAAGGTATTATATTTTTTTTTTCTGCTTTCCTACTGAAAAAACCAGACACAGAGCTGGCTCATTTTGGATGCTGATTTACATCCAGTGAGATTCCCGTCTCCTGGTCTTACTTGTGCAGTCACTTGAGCAAATGCCGAAATCTTCATTAAAGAAGGTCACCTGTGCAGGCTTTTTCCAACTGTGGGATGCTTCATTCCCTGCAGAGGTTTTTAGGATTGCTGTTAAAGTCAGGACTTTCTCTGAGGGAGGAAGGGAGAGAGGAAGTGATCTGTTTATCCAGGTTTCTGTGAAATTGCCATTAACCTGTGACATGAAGCAAGGCTTGCTGGCTCTACCTGCTGGCTAGAGAGGAAAGCACACTCCCCTGGCTAGAATGTCCTTAAAGCATTAACATGCTGTTTCATGAGACAGTGGATTAGAGATAAGAGAACAAATCAAAAAGCAGCCGCTACCTGATCATTTTCGAGCTGTCAGGTATGCCAGTAGAGAAAGAGGAATGGTCTGGGGCAGAGGGAATTGATAACGTTTCTCTGCTTCCTCTCAGGCTCTCAGTAACTGAGAGATGAAAAACATCAGCCTGGAAACCAGTCTCACTGCAGCAGTTTCATCTGTGTGAAGACTGAGGCTCAGACCATCGTCTGCCCTGCTGCAGCTTGAAGAATTGGGGATCAGCTCCTTTTGACTTCAATCTCAGCTTGGTCTAGGGCACTGCAAAGCCATGGGCTGCAAGGAAGGTTTTCATTACTGGAGTTTAGCTCCGTGAACTGAGCTCTGATGGAAAAAAAATGAACAGTTGCAAAAGCAAAAAGGGGCTTGTCTGTGGTTTAGCTGATCCCTTTTAATTTGGTATATCTGCAGGAATGAAGTGAATGGTCTCTTCTCTCAGCTTTTTCTCCAAAAAAAGGCTCCTCCAAACAGCGATTCTTACGCAACCAGTATTACAATCTTGACATTGTAATCCTTTCCTGAACACATTTTCAAAGCTGACAGTAAAGAATGGAGTGTTTTTTCCTTCCTAACTGCCATCCCAGCCTGGCCTTTTGTGTCAGCTGGTGCTCTCCTGTTCATATCTTGTCACAGGCAATCCAAGGTATGCCTCTGCAGGAGCCTTAGGGAGCTTGCATGCCAAACCCGGAGATGAAAATCAGTGGGTTTCCTGTGGAAAAAATGCTCAGAAATCTTATCAGCCCAATAATGTTCATTTCCAGACATGTCTAATCCTGAGGGACTTGCCACTGGATTTACATCTGGATTGTATAAGTCTCACTGAAACACCTGCATCAGGCTCCCTCTCCAGTCAGTGGAAAAGATCAGCAGGGCTGACAGAGTACTGCTGGAGGTACTTACTGGGCTGTAGGATAGAGCAGGAGTGTAGAGTGATGAGTGTCCTCGCTTGGGCACTACAGCAAAGGGCAGAAAACAACAAGGATACACTGGAGCCATAGCTAATAACTCTGAGGTATCAGGCTGGAACCCAGCTCCAGTCATTCCAGAGCAAACCCTGCATAATCTGGTTTATCCCTCAGAGGAGCAGCTGAGCATCAGCACACAAAAGGCCAGTGTCTCTGGAGAAAGGTAATTTTAAAAGCAGAACCACTCAGCAAGGGAAGGATCTTCCCCAACCTCTGCCACATATTTGTTAAACTTTGTTCTCCCTGGGGTCAGGGCTCTGCAGTTAGACCACCCTAGGGAGCCTTCAAAAACCCCTGCTATTCAGGAGATGTACCTATGGGATTTCCCTAGCACAGATCACAGAATTTTGAGTTTTTTTCTCTCACTTAATCCTTCAAATTATTGTCCCATGCACACTGACAGTGACTCGAGCAGCTGATGTCTTCCCTGAGAGACGTGCTCTTCTCCCATAAGCAAGAAACTCAGATGGGAGTGCTCAGCTGGGTGTTTATGGCCCCCTCTGGGTACAAACTGGAGAGACACATTGCAGCTGGGCTGTCCAGCTACGAACAGTTTGGGTCCCAAATTCTTTGTCCAAAATTTACTACCACCACCAAGCACAAAAAACAAATACATCAAAACCTCACAGATTGAGGAGGATCTGTCCAGTGTTCTGGTGGAGATAAACCATGACATTGTCCTTTTTTTGCTATGTAGGGTGAATTCTGAGCGATTTTCTGCCAGGAGTTGAAATATTTCTGTGAGCCTTTTAAAAGGTGCTCTGAAGATTGGCTTTTCAACTTGTGAATGAGCAACAGAGATGATCAGGAATAGTTGTTGCCTCTTTAATACATGCCTGCCACACTGATTGCATAATCTGTGGCCAGAAAATCAGTAAAACTCCTCTAAAAAACACCCCTTTGAAAAGTCTGATTATATACATTACTTGCCTTTCCTTCCAACAGCTGCTTTGGACACAATGATGTCAAAATACCCTCAATAAATACTGCATTCACAATTGTTTTATTAAGAGGAGGAGTCCATTGTGCCTAGTACTGTCATAACAATAGCTTTGATTAACTTACCTCCAAGTATTTATCTTCTTAAGCTGAGAAAATAGGAAAATTCATTTTGTTCACTTTACAGGTGGAAAAGAATAAATGATTTGCCCAAGGTCACACTGGCAGTGTATAAAAGAGTCAAAAACACAATCCAGTTTTGCTGAACCATACTCTGGAGCTGTAACCACAAGGCCATTCCACCTCCCCCTAAATAGAAATTGATTTTGGCTGCAACAGTTGCTCAGTGAGAGGATTTAACCATCATTTGCTTAATGATGGTTAATTAGTGGGAGGAGGTGAGACAAACCTCACCATTAAGCCCATGATGGTGTTCACATAATTGGCCATGTGGATGTCCCTGATGCCCAGAAGAAATTTATAATGCAAGTGACCCTCAAAATAACACCATCACTTCTAGTTTCTAATGGAAAATAGTGCTCCCTAAACTGCATATCCCAAACATTTCCTCCAAGCAGCACACTTTAAAATACATAGATGTAAATATACATTTTTTATTCAATTGCTAGTGTAGTTCCCTGACAGATTGGTCCAGAATGCAGAGGGAAGGGAGAAGCCACTGGAATGTGGTCTAAATTAATAGTGAATTGTGACACAATCCAGAGCACTCATAATAATCAAGTTAGTATGTTTTACATTTTCTCTCAATGTGTTTTGCATTTTTGCTGCATTGGGAAGGAGGCTTTAGATATTGAAACAACATAATGTTAAACTTGAGAAATGACAATTCAAACACTGGCTGCTTTAAATAGTTTATACCTTGATAGCCTAATGCTCTGTGCAATGTACGCATGGCTTTGTTAGGGACCCCTTGGATAAATGTAGATTATTTATGGTTAATGGATGAGTGCTATTATACGTTGAAAAATTTTGTGATTGCTACATGGCTGGCCACTCAGGGATGTTTCTTTCACACGTGGGTAGCAACAAAACTGTGGTAGGGACATGAAGGGGCCTTGGCTCCAATTGCTCCTGACCTTTTGTGGGACTTCTCTCAGGGTGTGCAGGATGTGTCCCCATGGTCCCTGTAATCCAGTTTAGCAGTACCAGAGAGATAATGTGCAAGCCTTTGCCAGCACCACATCCCAATTCCTTCTGTCTTCTCTTCCCAGCTGTGTTAAACATTACCCTACATTAATCTCATGTCCTTGAGGAAAAACTGTCACAGGGGCTTGGGCAGCAGGGTTATTCAGTGGGTCTGTTTTAGGAGTCAGGTAGTTTGACCTTTAATTCTGCAGTGAAAGAATGAAATTTGTGTCCTTAGCTTTGGTCTCTTAAACAACAGGTATCTTGTTTAAGGTCATTGCACATCTCTTCCATTCACCTCCGCTATCTTGGATTGGTGAATCACAACTGAGGACACCAATCCAGGGAGTTCCATTTTCTGTTCCATTCTGTATTATTTTCCTTTCTAGATAAATGACAAGTGATTTGCATTGACTAACTGTATATTTTATTGGTTATGGCAAAATAAAAATAAAATAACATTCTTCTTTGTATGTGTGCTGCTGGCTGGACAATCAGGGTAGACCTGTCTAATCACTGGGAATAGGTATATTAATTATGTCTCACATTATATTGATTTCTAAGTCAGAATGTCAGAATTAAAGATCACAATGATTGTCTTAGTGGCAAATGGCTTAAGTCAATAAATGATTCTTGGAGAAAGGAATAACATTGAAATAAACTGTCACAGAAAAAAAAAGCCACAATATGTGCATGACTTGGAGTAAAAGAATTCAAAATTGGCTCATATGTGTCATCTTTACTTAATTTTTGAAAGACTATTTACATCCTGTGGTGATGGCTTTGATGCCTAAATGAGATTCTCAGAATGAGAATGACACAGTTAAGCTGATCCATTATGTGCAATAAACAGTCTTACTGTAAATTTGGGTTTTTTGGTACTAGAATTGTGTCGTTTGAGGCCCCCCATCCTCATGCTGAGTGGAAGCCATGCCTACAGCCAGACAGAAATATCAGTGCCAAGGAACTTCAAGTGAAATAGAGCAGGCTGGGGTGGGGGGCAGGAAGGCAGCAAATCTCTGGACAGCAGTGCACTTGGCATCAGTGATGGCCAAACACCCAAACCAACACCCAGCCAAGTTCACACCCTAATTAACACACAGCTCAAAGAGACTTGAGGAAAATATTTAAGGCAATTTTCAATGACCCTTGTTACATTACCTCAATTACTTTAATAAGAATGAAATAAAGCATGAAGAATACAAGGCGATACAAGTGCTGACTTTGATTCCCACCAGCTTCTTTAGAGTGCCCAAAGCAAATAAACAAAACCAAGGAGGACTGATGCCACTACTTTCTTGTGGAAGAAAGAAGTCACTGTCTAAACATTTTCTAGCCAATTACTAGAACATTTGGAAGCCCCTATTCCTTGGAACATCCTGAAATCAGTTTTCCCAAGAAACAAAGAACATCTCATTTATGTACCTAACATACAGACCTGGATTTTTGTGGACTCACTGTGCCCCTGCTCTTCACAAACAATCATTCTTAGCAGCTGAGCAGCACCTCTGCTTGCTGTAAAGGGTTCCTTTGTTCTGTCACAAATTAACTAAAAGGGACATAATATAGGGATTGTCACAAGCATGCAGTGTTGTGTAACTGGAACTACCACACACCTTGCAGATGCAGCTTTGTTTGTCTACAATGCACATCAAACAAACTCAACCTTCTTGAGTCTCTGTGACCTGTTCTACAGTCTGGATTGACTTCATCCATTTTATTTGCTTATGTAAGAAGTGCAGCTCATACAAAAAACTTGTCTGTCCTTAACCTAGTATAGAGTATTACCAAAAGCAAAATGTGGGTTATTGTGATGGGGAAAGAAATTTTAAAAAACTCCCAAACAATACCACAGAGGGCAACTTCATTAACTTTGCCACTCACAAAACAACTTTTTTATTACTGAATGCTCCCACAAATTCTTTTCTTATTTACATTTTGTCACCAAACACTAATTTTTAACATTAGTTGTTAACTTTAGTCTGCTCATACCAAATATTCACTGATCTTTGCCCATGGCTGGTTATTTATTTTGCTCGGTATCCCTCCTGTGCCCTTATTAATTCCTAATGCTTTATGACTTTATAATGGTATAATATGACTCATGAGAAGAAAATAATGAAGAGCAATTAACAATTTAAGTCCAAACACAGTCATTACCTACAGTCTGGACTTCATGGTCCATCAGTAAGTCTCCAGACACTTTCAGCAAACATGTAACATGATGCTACTCCTCAGAAAAAATATGTTCACCTCTTGTATTCATAAAACCTTGTTCCCAAATCTAAGTATTATGGTACAAGATTTTGAAACCTTCTTTTCAGCAGTAACAGTGCTGGTGAAATTGCTGGCTGACAGATTTGTTAGCAAAAGAGGGAGCTGCAGCTTTGTGAGTAGGAGCTGAGTGCTGTTCAAGGATATGTGCCATTGTAAGACTGATGCAAATTGGTTTATGAGATAAATGGTTTCTCTTGTTTGGTGTGATCCATTGAAGGCTGGGAGAAGATACTATTGACTAATGTGAACTAAACCAAGATTTTTGTCTGAAGAAAATGGGTGATTTTGTGGGGGTTATATATACTGTAGTCTAAGACCTCATGAAAACCCAAGGTAGAAACCTATTCTGTCACAAATACATGTGGGAGAGAAAAGCCATTTAAACTAAAGGACACTGTTGGCATAGGAAAGAGAGAAAGAAGGATAGGATAAAATCCGGCTACCAATATAAACTGGCAATGAATAAGTTTGAGCTGAAAACTGGGAAGAAGGAAAATGTGGTTTTGTAACACTTCTCAGGAAGAGGAGGGAGGATGAAGAATTAAACAGCAGGAAAAAAATGATCTGTGGCAACTTTCAAGACGGAACTTAATGAAGTTATGTTTCGGATGTAGGTCCAGAAGGTCCTTCCAGACCTATGTCATGTCTCAAAGGAGTCCTCCACCAGTATGAAAAAGAGTTCAATAACGTGAAACTAACCTTTAACCAGAAAAATTTGGGGAACATAGAATGCCAATCCCAGTTTACAGTGTTGTGTTTCTGGTATCTGTCATTGTTACCTTAAAATCGCAGTCCCCTTTCTGTTAGACAGTATGTATGGAATTTATCCTGATGCAAAACCAGTCCCAGCAGCAGATGTCAACAGTGGCAAGTAACTCCTGTGTGTGTAAAATGTGGCTGGAAAACTGTACATACACTTTGTTACTTGTCATGGAAGTTTATTTCTTTTCTTTCTTCTTTAAATCAATCATTTGACTCCCCTCTAATATCAGCCTTTAGAGGCAGAAGGCATTAATGCAGGCTGGCTATTACTGTATCCACCCAGACCTCCACGCTGATTGTGCAGATTATATAAACCTTTGGTTACATTAGCACCTGAATATGATTTATGAGGGCAGACGGGAGATGGTGATTGACCTGCTTTCATGAAAGCAGCCTGTTTGCTGTGAAACAGCTTCCAGCATAAATCATTTTAGACATGCTTTTACACCAGGACTAAATAAACACTCACTTACCCCTGGTACCTGCTAATATGTTAACAAGCAATGTCCTCAAACAGCCTCATTACTTGATTACATCCGAGACTGGGGACTCTGTGCTGTTGCTTTCTCTGCCTGCCGGGATCTCATGAGCCCAGACACATTAACTCACTTGAATACAGAGAGAAAGTGGGAGCTTTATCAGCCTCCATTATCAACCCAGGATAACAAAATACAGCACAAGGGCATTTATGATCTCATGGCTGAGGTATTATAACGCAAATGTCTTAATCCCAGCAGTTCTCAACACTGCTGTTGCCATGTCTTTGGGTCACTAACATGGTGCAGGGTTAATTAAGAAAGACAAATACAGTAGAAACAAGCTAAGCTGCAGGGGGGCCTGCATCCCATTCCTGCCTGCTCTTGTGAGCAGTGTGCTCCTGGCTTGTGGCAGTTGTCCCCTGCTGCTGCAGTCTGTGCTACACACCCCTCTTGAGCACAGATACCAAAGTGGACCACGGATGAGGATGATCCTGTGTCCCTTGTGACAGAGGAAAGCGATCACCTAAGAGGGAGGAGAAGCAAAGATACACACACACAAGGCAGTTTTTATAACCAGTGCAGATTCCAGTTCCTGGCTTTGCTGCTGAGGTAATGCTGACCACCAGCTCCAAATGAAGTCACCTAAACCACTGCATCTCTGCAGGTAACCATCCCTGTGTGCAGGCAAACACAGAGTCAGGCAGTGGAGCTGGGCGTGCACAAACCACAGTTACCCAAGGTTATATCACATTTCTCCTTTCATGGCTCAAGAGTGTCCACATCAACAGCTGTACTCACTTATTCTATATAACATCCTTATTTTACTCTGACGTGTTAACAGGCCTCACAACCCACTTTGGGACAAGATCTTTTGTTAGCAGGAGGCTCTTTCCAGCATCACTGATTTTAGGTGTTCTGGGTGCTGAAGGATGCTGTAGAAAGTGCAGAAACTCAGCTTATATAGAGCAGAAGGAGAGAAAAAGAGATCCATGAAATAAGAGAGGAAAGCAGCATTTTGGGATTTACATAGCCTTTGTGCCCCAAATACAGTGGCAACCACTTGCTGGTCGCATCAGCCACGAGAAGCACCTCCAGTGATTTAAACAATAAAAGAGGTCTGCCCTAAGATGCTTTACAGCTCAGCACAGTAACAGCTGGGAACTTACACAGAGTTATTCTCTGTCCTTTCAGGAAAATCAATGCACTTTTCGTAGTCCGCTGAACTGCACTTTTGCTGTCTTGGGCAAATGAGAGTGAAGGCACGTTTGGGAACCCTTAGTGGAGGGGAGAGGATGATGGAATGAATGCCTCCATCCATTCAGGAGTTCCAGTGAGGGGCCAGGCTTCATCGGCTTCGTCTGGAAGCTGAAATTCCTACTGATATGAGCCTGAAGCTAAACTCATGTAGACACATCCTACCTCAGGGCTTTGAGGGCATCCTGGTACTATGAAACTGCCCTTTTTAAAACACAGGGCAGAATCCATCTTTATGTTAATATCTGGGAAGATGTCAAGGAAGGTTAACTCAGATTGATAGATAAACAAGGGTGCAGGTTGCTACAAGGAGAAAATCAGGCCTGTGTTGCCAGGAAATTGTCCCATTTTCAAGACAACTACCTGAACTCAGAGGTTTAAGAAATCCTTTGAAGTTATCAGCAACCAACAGCTTTAAAATTTTGTTTCTCCAACTCTATTGGAACTTTGCTGTATTTCACAGCAGCATGAGGTAGATTCAGACCATGATTCAGAATATATTCCCACTGCAGGAAAATGTCAGAAATACAAGCCCTGTTGTAGTGAAAAGGAGAAAAACCCATCCTAGAAGTCAAACACAGATTTGGATGTTTTTCTGAATATTGAACTCCTGATACTCCTTTACCTAGGAATACATTACTCCCTCCCACCCCCCACCCCAGTCTTTGCTAAGAAAGGTTAGCAAAACTGATAAAGGTGAACACTGAACAGAGACTATTTTTATTTTATTAGATTTACTTTGCACCTCACATTTATCGTGGCTGTCCTAGTAGTGATGCTGTCCTAGCCATGATGTAATCTGCAATTAACTAGTCTCCCTTTGTCAGCCTACATCATCAAAGCCTGTTTTTATGGAGTGTTAAGTCTAATATTTACAGTGTTAAATACTTGGACAATATTTAAATTGGTTTCATCACATACTATATTTAGATGGAGTGATATTGTCTGGTTAACAGCAATGAAAACAATTCAGTTCTTTTGGGGTTTATATTTTGAGTGGGTATTAGGTAACTGGAAAATATGGTCATTATATTTGTCTAACATTTCTACAAGTTGTAACACGGCATTTCAATTTGGACTTTAACTCATGAATTATCCGTAGGCAAAACTTTTGAGAAGTTTCCAGGTTCAACATGCAAACAAGAGCAGAGTTCAGTGGTATGTCTGAGAGGAAGGCAGTTTTATATTTATACACATACACAGAAAACTATGAAGACATTTTTCAGGACCTTTTCTTTCCAGTAATGCTGCTGTTACACAAAGTCTGCTCCAAAGGAATTTTTAATGTCAAACAAAGATCACAGCTAATGCGTGATCTAATCCCAGTCTCACAGGGACAGCCAGCACTAAGTTTCTGGGTATTGCTCCTTAGAGTTTTTATTTGTCCATGTGATTCATGTTTGTCTCCACTTGTAGCTTATGTGGGCAATCTTGCCCATAGTCTCTGAGTAATTTTTGTCCTTCAAATCAAAGGCCTTGCAGCTGTGTTGACTTCTTACCCCCAGCAACAAATACCCCATTCAAACAATGAAGATGGCTCCGTTCTTCAAAGTAGAGATATTTTCAGATTTTTCCCAAAGTTTATGCATTAGAGCAACTGCTAAAATACTTTATTTTGTCTTCCCAAATGCAGGCAGTGCCTTCTGCCTTCTTTCTTGTCTTTAGGTTTTCTTTCTTTTCCTAGTGTTGGTGTTAAGACATCTTCCCATCTCAGTTATGTGGTTTCCAGCTATCCCACAGGGTTTGTAATTCCTCTCCTGGATGATCACAGCCACAGGCTCTGCACCAAAGCAATGCCTGTGCCATATGTTGGTTCTTGCCTGCCAGAAATTTCTGCTCAGAATTGTCTCCAGTTCTATGCAAGAAGCAGAAACACGAAGGGGGGTGGCATGGGGAAGGATTTTCTCCTGACTCTTCAAAAAGACTCTGCTCACAAATCCATGACTCTGACTCAGCCTTGTTGAGCCAGGTCTCTGTGCAGAGGATCTCATCAACAAGAGGGAGCTGTAATCCCTTCAGACAGCCCTTTGAACTGCCCAGGAGCTCTTTGACAGAGCCTGACGTAACTTCTGGAACACTGGAAACTGTTAATCACCCATTTTATTTGGTTTTAGCAGATTGAAGTAAGAGATTCTGGAAAAAACTACAGTCAGACTACAGAAAAGGAATTTTGTTAGTTATCATCTGAAATGTTTCTTCTTTTGGGAAGACATAGGCTTCTGAGGTTTGAAATCTGCCTGTTATTTAAAAATAACTTGCATGTCTCCATCTTGCAGGTCAAACTGAAAGGAACACTTACTCATTCAATGAATAAATGAAAAAAATCGTCATTAACCAAGTACAATATATTTGAATTCACCATCCCTGGTAGATCACTTGCAGTCCATTTGGCTCTCCCAGTCCTCTCACTAGCTCAGTGTTCCTGAAGGAAGTGTGTCAAACAGGCAGCCTTTTCTTTGGTTTGAATGCCAGTGCCAAATTGTCCAGGGCTAATAGAGCCCCTGCACAGCCACTTCCAATATGTGGAGAGCTTCAGCAGTATTTATCTGTTTTCTATATGCTTATAAACCATCCACTGCTATGGAAAGAATACCTCTGTAAGACATTTCCTTTACTACAAAGGAAATGTTGTGCTGAACACTCCTTCCACAAGCACTGGTCTTGTTGCATGAAACACACTTGAGACTCTTAGAAAAGGTTTGAGTGTCCAAAGTTGGAATTTTTTTTTTTTTTTGTTTTGCATTCTGTCCTTGATTTTGCATCTTGGATCTCAGTAATCAGTACCTGGCAAATGCACTCTCCAGCTGAAGTCTGGAAATTTCTGATGAAAAAGTCACAGAATGCTGTGGGAAGGATAAAGGTGTGGGAACCAGTGTCTTTGTATCTTATTTCCTATTTTCCACATGGCACCATGTCACTTTTGAATGAACTACTTTTTGTAAATGATATAAAATGCATTTTTCAGTTTTCACTAAGGTAGACAGTCTTTTACATTTTCTCTTGAAGAAAATCTCCTTCCCCCAACAGTCTGCAGGACAATTTGTAAAACTTTCAAGATATTGTTGTCTGTGCAAAACCAGAGTTTATTTCAGGCTTTTCTAAAGCATTGGACTGGTTTGGTAAAATGAAAGGGTAAGGGTTATTCATATTCCTTAATGTAATTGTGTTTTAATTTAAAGATGTCCAAATTTTATGGCAGTCTTTATTTACTTTCACTTAGCTCCTAAAGAACAAGTATGACTTCCAGATTTGCTACAAAGCAAGTAAAAAGGCAGTAAATGTAAACCAAACTGTGATTAAGAGCCTGATTTTACTGATTAAAATCACTGGTCAAACATACTCTGACTCCAGAGATCAGATCGGAACCTTTACTGCACTGGATCCTCTCCAAAACCCACTAAAGTCAATAGGAGTTTTTCTTTTGAGCTCAGTCACTGGGTGTCTGTCTGCCTTTTTCTCTCATAAATTATAAATCACCAGGAGGAGTTTAATCTTGTAGTTTTCAGTGCCAGTGTGACATTTATTTTAACTTTTGGCTGTTGACAAAGCACTCCGCATCCTGCATTTCCCTTCTGGCAATCACATGTCTATTCTAACTCACATGTTACCATTCTGTCAGGGATTTTATTTTACTTGTTTTCTGCTTATTGCCATCCACTTCTCCAAGCCTCCCTTTTCATCTGTCCATCACTTTTGGCAGCAAGAAAAATGGATCTATTTTGCAGTACCAATTTCAGTGCCACTTGCCAGTCCAAATAAGAGTTGTGTATCTAACACACCATACAGGGGCTCAGTTTCTGGATTTTGTCACAAGAGCTGTATTTTCTCAGCAGCTTATTAACAGCGTGTGTTTGGGGTGAAAATTAAGCAAATGGAAAAAGGATGTCACAGCAAGGAGCTGTGTTGCAACACTTAGGTTATTATATTGCATTAAGTTAAACAAAGACTGTTTAGCCATGTTATGACTATGATTCTCATTCATTCCAGTCCCTCAAGAAAATGTATTTGAAAAGAGGCAACTTTGCTCAGTCAATTTCCCCTTGGTCAAAATGCTCCCAGGTGCCACTCCTGTGAATTTGACAGGGAAAAAAAATGTTAACAGAGTAGAGCTTGGGAAGGGGGGAAGGGGGAGATTGCCATAACTCTGCTGATGCCAAGAATAAGAAGAATAATGGGAACCGTTGCAGATCGGAAACTTTCTTTCGGTCATTTATCAAGCCCATATTATTTTCTCATCTTTCACTGTCTTTGGAGCACATGTGTCAGGTGAACAAAAAAAGTTACAAGAAATCTTGAATTGCACTTTGCTTTCCCAGAAAAATGTGCTGACCATCCAGCGTGTGCCTGAGGTCAACCATGAAGCTTTTAAACAGTCTCTGGATCCATAAATAGCCCTTGGATAAGGCTCACAGTCAGCTGAGGAGGCTTTGAATTTCTCATTTGAGGAAGGAGCCACATAGCATTGCTCAGCACCATCTCTTTGACTGTCTCTTTCCCACATCTGGCCAATGACTTTGTTGTCTAAATGGGAGCTGAGCAATTCTGGAAATTGGAGTCTAAGTAGAAAACATTCCCACTTCTGCTTCATCACTCGTGTTCATAGGGAAATAAAGCACTGTGATGCTTTTACCATATGTGGATTTGAGAACAATTTCTAAATCCCCCATGCCTGAGCCATAACTTGCTGAACAATTCCCAACAACTACTATTCCTGATAAGGGTAGAAATGATGCAGGTGGCTTTGATAAGTTAAACTTCTTGAGCCACCTGATTTAAACTCAGCTCTTCTAGCTTGCCAGGAACCAGCCACTTGGTGGGCTTTAGCCCAAAAATGTCACTGCTCAGATGGGAGGAACAACTGTGTCTGCCAGGTTGGTCTCACTGACCTCTCTAGAGAAATTAGTTCCTTCAAGTGTTGCACCAATGGGTGTTGTGTCCTTTCTTCCTGTAGGATTTCCCACTTTAAGGTCTTGCTTCCAATTTTTTTCATACAGATCACAGCCTGCAATTCTCTTTTCCTTACCTGAACTGGGCATAAAGCTGTTAGAACACGATTTCCACATTCCTGACAGGGGATGCTGTTTTCAATCTTACCATTTTCTACTGATGTGACAAACACATCTGGTTCTATGCTGCCCTTCATTCCCTCCCCAGATTGTGTCCATGTTCTCCTGCTCATTCTCAAAAACTCCCTTTGTCCATAAACCAGGCAGGTGAAGAACTGTGTCTTGGCTTCTAAAATACACCCTGCTTGTGGCCTACATCTACACAACAGCTACGTTATTTCAGATTCCATCCACCCATCCATCCATTTCTCCTGTGTGAGCTGGATCTGGGGCAGGACTTGAGTGGCATCCAGCAGAGAACACTCACCCAACTTCAGGGTATGAAAAAATGGGCTACACTAAACAATGTGTGTTGTTAAACTGTGAAACTGCTTGCCACAGGAAACTGTGGGTACAAAGGGATTTAGAATTAGCTAGGTAAATTCCTGGAAGCAAAATTCACCAGGGGCTATTAAATACAAAGGCACAATGTCTGGCTCCGGAAATCCCAGCACCACAAATCACTGGCCCTGAGCCACAATCTGCAGGCCCTGATATTGTGCATTAAGTACCTACTACAGCTGACTGCCATGCACAGTGTACTGGGATGGATGGGCCCGTGGCCCTGAACAGCTCAGCCTGTGTTTCTCTACAAATAGATGAACTGGGACTAAATATCACATTTGGCACTAATGTTTCTGCATTCACCCAGCAGCAATTCTATCACCAGCACTCTCCAAGCGGCTTCTGCCATGACATCTGGACATCACATAGCACCTGAAGCACATTAAGCTTTTTCAGCAGGTAATAAACCCCTGGACAGTGTATGGCAGGCGAGCCCTGGTCTCTAAATACCCATCATGGACATTGCTTTCTCCAGCAATTGCCAAAGCCTGCTTTAGATTAAACTGCTTCAGACCAGCAACTGCAGACGGGCAAGGCTGGAAAAGGAAGTCTCTCTTGTTTTGTTTGGGTTCTTATTTTCCTGCTGATTGGTTGTTTTGGGCTTGTTTGGTTTTTGACAAATTATTTAAAGGACAAATATAAGGCTAGACAGCTGAATGCATCAAAAAGGTCGGCCAATTTCTCAGGCTACTGTCTTTTTCCAGCTGTTCCATATGAGAAAATGAATCAAGCAGAGCTGGATCTCCCTGGTTGCTTTCTGCAATGCAAAGTAGAGTTCTTTGATATGAAGCAAAGGGCTAGGGAGGTTAGAGGAAGCTGAGGTGGTGATGCCACACAGGATGCCAGCAAGACCCCTGTCCTTGTTGGGCAACTGCTCTTTTCAGAGCCATTCCCAGCATCCTCCACCCAGGACCAATGTCCATCAGCTGTTCAGCTCTGGGTCTGGGAATGATATGGACCTGGAGCCTTCCTTCAGCATCCAGCTTCACAAACCACATCTTTTAGGGAAGGCTGGGCCACAGCAGTGGAAAACTTGTGAGACACAGGTTGTGTCAGTCTGTTTCCTGCAGCGCTCTCTCTGGAGGTGCCATGCACACCTTGCCCAGTGCCATCAGGGACACAAGAAAAAATGTGCCACTTTAGCTGGGTCTCCCTGAGATCCCTGGGAATTCTTTCCCTTTTGTCCGGATGTGGGACAGCTTAGCCTGGAAAGTGTTGCATCATGGAAATTGATATAGGAAAGAAGAGAGGAAGGAAGGAAGGAAAGAAAAGAAAGAAAGAAAGAAAAGAAAGAAAAGAAAGAAAAGAAAGAAAAGAAAGAAAAGAAAGAAAAGAAAGAAAAGAAAGAAAGAAAGAAAAGAAAGAAAAGAAAGAAAGAAAGAGAATGAGTAAAAAGCAAGCATGCATTTCTGATGACAGCTGCACAAACGTGCCTTATTCTGGCAGATCTCTCAATTAAAACCAAGCCACCCTAATTTAAGGGGAAAATAAACACAGGCCTTATGTTATGTGCTTTGCTTTCAAAAGGAATCAGCCTGAGGAGAGGCAGCAGGGCCCTGGGCTGGGGATGGCTGGCTGTGAGTGGGAAGCAGCTCCTGCTGCCCCAGTGCTGAGGGCTCCAGGGCAGAGGAGCCCCCACCCTGCAGTGGTTCTGGGGCTCAGGAGAAGTGGCTGTCCCAGGTAGGTCTGGGTCAGATACTTCAGTGCAGTGACCCCAGCTCCTTTTCAACTTAGTCCATATCAGCCAGAGGTCATGAGGGACAGACTGGACAGTGTGCCCTGACACTGCCCCTTAGGGTGAAGAATTAGGAAGTTCAAAGCACAACCATGTATTCTCATGTTTTTCTTCTCCCACACTTCTAAGTAGAAATGAGGACACTTCCCTTGCACACAGCTATTCTAAAACTACTGCAGAACAGCATGAGAGGCTGCTCTGAGCAAGCAGGCTGAGTGACATGCACAGGGAATCCACACAGTCCCTGCCATGCTGTGCTCTGCTGCAGTGCTCCTGCATCCTCCAGGGTGGGAAAGATAAGCCTTCCCATTACTGCATGATGCCTACACCTCTACCTGGGAATTGCAAAACTTGCTGAAAAACCTGTCTGTCTTTCTGTTGCTGCCTTCTTTCCTGTTCTTACTGTGAAGAATCACCATCAACCTCTGGATAAGAATTAGCTGAAATCAAATGTGTTAGCACACAGAGTTCCCACTCTATCTCCCATGTTTTTCTTATAAATTTAATTATGGAACAGTAGACACACTCTGTGCCATATAACAACCAGATAACATGGTATAGGCAAAACTCTGCAATTAATTCTTGGGCTCTTGTAGACCTCTCCCATCCAGGTACAGCCTCAGTCTGCACAGGGGATCTGCTCCTGGGCTAGGATGGAAGAAACAAAAAAACACAGGGATGCAAGTATCCAAGGGTCTGGGGTATTTTCAAAGGGTCACTTGCCCAGGCTGAACATCTAAAATCCTCATTTGCTGCACAGAAGGAATCTGCCAGAAGTTTCTTCATGAGAGGAGAAACAAAAGAAGAATTTAAAGAGTGTAACAACAGGAAAAAAACTGGAAACTCCTCATCATAAGCTCTCATGGATTTGGGTCTGGATTGCAGAAGTTCAAGAGATCAAAGCAGTAGCAACCAGAAGGGGCAAACCAGAGACAGCATGCAGATAAAAGAAGAGATGAAAGCCAAAGAAAGCTTGGACAGGAGGCTGACATTGGTAAATGAGGAACTGGAACTGGATTAGATGGGTAGTGCTTGATGTGTTGTCTATTCCCTTTTTTGGCTCCATTGGCTTCTGTAGAACTGAACCTTTGGGGTTTGGGGGGGTGGGGGGGTCGGGAAACAAGAAGAAAAAAAACTATTCCTTTTCTGTCCTTGCCAAGAAAAGCTTATGTGTGTGAATAAACTCTGTACTGCCTGTGGAAGGAGCCTGTGCAAGGAGCTGGGACAGCAAGGATCCTCCTGAGGGTAAAAGCTGCTCAGGGGGTCAGTGGACCCCAAACTGAACATAGGCTGCCCAGAAATCACCCTGGTGGGACATACCTTTATCCTACATGTTTGACCAGGGAGCCAGAGGATGCACAGTGCTGCTGGTCTCAGGATCAGATGTGGATCTGGTCCTTAGACAACAAGGAACTGTTGTAAATTGGGGGATTATCTTTAGCTTTTAAATATATTTTAATACGTAGCATTCCTGTTGTCTGTCTTGGAGGGGTAACCCCAGCAGCTGTGTTAGCAGAGCCCATCTTGGCCTCTCGAGGAAGAAGCAATTATTCAATCAGGGCATGAGGGAATGGGTGGATCCTCTCAGGTTTGCAGCTCCCCAAAGCCAGCTCCTCTGGGTGAGAAGGTGGGGATGATTCCTTGTCACAGTTGTCTTCTGTGACACAGCTCACCTGGGCTATCTGGGAGGAGGAGGAAGGAGCACAGAGCGGAGAAGAAGGGCATCTCAGAAAGTGTGGAGCTGGGGTTGTGCCATGGCACAGTGAGTGAGTCCTGTTGTGGTGGAGGAAGGGGCATTTATGGGCAGTGGGACCTGAAAAGGAAAAAGGCAAGAACTGGTAATGCTTATTTCTGGGGAACTGCTGCAGTGATGGGTTGTGGGTGAGGCTTTGGTGTGGAGAGAGAACAGGGATTACTGCAGTCCTCTGAGTTACTTTGCCTAAAACAAATTTGAGTGCTGGCTTGACCGGCATGAGCACGTCTGTGGTATGGTTAGAAAATGACATCTAAATGGTTCTGTGGCTTGAGAGGCCGAGCCTGGGGTGAAGGGAGGAGAAATGTGGCCTGTGAATTGGTAGATTTAAAAAAAAGAAAAATTCCATTTCCAATGTCTGGAAGTATAAGCACCGTGTCTTTCCCTGCCCTCTCTTGTCTGTCCTTGCTGGGCTCCTTGTGCATCGCTCCCAGCTCGGAGTGAGAAGCGGGAATGTCCCATCCCTGCTCCCTGGTGACACCGTGGCTGTGCCGAGGTCACCCAGGTTCTGCGGGCTGTGCTTGAAAGAGCGGAGAAGTGCCAGATTTCCCTCCGCGATCTCCAGCTGCCATCTGCTGGTAACTGCGCCCTCGGAGCCCGGAGCCGCCGCATCCCTGCCGGGCACCGTCCCGGATGCTGCCAGCGCTGGGCGAGCATCCCTGGGGACCAGGACCGGCTTCCAGCCCGGGACCAGCGGGGCTCGGGAGGTGGCAAAGAGCTGAGCTAAAGGGACCCTGCTTCAAGGTGTGCGAGGGAAATCAACCCTCTTCTAGCAGAACGCTGAAGGACAGGCAGGGTTTAAGTGCTGCACTGAACTTGATGATTTATTGGAGACTAATTTTTTTTCTCTGGAGAGATATTAAACCTGCCTTGGAGAGGTGGGGAAGAGGTGGGAAACAATCTGTTAAAATATGTTTCTGCTGCTTTCTGCTCACTTAGGCACAGAAAAGCGAGTTAGCAAAAAGTGAAAGAGGTTATTGAGAGCTTGTCTTTGACTAGTGGGGTTTGGGAGTTGTTTTGGTTTGTTTGGTTCTAATTGAATTTGGCAAGTTCAGAACTGTTCCGCTGCATATTTACCAATGAACATATGAGTCAGGTCTTAGATCTGTCACAAGAATACTGGCTGAGCACATGGCCCAGGCAGCACCAGACCCTGTGACACCATTCCTGTCTTCCCTGGCCATAGAAATCTTGTAGGTGAGAAGAGAAAAGACACAGATACTGCCAGGAGTGATCTGAGGAATTAGTTTCCCTGGATTTGGAAGGGGAATTGCCTGTGGTGATCCCAGGGAGGTTGTTGCAAGGTTGTCCTTGTTGGTCCTTGTGAGCATCACAACCCAGTGGGTGCCTTGGTTGACACTGACTACATGCAGTAGAAAACTCATAGTTTTAAAAATATGAAGACCTTACAAGGCTTATGAAAATAAATTATGGCTCAAAAGAGAAAGATTCTAACAGTCCCACCACAAAGGCAAAATTAAAGTGTGAGCTTAAGCCTCCTTAGCCAGGAGAGAATGCATAGCAGCAGTACACTCTGACCATCAGAGTGGGTCTGTGAGACCCCACACCTTCCTCTGACACCAGAGCCTCCTACACTATGATGGACATTTTTAAAAAAAGCTGTTTTCATGGGTTTAATTGCTCACTGAAGACCTTGTTTCTTGGGGCCTTCTTGGAAAGCCACCCTTGGAGCTGCACCTTAGGAAGCTGCACATTCCAGAGTAGAGGCTTTGCAGGAGAGTGGGGAAGTGTAAGAGTGGAGAGGCCTCAGCTGAGCACCAGCATTGGCAATTCTCCTGTGAAACTGGTGAGATTTATTGTTTTCCCTGAAGTCCTAGTTTCTGCAGTCATGGGAGTGCAGTAAACTTCCCAAATTTCATGCATATACGAGACTTTGCTGCTAGAGCTCATTATGATGGGGAAAGGTATAAAAATGCACCCTCTGGGAACAGAAACCAGAAAGAACAAAAAAAACCTCTACGGCTGAAAAAATAAAAAAGTCCTCATAATATCTAAGCCAATATCATTCAGTTTTGGCCCCCCATCTCAAGAGTTTTTAAGGCTTGGAGTTGGCAGTAATGAAGCTTCACTGATGCTTTGGCCAAGAACAAGGGCATTATTTCCTATGTCCTGGCCAATGTCCCAAACTGTATGATTCCCCTTCCACGTAGTCAAAATCCTCCCTGGTAACTGAGTTCTGCAGGGGGGAATCTTTATCACATTTTGTCCTCAGCTTCTCTAGGGCATCACGAAGCATCAGCATCCTCCCACGCTAAGTCTCACCACACTGTGCAAGCTGATGGCAGTAGTTTATCAAGTCTGATGTATTCCTCAGGATATGAGATGCTCAACTGTGGTATAGGAATTATATAAGTTGTTGTATTATTATTATTATTATTTTCATGGTGAAGATTAGCATTGGGGATGTTGCTGGAGAATGTCAGAGTCTTTCTGTTTCTTAACAATTATTTTTCTTTTCAGCAGTACAGCTAGATTTGAAGCAGGACCAAAGAGGCCTTTTATTTTAGTTTTGTTTTAAGAAATCTCAGCCCCGGAGGGAGCTGTCATTTTGGGATGCTGATTAGTTGTGAAAGTTGACAGGGAGCAAGGTGGCTCTGTCTGTAGTGATCCCAAGTCCTTTTGCCTAATCAAGCCAACACTGCAGGCTCTGTGTGGAGGATGTGTAACACTATCTCACTGCCTGACAACTCCTTCAGTTCCAGAATTTGTTTCCTCAGTCCCCACAAACTGCAGCAAGCCATTAAGTTTGATTTTACTACTTTTTCCTTCAACCCCCTCCCCTTTCCTCCTTCCTTGTTTTCTCAGCAACCATTTTGTCTCAGCCTTCCTTTCTGGTTCTTTTCCTTAGGGATAGTAACTCTGAAGACTGTACTCACTTCCTACATATCCTTGACCCTCAGAGCTTTTTGACTTCTATTTTATCAACTAGTCAAAGGAAATACAACATCCTTTCAAAAATGCTCCTTTCTAAAAAAAAAAAAAAAAAAAGTATCTTATCTGGCCAGTTTTCTTTGAAATGTAATTCAGCTAGAAATGGATCGACAGACTTTGTAGAAAGTTCTTGCTGAAGCTTAAAAGGGGGTCTTGCATCTGTAGGGTTTGGCTCAAAGACATGGATTTCCTTTCCAGTTCCATGGGTCTGTAACAGTGACTGCACGGAAATGACAGTGAAATATAGTTGTCTTTTGTTGAGCCTGGATGTGAAGAGAAATTAGATGTGTTGATGGACCCCCTCACTGGAGCAAAAGAAGCTGCTGCCCCTGATGGTCAAAGCTGCCTCCAAGGGAGCATCAGCAGCTGGGTTGTGCTGGCTCTCCCTGGGCCCCTGATGCAGACGTGGTGAACAGACACTGAGTGAGGGAGCTCTGTGTGAAGGAGGGACAGAAGGAGCACAGAACATCATGGAGCAAACCTTGTAACTTCAATAAAAGCTCTGCAGATCTCTGGGACGTGAAGTCCAGCTGTGAAGAAACCATTCCTTCATTGCTTCTGTTGGACTTCAATATTTCTAGACAAGTGGGTTTGTTTCAGACTTGACCTGCTGGTGAGACCAACCACCAACCCCCCAAACATTGACTAACCTGCCGCAAGGGAGAGTGTCTTTATCCTGCCTCCCAACTTTAAAAAGAAGGATCTGATTCTACTTTGTCATTTTCCTCCTGCCATGGAGGAGAAGGATTTTTTTTAAATAGTCATCGAGCAGAAATGGATCAAGCTGCTGATACCTGTCTGAGTTGACATTTCCAAAACAGATGTTCATATCTGTGGTTTTGCCATGAGGCATTTTCTTTTGAAAGGGGCCACAAAGTGAAAATTTAAATGCCTCAGATTGTTTTTAAGTTGTGTTTAGGGAGTGTTTTTTGGGAGAGCATAGATCAGAGTCATTCACCAAGGACAGTTTTCTTCCATACTGTGTGATCTGTAAAAGGAATTTGTGAGGACACAGTGGGAAATAGAGAGAGGCATCCTATTCCCTGCTCCACAGGAGCTTACCAGGTGATCATGCACCTCCTCCAGCTTTACCACTCTTGGACTAATCGCCTTGTGATTCTTAGACAATGGATTTCAGAAGAACATTAGAGGGATCTGGTTATTCCTGTAGTACCAAACCTGCCTCCTTCAGGAGCTGTGACACATTACCTCACCTGCTTTGCTGTGGAGTATTACTGTCCCAGCCACCATGAGTTACTCCCCCTTGGCTGTTGTCATCTTCAGAGGGACCCAGAGAGGACCAAATGAAGTGAACAAGCTTTTGCTGCAACTCCTCCATCTCTTCTGTTGATCCATACTGAGTCTGCATCTTGCTGATGGTCTCAGTGGTCACAGCTCACACCACCTTTTTCATGGAGCATCACCATGATTGTGCTGATCCACTGCTTCGATTGTAGGGCTGATATGACTTTCACTTCCTTGTGTTTCTCAGACCATCATTTCACTTGTACTCCAAACCTGAGACATCTTTCAAGAAAAGCAATACCCACAGTCCTAATACGAGCTCCAAATACATCTCTTCACATCTTAAATTCATTAAAATATGCTCTCATAAAAAGATTTATTTCCAGGGTTTTTACCCAGACTTCTGTATGGCGTTGGCGAAGACATTATGTAACAGCTAAATCTTCATTTGTTATATCTGTTTGCTTTGTGCCTTCATGACAATGATGAAAGCTGTAAATAAGTATACTGTCCCATCTTAACAAGGATAGTGTATCCATCAATAAGGACACTTACTCTGCTGAGATCTTTGCAAGGCTGTAGAGGGGAGTAAATTAAAGGAAGAACAACATCCTTCATCTAAAGTGTCCTTGTTCTGTCACTTAATGTTTTACCCTTGCTAATATTTTTCAAAGTCTGGCTGTTAGTCAAAAAAGTCACTCAGTAAATGTGACATATTTTTTCCAGCCTAAGTCTGCTTGGTCCTAGGATGATTCTCTGAGGCAGTTATGGCTGGAAGTGTGACCTGAAACTCCTTCTGTCTTCTCACCTTAATTTCCCAGCAGTCACAGAAGTTTTCCAGTGGGATGTGTGGGGATGGAAGGGGCAATCAGAGGAGGTTTTTCAGCTGAACAGGGAGGTGCAATCCCTTGTTTGGGGCAGTAAATGAGTTGTATGGATAAAGACAGCCAGGATGAGACTCCAGTCCTAGTACTCCACCTTATCCTGGACTAACTGCTTGGTAACACCACGTTTAGCCCAAGGTGTCTCCTCTCACTAAACTCACTTAACTTAGGTCCCACTTAGGCGCAGCAAAAGCTGTGTGATAACTTGAAGCTGTCCAGATTCCAGGAGATTCCAGGGTTATGGGCCCACAGTGCTCAGGCAGGAGCTACAGGTGATCTCCAGGAGAGTGAGGAGGAGTAAGAGATGGTCAGGGCCACTTGCTGGAAGAGATCCACACTCCCAGCCGCCTGCCAAGGGAGCCCAAACATGGGAAACACATCCCATGTGAGACCACCTGCATTGCGTGGCTGGAACCGAGTCCAGGCAGGCTGCACGAGGAGCTCTGCCCATCCCCAGGAATGGAGAGGAGCAGTTTCCAGCACATGGAGCTGGGAGCTTTCCCCTGATGTGGCAGGGCTCAGAGCAGCCTGACAAGGTCCTGAGGTTCCCACTGAATCCAGCACCTTCCCTGGCTCCTCTTCATGGCACTTTATCCCTGCCTTAGTACAGGTGTCCCTAACTCACCTGGGTTAAACAAACAAACAAAAGTAGTGCAAGGAATCTTGAAGCGATGGACTGCCTCCAGGTTTATGGGACTGTCCAGGAGTGAAAAATCAGAGTGTGGCCTGCAGAGGGAAGAAAAGAGCTGTGGTAGCACCACTAGGCTTCCCGGGGGTCTGCTCTGCCTCCTGCTGCTCCTCTGGAGCAGGCTCCGAGCTGAATTGCTGCCTTTAAACATTAAATACATTCAAAGCCCATTCATATCACACTAAAATTAAACTGCTGGATTTCATTCAAGAGTCATTCCCCTGAGAAAGGGCTGAGAAGAAAATAATGGTTAGCTGAATGCCTCACCCATTCAGCACACGGGAAAATCCCCCAGCAAGGAAGGTAAGGAGTGAGGCTGGGCTATCACCTCACCTCGTTGCATCAGTATCTGTGTATACACCAATTTCTCAATCCATTTTGAAATTCACTAATTGTCATTGGAACTATTTGCTGATGACTGTGAAGTAGCTTGGTAATGAAGAGGAAGTCCATTTATTCGTTAACATTTATGAAAATAATTGCCTGTCACTCCACTGAACATCCTTTGCCCCAGAAACACTTGCTCTTCAGCACCTTTCTATTTTTTTCTGAGCTGCACACTTTGAAACACCGCTTAGAGTTTCCAGTCCCTGAAGGGCTCATTCTCAGCCGCTGTGACAGGAGTGAGGGTGAACACCCACAAGGGGACAATAAACATCCTGTCACTTCTGCTGCAAGGAGAGGAGAGTGTATTTGCTGCGCTGCAGGGTCTGGCGGCCTGGTTGCAGCTCCCAGGTACTGCTGAAACTGTGAGTTAATTTATAGGGCTGCTGCAACTCTGCAGCCTGCCCCACACCTCTGCCTGGCATCACAGCAGGGCTGGGAGAAGCCATGGCTGCAGGGTTCAGTGACAATGGGTCTGTCTCTGGCCAAGGAGGCAAGGTGGCCCCAGTGACACCACATGTGCTTCAGGGGCTGTCTTCTGCCCCCTGTTTGATAGCCCTGCCCTCATCCTTCATCAAGACAACAGAAAGACTGCATAATGCCAGGCTTTATAGAGGCTTTAAAGACTGCATAAACCAGGAGGTGAGTCCTGGAGGGAGGAGGAATGGTTTTTGGAAGGTACAGGAGTGATGTTTCAGGAGGGGAGGAATGGGGAATGGATGAAGATCTGTATTCCTCAACTCTCTGTGCCAATTGCCCCCATGAGTGCAGCCAACACCTCTGCCAGCACCTGATCCTGCCATGGGTGACAGCTTTGTCCCCTGTGCTCACTGGCTCACCACTCTCCATCATGCCCAGCACTTCCTCTGCTTCCTCCACAACTCCCACCAAGAGAGGTAACATAACCCTACACATTCCTTCACTTTGGGCAAGTCAAATTCAGTGTTGCCTGCATGGCCAAGAGGCTCTGAGCCCTCTGTCATCTGGGGAGGGTGGGTTTGCTGCTGCAGGTAACCTGCACACTTGATGTCCCTTGCCAGGTCCCTGGAAAAAAGGGGGAGAGAGTTTTCGACTCTCTGAATCAACAGAGACCTGTCAAATGGCAGCTGCTGGGCTTATGCTGCTGTCCTATCTTTCACTCCAAGGGCCCCTTGTTTGTTCATCAGCTACGATGAATTTTTATGGTTTCCTGCATGCATCAATTCCCACATCTGCACCCAGGGCAAGGAGCACTGCATCTCCTGGGTGGGGATGGCCACCAGTGCTGATTTAGCAGTGCATGGAGCAGGAGATAAGTGCTGCCCTGCTGCTGGGACCCAGCAGGACCCTGCACTGTGCACCTGCTTCTTGCCCGGGGTGGCTGCACGAAGGCTGGGAGCTATGGGAGCCACGCAAGAGCAGGATGCGTCATTCCCTTGGCTGTGGCCAGGGACAGTGGTCACATCCCTAGGGAGGTGCACAACTCTGCAGCTTGTCTCGGGAGTGGGGAGTGGAGCAACTCCTGCCTGAACAGGATGGGGCAGCGAGGAAAGGACTGCCACCAATGCACTCAAGGTGTTGTCCACGTTTGAGGTGCAGCTGCTGCAATGCTGCCCAGAAGTTGGGCTGGCTACTGCAGTTTGGGATGATCCAGGCTGTGTAATAACAACCAACAACATCCTACTGCCATAAGCCTGTGTCATTCCAGTGTGTCCGATGGACTCTTGGTAGCTCATGGCTGTTGGGAATGGCTTATTGGATGCGTTTTCTGGCCTGGGGTGAAACCTTTCAAGTGTTTCCAATTAATTGCTGCAGATACAGCACTGTGGGAAGGTGGGGTGAAGGGCTAGGTCAGGCAGGTTCTTGGGGTTTGGGCTTCCCGTGTGGAGGAGCATTCCTCATTTGGGAAGACTGGAGGTGCTGTGTTTGCTTCTTGGGCAGGTATTAATGCATTTTAGGATTAAGCAACAGTCTTTTGCTCTCAGGTGCTGAGGTGTTAAGAGGGAGAAGCGCGTGGGCGAGTGTAAATCAGCTCTGTGCAGGGAGAGCTGCCTGTTTATACCAGGGGATTTAGGCTTCCAGATATTTAATTTCTGGTAACTGTACTTCAGCTTGTGGAAACATTTCAGTCTTGGAAAGCCTCTTGTGGATAATGAGCCTACAGGGAGGCACTGTTCCCAGGGAGCCTCAAACTGGGGAGCAGGGGTGGATGTGGGCCTCATGCTAGCAGTGCAATTAGTGAGCAGGTGGGTAGACAACATTTACAAGAAAACTCTGGGAGAGAGGGGAATACAGTGGGACGGAGAGGTTTTGTTGCCTCCCTTGAAACCAAGATCAAGCACAGCTCACCTAAGTTTAAAATGTCCCATGTGATATGTCTCGGGTCTGCCCGGAGAAGACTCTGGAAGGGCTCTGCCAGCCCTGGTAGAAACCTTTTGTGATCCTCCCAAAGCTGTCCCAACAAGGCTGCAGAGGTTTGGGGTGACCCCACTCTCTGTGCTCTGGTCCAGGGGGCTCCTGCTGGAGGGTGCCCACCTGGTCTGAAAACCAGGATGAGAAATGTCCCTGCTGAGGACCCGGGTTCACAGTTTGATATGGCACAGGGTTCAGCCCTCTCCTTCTTCCTGCCTGTGTCCTGGGACACAAGGTTCCTGCTGGGGCTGGCAGAGCCATCCCAGAGACTTCTCCAGGCAGACCCCAGACTTCAAAGCAGAACCATCTCCTACATCCCAGTGGGTGTCACCAGTGGGTAAATGGGCAGGAGAAAGGACCACTGGTAAATGAACACGAGAGGGAACAGAGGGAATCCTCACACCACAGAGCTGTGTGGTGGCCCTCACTGAGAACCATGGAGACCAAACTGCTGCTGGGAAATGTTAGCCACTGTCCTGCCTGGCTTTTGATCCCCACTCACACCTTCTTCACCCTGTTAATTATTACAAGGGAATCAATGAAGGCCAATGTGCACTTAAGTCCAGTGTGAGTGAGAAAATCATCAGTTTGCTCACAGCCATGAGCCAGGTGACTACAGCCACCACGGAGCTGCCTGGTCAGCCAGGGAGCACGGCAGCAGCCTTTGGAGTGGCAGACATCGTCGTGGTGGTTCTGTACTTTGCCTTTATCCTCGCTGTTGGGATATGGGTGAGTCCCTCAGGGGGCTGGGTTTGGGTCTGCCTGAGCCAGAGAGGCTTTGATGCTCCCTAGACTCCTCTCGGGTACAAAGGGGTTTGCCTGCAAATGGCATCTTCTGCACAACTTATCCCAGGGCCTGTGGAGCAGATTTGAGGGGGACAGGAATCCTTCTGTGAGCCTTCACTTCCACCCCACATGGGGACAACTGTGGGATCAGTGCCTAGAGGTTTTTCTGGGAATGATGCTCAACTCCTGTGCTGCAGAGCAGTCTTACAGCTAGGTGTGGACAGGCAATAGGCAAAAGAAAAGCCAGGGTTGTGCTGGAGAAGACTGAAATGGGACCTTAAAAATTTTGGAAAGAATGTTGCTAATGACTTGTTGATGTTGTTTGGCAAAGGCCTCTGTCACAGACACCTACTGTGTTCTTCTTGGCAGAAGTGTTTTTTCTTTCCCAGTTGGTACATTCAGGGAGAAGTCATTAACCAGGTACAAGCAGCTTCTTTCCAAAGCACTACTATCAGAAGCCTGCACAAAAAGGGGCAGAAGCAGTGTGTGAAGCCTGGCATACTTAACGTTATTTTGGAGCTGGTGCTGAGGCCAGGCACTAAGGATTCTCCTGGCTTGGTCTGACTCGAGGGTGGGTGAATGGAGGAAAACACTTTTTCCTGTTCTTTTTCCTGTGCTTCCAGTCATCAGTACGAACGAGCCAGGGGACCGTTGGTGGCTATTTTCTGGCTGGACGATCCATGACTTGGTTGCCTGTGAGTGAAATGCTTCCTTCTGTTTCTCATGGTTTGAAAACAATTCCAGGTAGGACAGCAGGTCTGCTGAGGGGAACCAGTACTTATATGTTCAGCCTGTAGTCTTGAGATGAAGGGAACAGATGGAAGATCCATAAGGAATCATCCCACACATCTTTGCCAGTGGGCTGCACCATGGAGCTGCCAGGCCAAAAAGGGTAGCTCAGCATCTTCAGGGTTTTTCAACTCTCAGTTTCTCTGCTCAAGTCAGCAATAAAAATGTTCCCATTGATGAAAGTTAGGGAATGCTGGCTGCCTAGCTGGGTTTGAAACTTTTTGGCCTCAACTCACCACTGATGTTCCCAAGTCAAGAGAGCATTAGGTAATCTAGGAGTGTGTTATCCAGTAAAGAGCATTTAGACTCTGAATTAAAAATAGTCCCTAATCCCAGCACTTTCTGAGCCATTGCTATTTAGAGCAGAGTTGAGTTTATTGACCAATGATGTAAATGATATAAACTTCAAACCACTGAAGTATAAATCTTCACTATGAAGGAAAAAATAATCTATTGAAAGCACCTTTTCTTGGGAGTGAAAGGTACATATAAAGATAATTTAGAGTTGGAAAGGAATAAAAACATGACAGGAATAAAGATTCTTCTCAGCCAATGCCAGACTTTAGAACTGTATATCTCTCTAGTGAGTCGTGGGTAACAGAATACACTTCTCAACCAAAACAGTTTTTTTTCTTTTTTCCTTTGGCTGTGCACTGCCCATAAATTCACTAGGCTAGATTTTCAGCCTCTACCAGCAGAGACACATGCACTTCTCTAAAATGTAATTTCTTAAATGCTCCTTAAATTTCACCAAGTGACATTTAATGCAAAAGCTTTTCTTGATGGTTTTTGTCTAATTAGGAGGGGAAAATGAAAAAATACTAAAGTAAATTATTTTCCACTCAATCTAGCTGTTTTAAACAAGATTTCTGTGGGTTTTTTTGTTGTTGTTTTTTTATTTATTTTCATTTTTATTTTAATCCCCCAAACAAATCCCAAAACATTCTCACTGCTTTTGGCTCCAACCACAGGTGGCTACAGAGGTTGTTTGGTACAGGTCAGTTCTTGCCTCTTCTGAACTCTTTTAGGTTCTGAGTGACCTCTACTGCTGTTCACTTCCCAGACTTGTTTGTCACAGCAGATTCCATCTCTGTGGCTCTCCTGCATGCTCAATTCCTTGTGGCCTTCACCTTGAGTACATGACTGGCTTATCTGCATTTTATTATTGTTTTTATGAGAGTGACGGGTCTCAGCTGTGCATTAAACAGCCTCAACTAAGCCTTGATATGAAATTGCTTCTCCTGTGCAATGTATGTTTTTTTATTTCTGTGTCTGATCTACATATCAGGAAAACTGCTTACATTTCTTGCAAGCACTGGTTGCAAAGTCCTGTTGCAGCAGCTTCTTTAACCAAGAGTTTTGTCAGACAGTCAAGAAGGCAGAGTCAGTGTGAGTGTTGATGTCATATCAATGTTTTACCTTGCCCAAAGGTGAGAAGCAGTTCAGCTTCCAACATTCCTTGTTTCATATGTGGCAGTGCTAAGGAGAGAAAAGCTCCTCATAGGTGATGTTCCTAAAAGTAAACTGTAGGATGAAAGGGCTTGACTCTCCTTTGGGTAACTGTTCATTTGACCCTGAGAGAGGTTTGATGTTGGCATGCAGAAAGGAGGTGAGGCTTTGTGCCAGTAAAAGTAGTAATTGAGTCAGATAGCCTCTGCCCTGTTTGAAAAGCCTTGCAGTTGGCATTCTTACAATTAGGGTGTCAATGAAGCAGGCAGGGACAGCCTACCCTGCCCACAGCCTGCAGCTAAAGTAAACCTGAGCATTTCCCAGCCTGCTGCAGAGCTCCTTAGCTTTGAACCTACCTTGGACACCAAACACTAAAGACCTGTGTGCTCCTAGCATGTCCATGCTATGGATCAGGAATCCCCTCCCTCAGGAGGAGCTCTGAGAGAGCACTCCTGTCCCCGTGGCTGTGTGAACCACGACCACACATGTTCAGAGCACGACTCAAAAGAGGCTGTTACCAAGACATGGGGAGGTGGAGCAGGGGTCAGCAGGGTCAGAGATGGCACCTTGCTGGCTGCTTAAAAAGGGAATGGAGAAATACACCACATTTCATGGACACTGAGGAATCTGGGGTGTCACCAGACTCCCCTCCCTCTGCTGTGCCCCTATAACAGGTGTGCTTCTTGGGAGAACCACTGGCAAAGTGAGCCCTGATTCTGAGGTTAAGTTTTGCACTGGAGTGGGGGTAGTGCAAGGGAGCAGGAGCATGCTTTAAGATATAAAAATGTTTTCCTTCACCTCTCGAAGAAACTCTACTGTCTGTTAGCAGCCAGCTGCCTAACTACAAGGAGATGAGATCCCAGGGAAAGAGACTTTCTTGAGAAAATGCTTGGGTTGCTACAGAAGTTCCTCAAAGTGACTTTCTCCTTTTTTTTTGCCTGTGGCCTGTGTTTCAGATTGGAGCATCCCTGATGTCGAGCGATGTGGGCAGTGGTTCATTCATGGGCCTGGCAGGCACTGCAGCAGCTGGGGGCCTTGCTGTTGGGGGCTTTGAGTGGAACGTAAGAGTCACTTCTGTTGTCAACTAAGATGTCACTGTTTACAAAGGGATTGGGGTTTCTCTCAAAATCAGGTGTTTAACAGTATGAGCAGCAACAAGTACTGAACTCTCAGGAGAGAAGCCTCCAGACATTCCAACAGCCTTGGAAACATGAGATCTTTATTTTAGTTTAAGTGGAATTCACTGGAATTATTAGCTCTTTGGCCTTCCCAGTGGTACATGGCCTTATTTTTAAGCTTTAGTCTGCGCTCGTGAAGATTAAAATAAAGGATATCGAATGCTGGAAAGGTACTTGGATAATCACAAGATTCTGAGTACAGGGAGCTGAAAAAAAGTAAGGCTAAAAGAAGCAGCACGTGCTCCCATATTCACTGTAAATCCATGAGAATCAGCAACACTCTCTTCACCTGGCAGTTGCCAAAATGTGGCATCTCTGAACATCTGGGTGCGAAGGCAGGTCTCATTCTGCCTTCTGTTATAGTGGCCTGGAAAATTGCCACTGACACCACACAAGAGCATGAAAACCAGACTCTTGGTGTGTGGTGCTAATGAAATTTCTCAGCTGATGAGGAGTGAGATTAGTGCCAGTCTCACAAGAAGCACCACTCACCTAACTCTGAATCTCTTGCCAGCCTCAGCAGAAGAGTGTTAATAGTGCCAAGCACAGACAGGATCCACCAAAAGCTGTCTCCTGGGGTACATATTCACTGCAATGCTTTTTTTCTAGACCATCAAGGTCACCTTTAAATCTTCTGTGAAGAAAACAGGGACTGTGTTCAGCCTGGTGCATGTAGGACATAGTATTGCTGTACACAGAGGAAATCTGTTCAAGTCACTTTAGAAGCTCATGAAGACAAGATTGTGTTTCAGGGCAAATGTAACTTCATGAGTTCAGATTAATTTATTTCAGATAGGAAAGAGAATTTAGATATGCCATTACTCTCTCCCTGTGCCATGAGACATCATTCAGCTGGAGGAATCATATGAGCATCTTTCACCTCAGCCAGTCTCTGCCACTGCAGGAGCTATGGCTGCTCTCAATCAGTCACAATCTCTGCTCACAGGGATCAAGTTTTTTTTCTGAAAACTTAAATAACTGATCAAAATAAATGTAAGGATGAAAGATAAAGGCTGGAGACAACCAGGAGATGAGGTTTGATTATCCAATGGCTTTCATTTACCTTTAAGTTCTCCCGTCCGGGCTTTTGCTGGGAATCAGAGAAGAAATACATGAGGAATACCTTTACACTTTCCAAAGACTCTTCACCTGTGGCAAAGCAACTAAAGTGCCTCTTTATCTACCAGTGACAGAGGAACATCTGTTCCAGCCTGCAAGGAGAACATCCCAGCAGAGTTTTGCTGTTGCTTATTTTTATGCTCCGCAGGGACAGTCTGCTGCCTCAGCCTCATCACTTGCTAATCAAGCAACAAACAGATGCTCCCATCCTGCTCTGAATCACCTTAACTCTTCACTGCCACAGCATCAGTGGTTTTAAAGGCCACAAAATACACCACCATCTCTTCAGAGAACCAGAGCAACAGAATACACCACCTTGCTCAAAAGCCATGGGGATGGAAGGGGGTGTGGTACCCATGACAGAGGGAAATACAGGCCTTAGGAGATCTTCAAAAGCTTCTAACGGAATTGTAACAATACCTCCAGCTGCTGGCTTGTCTTCTGACCAGGGAGAAAAATCAGTCTGCTTCTCAAATACATTGCATGGCACTGTACCGTTTTGCTTTCTTAAGTTGGCCACTGACAGAACAGGGGGAAAAGCTGTTTCCATGTGTTGAATCCTATGCCTCTATTCTCTGTTTCTTTAACAGGCCATCTGGCCACTGCTGGCTCTCGGCTGGATCTTCTTGCCTGTTTACATCGCAGCAGGAGTTGTCACCATGCCTGAGTACCTGCAGAAGAGGTTTGGAGGGCAGAGGATACAAATATACATGTCCGTGCTGTCCCTGATTCTCTATATATTCACCAGGATATCCGTATGTATCCAACTGAACACAGCCCTTGTGTCTAGGGCAGGGATAGGGCATCCTGGTACAAGGCTGGGCTGCTTTGAGAGAACTCCTTGAGAGGAGCAACCCTGCTCCCAGGAACAGCAGCAGTGTGTTAGTGTGCTGCTCTTGCCTCTGTATTGATCATGGAGACCTTTCCTAAGAGAGAGAGAGAGCCCTCATTAAACAGCAATGCTGTTTACAATTTACAAGGATGTGCAGCTAATTACTAAACAGTGGAAGTACCACGGGCTGTCTGCCTGCTTTTCCTCTTCTATCACACCAAATCTTAGGCATCAGAGATAGATGAAGGACTGCATTACCCCATCTGAAAATCTGTCTGGCTGCATCTTGCAGACATGAAATTCTATTAAATTATCATAAACCTGCTGTTGTTCTTGTATTTGAGTTTACAGCATTAGGTATTATATGGTTGTTCCTCTCTCTTTTTCTCTTTTGTGTTGCCCAAAAAGGGTACAGAGAAAGGGAGGTAAGTTCTGGCTTGCGACAAAACTCAGCATCTTTTCTGAATTGCTTGTAGCATTGTACCCCACTGGAAACAAAAACCCAGTGTAGCCTTCTGCATATTTTCCCCTTTTAAATACCATTCAGAAAGAAACAGAAGTTGTGCTCTGATATTTATTAAGAACTACCTTGCCCTTGGAAGGAGAGGAGTGTATTTGAGAGTCTATTACAGGGACTGAAGATGTCAGTCCTCTGTCTCCAGCTGATTATCCCAAGATCAGTACATGCCTGTTTTCACTAGACCCTGCTGAAGTATTCAGATGTCAAATTGCTTTAGAAGACACTGACTGGAGATAAAACACTCATGTGGCTTCAAGGTCCTCCTCCCAGACTTATTATGTCTCAGCTCCTGGGAAGGGCATTAAGGGGAGTTCCAGGCTGGGAGTGTGGGATAGATTTCCTCCTCTAATGGGCAGCTCTTGGTCATGTCACCCACTGCTGTCACCACTGCCTCCAGCTTTGCACTATGGGATCAAATCATTGCCCCTGGTGGCAGAGTGAGTTAGGTCTTGCAAAGAGGCACTTGAAGCCTCTTTACCTGTGAGGGATAAATGGCAGCTCTCTCCTGCAGCAGCACACAGTGAGCACAGCCACACAGTCAAGGTATGAAACAGAGCTGTCTTTCAGTGACCTTCAGCAGAACAGTATTTGCCAGTGCTTTTCAGAGCAGGACCCTGGCCCCCATCACTGCAGTTTCATCTCAGTGGTTTCTCCTCTGTGCAGCCAATTCACGCGTGGCTGACGGATGTGGCTGGGGGAGTTTATGGCCATGACAGGTGCTTTCTATTAAGCAGAGCTATTGTTTGTGGAGAGCTCATTTAGCGGCTGGCTGGACAGCAGGCGCTTGGTTACAAGAAGGATTTTTCTCCCTGTGTTTTCTGCCCAAACATAGGTCAACAACTAGGGCACTGCAGAGTCTTCTTGGCTTGCAAAGAAAACAGAGATCTCAATAAGCAGTGTTGTCAGAGGACTGATCCTGCATAGCTACAGAGCTGGTTGTGTTTCCTGCTGGGAAGCCAAACCCCAGAAGGGACAGTGATTCCTGTGGTGCACTGGCTGTGCCTGTCGTGTCTCAGGCCTGCAGAGGTCAGGGGTTGCACTGACTCCTTGCTTTTAAGGTGCTCATTTCAGATGCAGCAAATGGAATTCTTGCCCCATCCCTTCTGTCTCACTTGGCAAAGGTTTTCACTTGTATCTCACCCCATACCAGACTTGCAGGTGTCCTTCTACCTGCTTTCCCAACATAAACATCTCCCATATCACCTTCTGCAATTTTGAATGATGTTATCTGTGTAATTCCAGTTTTCACCCGTTTTCTGGTATCACTCTCTGCCAGAAGGTCCAAACAAAACACAGCTGATGGGGTTTCTGTATTTCTAGTGAGGTCCTCAGCAGGTATAACCTGTTTTTCTGGAGTCACTCTAATATGCTGAATGGCACAAACAGAAAAAATACTTGTTGACCTTCTCAGATAAACAAATCATGATACAAGACATTAGTGACTCTTGAGTCTTTGAAGAGGGAGTGTCTCTGGACCATGAGGCCACCAAAAGGCAGTCCTGGGAAGAACAAGGTCCCTGCTATCTCTCTTTCCCTCTTATGTCTCTCTGTGGATACTTGGGCTCTGCTGTCCAGGGATGTGATCACAGTCACCAGAAGAAATGAGAGTTTACACCAGTCCTTCTCTGTACCAGCCAGGATTCTATGATTCAATATGGTCTTTATTTTCCTTGGCATAGCACCTTCCTTTTCACCCTACTGCTCTCCCAGATCCTCAGAGCTCTGACCTGGAGGAAAGTTTTTCCTTACAGCAAAACAAGGTTCAGAGCCAAAAGTCCCGACAGCTCTTCTCCTCCCCTTCCACTTCACCTTCGTGGTGTCCTCCCCTGCCAATGTTTTCAGCCGCAGAGGGCTGCAGGCTGCTTTATTAGATTTCACTTGCACGAAGCACTACTAATGCCAGACTGCCCTTGTTTTTTTTTTATTCCAGACAGACATTTTTGCCGGAGCATTGTTCATCCAAACCTCTTTGGGCTGGAACCTCTACTTGTCCACTGCAGTCTTGCTAGCAGTGACTGCTGTCTACACCATAGTTGGTAATTAACTGGTTTTAAAGGACAAATTTTAAACTGGAGCCTAGGGTATAAGTTTCCCATTTGCTACAGAGGAGAAAGAGTATTCAGGTCCTGGTCTAAGGGAGAGATTGCCCCAGTTGCTGGTAGTACCTGCCTTGTCACTCCCAGCTGTTAGAGACCTTTGACTCTTTTCCTCTTCCCTCTTGGCCCAGGGGAAAGTGGTACAGGGAGAGCATTACTGTTTTTAGAGAATTTTCTAACATTGCACAAGGCTCTTGGCTCCCTCTGTGCAGGAAGTTACCACTGCCCATATTTGCTATTTTGTTCCCTTTCTGCAAAATTAGCAATTTTAGCTGTTAAGATGCTGAGCTGCCTCCAAGTTCTGTCATGAACATGGAAAACCTTCCACGCTGTTCCTCATGGGAGGGCTTGTGACAGCTGTGGGCTCCAATGGAACAGCTCAGTGCCAGCTTCTCCCAGTAGGTCTGTCGAAATCACAGGGCTAGGGCTAAAGAAAGGTTTTTTTCCTGTTGAGGTACCTGTTTCCCTGTGCATGGTGACACACTGCTGTCTCTGGTTTTCCTGGCAGGGGGTTTGACTGCTGTGATTTACACAGACCTGATACAGACTGTGATCATGGTGCTGGGAGCTTTCATCCTCATGTTCATAGGTAAGGGGAACCTACAGTGGCACCACGCAGCAGTTTAGTGGTCCCAAGGCCACTAGACTTTAGCAAGGTGCCTCACCCTTTCATGTGTGGTGCAGAAATGAGTTTCAACCACTCACAGAAGAGGTGCCAGCATAAGTCTCATTCTCCAAGCCATCATACTTTCTTCATCCTTTGCACTAACTGTATGAAGGTGAGGCTCTGGATAATGTCACCTCACTGTAGTTGCCGAAGAGCTTTGGAACATCACATTCTCAGAGCCAAATTCAGCTCTCATTAAGCCTATGTCAGTCCAGAGTAATCTTGCTGACTTCCACTGTTGACTTTTGGAGTTTAGGAGTTACTGTGGATTCATATGGGAATAGCCAAGTGTTATAAAAAGTAAAGAGGAACAAGAAAATGACCATCATCATTCTTTGTTTTCAGCTTTCTTGGCTAACAGAAATATCTAAACCTTTTTTTTAATGTTATTTTTTCCTGCTCTAGCTCTTGGAGAGTGTGTAAGTAAAAACTAGATGCTGATGACATTGCAGGGATTAGGATCATGGAGATTTTCCTGCACTGATCCTCTTCCAGAATGTGTTGTTCAAACCACAAGGACTCTGGGCAAAATCCAGCTGACTTCTGCAGCAACTTTGACTGCAAAAAGCAAGGGTAGAATGAAAAGTAAAGGAAATAAGAGGAAGATAAAAGAAAACTAATCACGAGACTCAGATAAGATAATAACTTTGCATATTGCAGCAGCCCTTAAATTGCTGGAATTTTCTTTACAGGATTTGAAAAAGTTGGCTGGTATGAAGGACTTCAGGAGAAATACCGCACAGCAATACCAAAGATCACAGTCCCAAACACAACCTGTCATCTCCCACGTGAAGATGCCTTCCATTTGTTCAGGGATCCCATCACAGGAGACCTTCCCTGGCCTGGCCTTGTGTTTGGTCTCACTGTGGTGGCTCTTTGGTGCTGGTGCACTGATCAGGTAAATAAAATCTTTCCCTCAGCAGACAAACCACCACAGTGTTCTTTTCAGTCTACTCCTCAGTCTTCAGATCTGTGAGTTGAAAAAACCACTGTGCCTCAGTGTGCAGGAGTTGCTACTTTTTTTACTGGTCTAGACCAGAATGTCTCACTCCTTCCACCTTCTCGGCAAGCTGTTAATTTTATGCACTTCTTAGGGCAGTGAGAACAGGTTGTTTAAATTCCTCTTTATCCCACTGTGTGCTGGTGAGTACTGGGAGTCTTCATGCAGTTAGCATGACAAAAATATAATGAAAACGTGAATCTGGAGCTGGCTGTGCTGTGACCTTGAGTAGACCTCCAGACAATATTCCTCCATTCATATTCCCAGATGTCTCATGTCCCTTATTCCTTTTCAAGCTAAAAACAAGTAAAGCTCTGTGTGTTTCTTGAGACAAGGTGCTTCTGTACTTTCAGATGGGATAATTATGAAACCCCACCACTGAGCCTTTACCAAAACACCTGCAGTCTGCTTCATTCTGTGTCTCTTGCTGCCATACAGCTGCTGTCTCCAGCCCTGAAGGTGGCTTCATTTCAGTCAAGGGTGAAATTATTCCTGTAAAGGAAATTTCCACGCTGCCCTCTCCTGTAGCCTGTGGACGAGCTCTGAGCAGTGGCAGCAGGCTGCAGTCAGCAAGGTGGGAAAGCTGTCCTTGGCATGCAAAACACCCTGGGATCCTGCAGGATGAAAGTCATCCCTGAGAAGGAGAGACAGAGAGAGAATGGATCCTGCTCTCTCTGCTGTGCTTCTGTTTCATTCTCTGCTCCCTTTCTGCACTGATTTCAGGTGATGGTCCAGAGGTCTCTCTCTGCCAAGAACCTCTCCCATGCCAAAGGTGGATCAGTGCTGGCAGGACACCTGAAAACATTGCCTATGTTTTTCATTGTCATGCCAGGAATGATCAGCAGAGCTCTTTACCCAGGTAAGCCTTCCCATCTTCCTTGACATGGGGCTCCATGACCACTAATCCCACACAGGTCTGCCAGCACTTTTACATCTTAGAAACTGCTGTCCTGCAGGCATGTTCATAGCAACTCCTGTTGCACGGTGGTGTTCCCAAGACTTCCCTCCACCTCCAGTTCTCCCACAGTGGCAGAAATCACCAGGAGTAGCCATAAGGGACACACTTCGCCTTCTGGACATACAGCTCAATGCTGTGGACATTGCATTCATCTGCCTGTCTGAAAGGAGTCAGTGAAATTAAATTCATGGAGCACTGAGGTTGTCCTTCACATCCTATGGATTACATCCATTAGGTATTTTGGAGAGTTTTAGCAACCTACCTCACAGATTCATTTAGGTCCTGGTGGATTAGGCTAAATGAGTGTCCCTTAAATCCCAAGGAGCTCTCACTGCTGGTTTCTCCAGAGCCTTCCCTTTTCCAGGAAGAATACCTTGGTTAAAAGGACCACTCCCAGAGGAAAGAGTTTATTTCCCAGATTTCCTAAACAGGAGTAAGTGAGCCTCCAGCATCCCTGGGAACTCAGATGACAGGTTCATGGAAACAGTCCAGTTCCCACAAGTGACAAATCATTAAGGATTACAGTTATGCAACACCCAGGAGAGTTTTAGCTGTACTCTGAACAGAACTTCAAAATGTCATCTCAAAGTTTCACCTCTTTTATATGATATAAAGCATTTTCTAGCTCCACTCATTGTAGCTGTATTCCACCTCTGAATTTATATGAGACTGCACAAGACATCAGGATTTGTTCCCTTGATCCAAACAACCTATGGCTCAATGGGGTTTGCTCTGACTCCTTGTTGTTTCCCTGTGTTCCACAGATGAAGTGGGCTGCGTGGACCCAGAAATGTGCAAAAGGATCTGTGGAGCTGCTGTGGGCTGTTCCAACATTGCCTACCCCAAACTGGTGATCGAACTCATGCCCGATGGTGAGAAACAGGCTTGTGGAGCTGGGCTTGAGCCAGGCTCATGCTTGGAGGGCATCAGGCTGCCCTTACCCATCCTAAAGATGAGGATATCTTACTACAGATGCCAGACAGCAGAATGGAAAAACAGTGCTCAGAGGCCCAAGGCCCAGTCCTGATTCTCCTTCTGTGTTTTGTTCACGCAGGGCTCCGGGGTTTGATGATTGCTGTGATGATGGCAGCCCTGATGAGCTCCCTCACCTCTGTTTTCAACAGCAGCAGCACCCTCTTCGTTGTGGACATCTGGCAGCGGATCCGCAGGAAGGCTTCTGAGCAGGAGCTGATGATTGTGGGCAGGTCTGTGCATTTATTTAAGTCTCGTTCCTCTCACCACTTGTTCTGAGTGCAGCTCTTCTACGTCCTCCAGGCTGGACTCACAGAGAAAAATCTGGTGCCTACAATATAGAGCAGGACCACAGCTTGGGAAAGAGTGCTGTGTTTTCTACCTTCATCTTGGATAGGCCTGGTCAAGGAGAAACTCTGAGTGTTCCACTGAGCTAAGCAGATAATTGCCTCTCTTCTCTCAGAACTTATTATAAATACTGCTCTAAATGTAACTTTTAGAAAAGCCAAAAGTGCTCTAGAGTAATTGTCACCAGAGGTCTATAAAAATGTTATTTTTGCATCAGACAGAAGTGATATGTTGCAATTACTTTTTCTTTTTTATTTTTATTTTTTTCAGGGATAAGTACAGAGCTGAGCCTCCCAGCTTTCTGTCTTTGTGATAAGTTGTAGTGCTTTGGTGCTGCGTTGTATCAGGGGCATATAAAGTTCTCCTCCAGTCAGGGGAATTTAGGCTGCATTCAGTGGAGGTTTTGCTCTCCAGTTATAAGCATTAAGTTCTAAACCTTGCTGAGGCATGGCTGAAGGCTGCAGGCAAACTCACAATTCACCATGGCAGAGTGGGGAGAAGACAAGCACCTCTTGTTCAGCAATATGGACAAACCTCTGTGGCACACAGTGCAAAGGCAGAGGAAGGTTACAATATTCACCTGAGACCCCAAACACAATTTTAATAAGTAGCAAACGAATTAGAATTTGGCAAAGGTGAGAGACTGAGCACATTACCTGCTTGGAAAGGTGGCAGAAAGATTGCTTCCACAAGCTACCAGCTCTCTCTTTCTGTCATATCCAAGAGCAAGGTCATTGAAGAACATGTCACACTTTAGGACACGCCAGGCTCACTTTGGGAGAACAATTTTATCTTTTCCTGTGTACACAAGGAAAAGTTCTTGAGAGTGATCTGTGGATCTTTTTCTTAGGAATGTCCAAGAGCAGCTGGGAGTGTGTTTTGCTTCAAATCTACCTACAGAGTTAATACAATATTATCCTTCTCTTTCAGAGTCTTTATCCTCATCCTTGTGGTCATCAGCATTCTCTGGATCCCGATTGTTCAGTCAGCCAACAGTGGAAAGCTCTTTGACTACATTCAGTCCATAGGCAGCTATCTGTCCCCACCAATCACAACCCTCTTCATCTTGGCAATCTTCTGGAAGAGGATTAATGAGCCTGTAAGTGAAGTGTCAACAACCAATTGATACATGTACTTAATTTGATAGAATAAATAAATATCTCTTCCCTCAGTACTTAGCCCTTGAGACACTTTGAACTCGGAGCTAGTCCAGCTCAAGTGTGACAATTAGACAGCCTTTCCTGGCACACACTAGTGGATCTTAACCCAGCCCCTAGGGGATGTGGGTTTGCTTCTAAGAAGTCACTGCAAGAGGTACTTTTCAGCAGTCCCATTTGAAAGCATGAAAGGGAAGTTGCTCTGCCATTTAGTGTCAAGTTCTCATTAGAGGAGTGTTGTTAGGAGGAGATTCTTGCATTGTTTGTACTCTATGTGGTCCATGTTCATGGGCAGAGAGAGAAAATTAGGATTTTTACCTGAAAAAAATGCACCTCAGCGTGGATTTCCATCAGGCAAAAAAAGTCTTGGGAAAGAGGGAGAGGAGAAGGAAAACTACAGCCAGAGGTAATTTGCAGTGATCTTTTCTCTGTGCTTGCCTTTTCCCAGGGTGCTTTCTGGGGCCTCATGGCAGGGCTTGCTGTTGGTCTGGTTCGGATGATCATGGAGTTTGCTTACAGTGCCCCAGCTTGTGGGGAGGAGGACAGGAGACCAGCTGTGCTAAAGGATGTGCACTACCTCTACTTCGCCCTCATCCTCTGTGCCCTCACTGCCATTGTCATCGTCATCATCAGTCTCTGCACCCCACCCCTCCCTGAAGAAAAGGTAAGTGACTTGCAGTGACAGCCTTTTCCCAGAGCCCTGGTTTGGATACCAAAAGTCCCTGGGATCTGCCCTTTCCTGTTTCTGCAGTGGCTAAGAAATGGTGTGTAATGCATATGCTGCCAAGAATCCCTTGCTCCTCAGCTCTCTCTGTTCCCCAGGTCGCAGAGTGTTAATGCTGCTGAGCACTGAGTGCTTCAAATTGAGTGTGAGTTCCCATGCTGTGCCCAGAGCTGGGCAGACACCACAGCCCATCATAACTGGAGTAGAAAGAAAAGAAGAAGGGGAAGGAGATGAAATCACATTACAGAGCACTGCTGAGGAGGAATTAAATATATCTAATTGTAGCATCTAGCCTGATTCAGCAGAGCCAGCATCAATCTTGCAGGGAAACAAGATTAATATCTTTTGCAACATGGGCATTTAGGAAAATAACATTTTGTCCCAGTGTGATCTCAATTAAATTTAATAACTTTGAGGGAAACACAACTTTCTTTTACTTAGCCCATTAAAATGGTGCAGAGTTGGGAGGTTTTATATTATAAAACCTTAAAGCAACTCTTCCCAGTCCCAAGTATTAAAACAGCTGCCAATATAACAAAACGGCCTCCTACCTCTCAGCAAAGGTTACTGGATAGATTAAAAAGACCAATTTTTTCCTGTCTAGCTGCATGAGAGAGAAAATGCTATGATGACATCAATCTGTTGCTTCCTCATAACTTGTAAAGTATTAACCAGCTCTATCAATGTTTGATGGAATGCTATAGGTGTCAAAGACACCCCGCTCCTAAAGATTACATGAAAGCAGGTGCTCAGATAGGGGAGAGGAGGGGGGAGAGAGGCTGTCTTTGTGTCTGCTTGGAGATAAACTCTTAGCTTTTATTAGCTATCAGAGGATCCACATGGGAGAGAGAAATACTGGCAAGGAGGCACCATTAGTTCTGCTGCTTACGTTGTTCATGACTGCTCAGGGGTGGCCAGATGGTTGCCAGCAATTAATTACTGTGGTTTAATGAGTTCCCACTCATCATCTGACCTGTGATAGCTAAACATGTGCAGTGCTCCCTGCCCACAGCAATAGCAAGATAAGATGTATTAACACAGCCCTGGTGAACAGTGAGCATCAAAACAGCAGTTCAGGAGAAGGAGAAACTAGCCCCAGCACCCCCAGGCTTTTTAGTCTGACCTCAGAGGTATGAAAATATTTAAAGCATCTTCCAAGAGGGGGAGTTCAGCATGGAGCCCACTATAAAAGAATTAGAGAAAAGAGGTTATGACCTTAAGAGATTCCCCAGGGGAGATTTTCAGTGGTATTTCTACTGAAATGTGTGAGTTTATAGGTGCTGGATGTAAGTGACCTTATTTGACACATTCTTCAAAGAGCCAGGGTATGGTCAGGGAGGGCAGGATTTTGTCTGAAGCAGCTGTGTGCAGTTATCCCAGAGGAACAAAGGATGAGAGGTGGTAGATGCCCTGCCTCAGGTACTTCTGGAGAGCCAGGGAGGGAGGAGAGCTTGCTGAAGGGCAGCACTGGACAGGAACTAACATCAATGGACTTTTGGGGGGAAAATTTCTCAATAGGGATGTTCTGGATAGCCTTTTGGTATACCATGGAATCCCACATAGTGCTGAGCTCAGTGCTTGACCTTTCTGTAAGAGATTCTGTTGTAGAAAATGAATGAGAATTAACGATAGGGCCAGTGGCAGTCAAAGGCTGGACACAGAGACCCAGATCAATCATCTGATATTTGTGATGACCATCCTGTGTGCTCCCTGCTCCTCAGTATCTTCCCACCATAAGGAAAATGGGATGGACTGCCAGGAAATTCATGCCACTGAGCTCATTCCCTTTTTCCATAGCTCAGTAGGAATGGGAGAGTCTGTCCCCATTTCTTTTTGTCTGATTCCATTCAGTTTCTACTATTTATCCCCAATTTCATCACAAAAAGTCTGCCCTTGTTCCTCAGGGAACAGCCAAAGGGAAGGCATGGAGTTTAACTGAAGCAGGAGATAACACTGCCGTGTTTCTGCCTGTCTAGCATGAATCTGAGTGGGCAGCACTGAGACCAAAATTTTTCATTTTCCTGGGTCAGACTTACCCCAGGTTTTGGCCTGGATGTGAGCAGAGGCTTGGACCATCACTTCTGGTGACATGGTTTCTCATTGTTTGCCCCTCATCTCCAGTGAGTCTGTGGCTGTGCTGGGCTGGCCCAGGGACAGAAGTGTTTGGGGAAGGAAGGGGAGGAGGTGGAGATCAGGGTGGATGTGCCAGGCTGTCTGGGTAGAAACTGGTACCTGACCTTCGTGTTTGGCCATTATTTACTTGGCATGCAAGTGGGCAAACCTGTGATGAAGAGCCTGAGTGTCCCAATGACAGTGGCTGGGAAGGGGACTCTGTGCTGAGTGTCCTGCATGAGGATCTCTGAAGCTCTGGTGCTTCCTACTTAATCAATTGTCTTCCTGAGCCTCAGGTATTTCTCCCCTAAGACTTGTGTGGGGCTGGTTCTGCTTGTCCTTAACTGCAGTGCTTGGGGATGGAATGATGAAAGACATGGTAAAAGAGCTAGGAATTATGTCATTTGTTTTGTCAGGCAAAAAGAGTAAAAAAACAAGGCGGCAAAGACAAAGCTGAGGAAATACAGTGATAGATCATAGCTCAGCAGATGTAAATCACCACAACTCCATTGCCTTCAAAGACCAGCAACAGCTGTTGAGCACAGTTATGTCGTTTTGCACCAGCTGAGGATCTACACTGGACAACTTTAAATACTGAATCTCAGTGCTTTTGAGATAGCAAATGGGCAAAAGGAGAAAAGAGATTTGTATCTGATGTTAGAGTGGTACAGCTAATGTTCCTGGCTTTAAATGAATTACAATCTGAGAACTGCAAGCTGTAGCATTTTCTCCTGCTGTTTTGGACACTCTCCCATCCCTGTGGTGATTGATGCTGTGCTGGAAAACAAGTATGCAAGGAATTTGTTTGGTATGCTCCAGAGTTCATATGTCTTCATTGTAGGTAGTCCATATTGTGTCACGGCGTCCTTGAAAATCCTGCAAAAGAGCTTACAATTAAATTTGAGACTGTGAAGCTGAAACACAACTGTCAGGTGCCAGATGGCATTTTGGAACAGAAGGATTTATTCTAGTTTACAAACAACAAAAGAAAAACTCTGCTGAGTTCTTGCAAACTCCCTTGCCCAAGGAGACTGTGAGGGAGAAAAGGGAGGGGAACAGCAGGTCAGCTCCCCAGGGGTCAGGGCTCACCCAGACAGGCTGATGGATTGGCAATTCCACCCGGTGTACTCTGGGGTTGGGATGTTTTCCCTGTGTCTTGTGGTCTGGCTTCAGTGGCTCCTCTTGGTGCACAGCTTAGGAGGAGCAGCAAGCCCACCTGGGCTGGCCTGAGCCCACCCTGAGAGCTCTGAGGTGCTGCAGCTGGAGCTCCCACAGCATCACTTGGTGGCACTGGGAGCCAGACATGCTCAGCTCTGTGGGTGCTGACAGGAGCAAAGAGAGGGGGGACACAGGGGTGACCCTGCAGAGGGGAGCAGAGCCACAGGGCTCCCCAGGACCCAGCACAAGGCTCCCTCCTGCTCCCCTGCCCTTGGGCATGGTGGCCTCAGGCAGCACTTCCAAGGTCCCAGGCAGTGAAGCTGACACAGCTTTCCTGTAGGCAGTTCTTAGTTGTTTCCCTGCTTTCTCCAGGCCCCCAGGACACTGCCACCACCTGCCTCCCCTCCCCATCCTTTGGGAGCCCCTTGGAGGCCTCCATGGCCACAGAGAGCTGCTGCTCTGTCCCACACCAGTGGCAAAAAGGAGAAAGGGGGATCTAGGGGAATGCAGCCTGCCCAAACCCATGGGAGCTCAAAGCTGGAGCACTGGTGTGAGAGATCACCAGGAGCTCTCTAGGGTGGTGACTTGCTTTGTTGTCCACGGAAGAGGCACCAGCTCCTGGGTGGGTCAGTGGGATGGTGTCATGAGGTTCCTTGTGTTTTTGCTGCTTTCCATTGGGAATTGTTTCCCTCTGATGCAGTCTGAGCCCCAGGTACACCCCAGCCCTTGAAGGTTTAGCTGTAATGCGCAGAGACAGTGGTTCAGTGACACATGAGGAGAGAAAAGGGAAAAAGTTTTAAAAATCCTTTAGTACCCTGAAACTTTACTATGTTCCAGTGACATTTCCTAAGTTATTAAAAAAAAAAGAATCCCTGAGAAAGATGAGGATCATCAAATCAAAGCAATTTAGCACTTCATGACAAGAAAGATTAGCCCTGCCCAATGCTCATCTTGGTTGAAAATGATTTAAATAAAGCTATAAATCTTCTGGAAATTATGCAACATTCTGTGTCAGCTGGAAGCTTCTGCCTGGATTTGTGTGTGCAAAATTCAAAAATTAAACTCACGTTACTTTGTAAGTGACCCATTGGGGAAGTTAATTTCCATACAGGCAGAGCAGGGAGGCAGCTGCTCCTGGGGCACATGTGTGACTTTGCCTGCCCTGTTGTCACCACAGCAGCTTTGCTGTCCCCCCTGTGCCCCTCTGCCAGGAGTGTGGGCTGGAGGGGAAGAGCAGCTACTGGACCTGGCAGCTGCATTTGGGAGGAATGGATGAGCCTGTCCCTGCTGCCTGGCCTGGCCAGGGCAGGGTCAGGAAGAGCCACCGAGATCCTGGGCATGCCAAGGTCAGCCACAGCAACAGCAGGCTTGGCTTAACCCCAAAGCCCTGAGCCCCTGGGGTGTGTGACCCCCCCACAGCTGCCAAAGGGCCACTGAGCTTTGCAAGATTGAGGTCTCCTGTGCACTCTCTGTGTTCCAGGATAAGAGTTTCAGAACCTGGGTATTTGTAAGCAGACTGATTGTCCTTTGTGGCTTTCTGCAGGGACAGGCAATGTCTTGTATTGGCCCATCAGAGAAGTCTGGAATTAAAAAAAAATCTTCTGAGGGCACAACTGCTGTCAATGACTGACTGCATCCAGAGAGGGTATCTTGCCTTCTTTTTTGATTTATTTTTATTTATTTGACGTTATTGCCCTTCCCTGTTGGAAGGCTGCCGTTCTGGATGCAGACCATCATTATATCAGATCAATCACATGAGCCTTGCAAATAGGAAGCTGCTTCTCCAATGTCTACTAAAGGGTTACTCCTCAGAGACAGGGATGAAATAAGTTATTTTAAAAAATAGAAGGAGAGAAAGCAGATTATTTCACATTTTTTCCTCAGCTTTTCAACTCCAGCTGGATGGTGCCAACCTTCTTACCCAGGGTGTGGGCACCTGTGCAGGAAGGAAGGGAGGGAAAGTGGGAGATCACCACAGATAGGGCTCAGCATCACCTTGGACCTGTGCCCCCCAAGTGGGGAGATGTCTGGGTGGCCACATTGGGACAGACAGGCAGTGACCAGTTTCCCTCTGCTCCACTTTGCAGCTAGATGGCCTCATGTGGTGGACCAGGCACAAAAAAGCACCTGCCATAATCCTGAACAGCTCCAGCAGTGAAGCAGCAGAGATCCCCCCAGAAGACAGAGACAAGGACCTGGGGGAAATTGCAGCTTCAGGCTATAAGGAGGAGGAAGGTAGGGGTCTGTGTGTGAACAAACACACTCATGTGCCTGGCAGTGTACAGCCAGGATCCATGCAAATCCCTAAAATTCATGGGGGGCAATCTGGTGCATCCACTGGAGCTGGGGCTTGTACTTACAGTTTTAAGGATGTGACAAATGGAAGTGTTGCTGTTCTTCATCCTCCCAACATACCTTAATGTCACATCCCTCTGAATGGCTCTGAAAAGCAGCCATTCCTGAAAAAAAGAGCACCAAAACAGCAGCACAGTCTGAGGGGACCAAGAGACTCTGGGAGCAGCCATGTGTACTCTGTGAATGCCCTAGAATGAACCCACAGGCCTCACTTTTCTCATTTCCATGATGCCAACAGGATCTTTTCATCTTCCCTTAGGATGTAAGCCATGGTTTAAACTCAGACCTTAAATAGCTCTGTGTCCTACCAGAGGTATTTAATAGGAAGGAAGGCAGAGCAAAGTGAACTGAAAGAGTTGTCAGGAGACAGAACAGTAGCAGGAGATGCTACATAGGCAAGTTCTTTTCAGAGTGGACAGAGCTTTATTCTGCAAATCTATTAAAAATGCATCTTTCTGGTTTTGAGCTTAACCTTCAAAGGTTACAGAGCAGGAACCTCAGAATAAAGACACACACAGGATTTCTTCACTCCTTCCATTTGCTGGTCACTCCAAAGGATACTGGGACCAATCACAGCCAAGCTAAACAGAAGTAAACATCTAAACAAATCCCTTATTTTTTTTCTTCCCCAATAGACTAAATTTGAGTTTAAGTTGAATGCAGTTTTTCAGCATTATTTCTTATTTCTTATCAATTCCTAGTTCATTAGCTCAGATTTTGATAAACATGTATCTTGGTATTTTTGGTAATTAGCAGAGATGAAGAAGGAAATGTGAAACACAGCAGTTGACAGTTTAATGAGGGTTTTTTTTTTTCTGGATAACACCTTTTTCAAGGCCTTATCCTGCATTTCAGAAAAAGGTTATATTCTGAAAGAACAGTGAGTGAAATACACACAGCACAGGACTGACAGTTAAAGCACACATTTCACCTGGTATGCCACGTGTAATAAACAAGCTGGGATATCTCTAAATGGACCATCATGCTGTCAGGAACTTTTAAAAGTAGATGGCATCTGTGTTGGGCAGGAGGAGGAGGAGGTATTTTAATTAACTAATGAGTGAGTGGTGTAATCAACCAACTGCAATCAGGCTGTGATGTACCTGGTCTAGGGAGAATTTTCCTTTTCCCCTTTTCTTTTTCCCCTTTTCCCTTCTTTCCATCATCTTGTATCTCCCATGCAAGGTGCCTCTCAAGCCCCACTCCAGACTGGCCAATGCACCTCCAAATGACTGGGAGAAGGGAGGGAAGAGTCCCACTAGATTCCAACAGCCACGTTTTGGTCCCTCTCTCGCAGCAGCCAAACCTCCCTGCTGGAAAATGGTGTATATGTGGTTTTGTGGTCTGTCCACTGGCCCCAAGCCCACCCTGTCCCAGGAGGAGAGAGCTGCCCTGGAGCAGAGACTCACCAGCATCGAGGAAGAGCCCCTGTGGAGGAATGTGTGCAATGCTAATGCCATTATCCTGATGACCATCAATGTCTTCCTCTGGGCATATTTCGGCTGAGCTGGGGTCAGCGGTCGCGTGGCTTTGGTTGCTCTCACCTTCCCGTCTAAGCTGGGAGCAGCAGGTGACAGAGCTCCTGGTGACAGTACCTGAGACACTGACACACACAGCACAGCCCTTCCCTGGGGGCACCACTTGCTGGGAATGACTGTGGGGATCTGTTTCTCCATGAGGGGTGACCAAAACTCAGCACTGCTCACACCTGGGATGCAGCAGATGTGTGGGGGATGTGGGTCGAGTCAGGAGTTTGGGGTCCAGTTTTCGGGTGCAGGGCTGAGCCCAGCAAGGAGCAAAGGCTTTGGAAAGCCCAGCTGTGGCATGGCTGGGGCCTCTCTCAAGGCTGACTTTGCACTGCTGTGCTTAGGGGAAGGAGTTCTGGTTTACAGAGGTGTGGGGAAGCAGACTTAAACATTGGCTGTGGTTTTTTTTTATATGGCCAAAATTTATATGGCCTCCCCACAACCTGTGTGAGACCCCTCCCACCCCACCCCACCCCACCCCACCCTTCCTGTGCATCAGCAGTGGGTACAGGGGGCTCCTTCCTTTCCCTGAACCCCCCCATCCTGTCCCCTCTGCTGCACGAGGGCTGGGCTTTCACCAGCCTGAGCCTGTTTGTTCACAGGGCTGATGCTGTCCCTTAACAGCACTTCCAGCAATAAAGGTGCCTGGGTGACCAAGCCAGTCCTGAGTGTGGTTATTGTGGTGATCTGTCCTGCCCTGAAACACAAAGAGCACCCTGGGACCACAGCGACCTGGTTGTGGCAGGGAAAAGAAATATCTTTCCTTGGGGCCTGGATCAGGATCTCACTTTCTTGAGCAAATTTGGACTTTTCTGACCCATCTTGGTGCCACCATGGAACGTGGCACAGCCAAAATCTTTGAAACCATGAAGAGATAGCAGCACCCACTGTTAACATCTGTGCCTGGAGAAAGCTGATAATGTCCACAGGGAGCTCTGCATCCAAAAGGCAGGTCCAAGTCACCATGGGTTGTGTGAGGAGGTGAGGGCACACAGAGAAGCACAGCACCATAAAGATGAAGACAATGAGTCATGAGACAGCAAGGAAGGAAGGAAGAAGCAAGGCTCTCTTTCCACCAGGTACAGGAAAGTTGGGCAACGATTCCCCCGCTTATCCTCAGTCTGGATAGAGCAGGACGAGGTCTGTGCTGGCCTCATGCAGGTCAGGAAAAGCATTTGCTCATTCTAAGGACAAAAAGTAGAATTCCTTTGAACAAGGGAGCTCTCATCACCATGAGCTGCCCATCCATGCCCATGGGAAGAGGCAATGACACAGAGCTGGTCTTGCCTTTCCAATATTCAGTTTCAAGCAGGCAGTTCCCAGATCAGAGGGTGCCTCAAAGCATTTGGAGAAAATCAAGTTACCAGGAGTGATTAATTGCTGGGAAATGTCTAATAATAATAGGTATATTTTTAGTGCATTTAGAAATACTAGTGCTCTCACCTCCTCACCCTGGGCCACAGAGACCCTCAGCAGCTCTCAGCTCAATGGCTTAATTGGCTTTTTTGGATCACACATCCCCTTAAAGCATGACAAAGCAACACTGAGCAGGATGAGAAAAATTGGGGCAATTTTTTTAAACATTTGAGATTATTTTTTCCCCTAAGAAACACTCAGTTTTGCAGAGAGTAGAACTGAATTTCACTAAGCCTTTTTTTTTTTTCCCTAATGACAGAAGATTTTTGATCTTTGGTTATGTGATGAGTTCTTCCCATCTCGTCCCACGGGTCCTTGAAGGTAACTTCTTTAAAATGATGATGTTGATGTTGGTTAAACAAAGTAGTGCACATTGAGAGCTGTGACTGCATCTCTGAGCTTGGCCCTGAAAAGGAGTGGTGACACCCACAATGCCAGATGCAGCCAGATGTGCACCCCCAGGAGGAACACATTTCATTGGTAAACTTTTTTGACTTCACTACTCTGCTTTGAAGCACTGAAGAGAAAAGAAAGATTCAGGAGGGGAAGTCTGAGAGGTTTTATTGAAATAAAGCAAAGTTGTCTCAAAACATCTTGACCTTTGCTTGTGTTTTCTAAGAAAGCAGTGCAATTAGCTGAAAAAAAAATCCAAAACAAATCAATCAAAAAATGAAACTCCAGCTGAACAGGAGCACTGTGCAGGCTGGTTGTGGCAGCAGGGGATGAGTTGTGGTGTCCTAACAAGAACACATTGCTCTAAGGCTGTAACCAATATCCAAGTGCATTGGCAGCAGATGTTATTAATGATGCCAATACATATTTTCTTATTAATCTTCCATACTAGGCTTGTGCCTATCTGCAAATGATTATCATTCATTTTCCTGACAAATCTATCAAGATCATTTATTACTGTTCAGCAAAGGATCTTCTTTTAAACAAAGATTAATAACATTGCATTTTATCTGGCTTGCTGAGCCAAAGGAAATGAAATTAACAATGAGCCCCACAAACATGTCATCACTTTAATTTACTGGAAAATATTTTAAAATGTTATTTAAAAGAATATACGCTGTGGTGGGCACAGTTTATTACAAAGGAAAGGAATCAAACCACAGGCGTTTTAGCAGGGTGGAGAGTCAGCAAACAGGGACTGTGAATTCTCTGGTTCCTTGCCCTGGAGTTCTGGGACAAGGAGAGAGAGGCACCCACAGCATCTCTGGCATGCCCAGATGGGCACCTGCCCAGGGGAATTGCAGCTGGAGGTGCCTGTTAAAGTGGATCCTAACTAGGATCACAGCTCTCATTCCTATAGGGAGCACTGCCCTCCCCGTGCTCCCACAGAAGGGAACTCCACCAGGGAAAAGCTCATGGGGCTCTCAGGAAGAGGATGGCACATGTGGGCTGAGTGCCAGCACCCTTCTGTACTTTTGTACCCCAGGAGGAAAAGAAACAAACTCACTAAATGTACGTGGCTTTGTTTCCTTCCTTCTGCACTCTCTTCTAACTTTCCCTTCCCCTATTTTGAGTAAAATAACAAAATAAAAATAACAACAACAATATCAAGAATAGTACTACTACTACTACTACTACTACTACTACTACTACTACTACTACTACAACTACTACTACTACTACTAATAATAATAATAATAAAAAAATATGCACCAAAGAACCTATCAGAATTCCCTTCCTACTTTTACTGGTATGGGTCTAAAATCCTTCGAGGGGAGCAGGGAGGCCTATAGACACCCAGTGGCTCTTTAATTCCTGCCTTGGGATCCCGTATGACACCTGAAGCCACCTTCATGCCTTCCCTCCCTTTGTCTCCCAGGCAATTCCAACACCTCTGTGTGTCCATCTCCAGCACAGCTCACGGGGGGTGATTGAGGCGTGTTCCATCTGCCACAGCCTGGCACCGAGCTGCCAGTGCTGCCATTCCAGCACAGCCCAAGTTCTCATCAGCAGGAGCTGGAATTCCAGGCAGTGCAGGATCACAGCCCTGCTGTCCAAGCAGGACCAGATGGCACCACCACGCCAAGGACAACAAACTGTCATGAAGTTGTCAGAGCCCAAAGCAAAGTTGGTGCCATTTCTGATTCCCAGGAAAAAAGCTGTCCCCAAAATATCTGCAGAGAGGCTCCTGGAGAGGCCACTTGAACAACTGTGAGCCACAGGGTGTTCCCCAAGGAGTCCCTGTGCCACAGGAGCAGGGTGGAACATGTGTGTGCAAAGCAGGAGCATCTGCACACAAAACCCCCAGTTCCTGCTGAGGTTTCTCTGCTGGATGGTGATGGGGCTGCTTGACAGCATTGGGGATCAGGCACTGGGATGGAGATCATTGGGAATGGCTCCTCTGCCACTCTGGTTTAGACTAACCCAGCAACCTTTAATTCTTCATTTCTTTAATTCTTTATTTCTTTACTTCTGTGGTAAGGACCAGGCAGGGTAACCATTTTAAGAACCCATAATTACTGCAGCATGTGTTCCAAACGGAAATGCTGTTTTGTGACTTGCTCCTGCGGTTTCCACAAAAGCAGCATCCAATTTAATATGTGAGACTCATAACCAGCTCACACAGTGCAATAGTTCACTTCAGTTTGAAGAAAAAAAATATTCTGCTGGAAGCACAGCAAGTAGCAGTGTCAATTTTTCATTAACCTACAGCCACTGTCTCTGTAGACTTACAGCTATGAGTAAGATTACAGTTATAATTTTTTCTGGTCCCTAAGGGAAGGGAAAAAAAAAAAAATCTTCACAAAACTTTTAAGGTCATTAAAAACCCACCTTTAAATTGGAGGGAGTTTCGGTTTACTCTCATATTTCAAAATCAAATCTTAGCTGCAGCCTTACATCAAAGCAGAAATGTCAGTCGCTTTGTTTCTACTTCTGTGAAAGAAGTTCCAGCTTATACACCAGTTGAATGCCAAGCAAATAGATTTTCCTGGGGAACAAAGGCAGCTTTCTTTTGTTTGTTTTAAACATATGTAAATAGAGTCCCAGGGGTTGAGCTGCCTGTCAGTTCAACCAGGTTCACACTCCTGTCACTCCAGCTGGTGATTTCTGACCGACCTCAGGTCAGGACTGCAGAAGTTTCCCTCCCCAGTCCTCCACAGTCACATCAAACAGCTGCTCGTGCCCTTCCCCTCCAACCTCACACCTCAGCATAGGGGAAGCAGACTAATATGGATTCCTTTTTTTTGCCAGTTTCTTATTCTTTTAGGTTTGGTTTTGTTTTTAAGCTTTAGTTACAGAATCACAGAAATACTCTGGTCCTCTGTCAAAGCCACGGTGATGGACCTGAAATCTCTGGACATAGAAAAGCAGTGCCTGGAACCCCTGGATACCAGCAGTGGCCAGCTGGGCTGTCCCTACACACCAGCATGGATTAAAGGCTGATGGCACCTACTGGTTCATGGTCAAAGTGATGGGGGGCAGGGGAAGAAACAGGAATGGAGTGGTAAGAAAAATTACCTCTTTTGGGTACGTGTGTGTTTTTTTTAGCAGGAAGGCACCTTCACTCTTGAGCTTCCTCTTTTCAGCATCAGGCATTTAAAGAGTGGAGCTTTATCCTCAAAGAGCCAGGAGACACCAAAGAGGAGCAGGACCCCTCCACACATCCACCTGCTCCTGCTCCAGGGGTCAGAGCCTGGTGCAAACAACACTGAGGGCAGGCAGGGCTTGATCCTTGTACGAGCCACACACTTCAGAGTTGGCCTCAATGGTTCTTGTGGGTCCCTTCCAGCTCAGAATATTCTGTAAAATCTACTCACTTTTTTTTTTTTTTTAAATTTAAACCAGCAGATCAATGCAAAATTGAGCACTTCATGCTTGTCATTTCCAAATGACTCAACTAATATCTCAATCTTCAGCACTGATTTTGGGTGTAAGACTGGGTAGCACCAAGGGATGCATCAATTTATAGGCTCTGCAAAAGCTGCAATTAAGGAAAATCCTCAAATACACGAGAAACCTCAATTTTGATTGGCCACATTCCCATAACTTATTGATAATTCAACTCACTCGAGTATTATTCAGTGCTTTCCTTCTCCCTGCTTTTTTTATCTCTTGACAAGTTTACAAAGAGAAGAATGAAGCCGAGCTGAGCTGCATTCCATCCAATCTGCTGCCTCCACAAACGGCAGAGAAGCTAAATGAAGCCCAGAACATATGGCACTGTGCTGACAGAGCTCCCAAACTGGTTCTGCATGAGCAACAAGGAACATCTTGAAACGCACAAGACATATGTGTTTTAGGAAGAAGATTGAAGTGTTTCATAATAAAACAGGACAAAGTGAAATACAAGTGCTGTATAAAATTTTAATTAAAAACTGGTTTTACCCCTCGACGTGAATATACAATATGTTTCCCAGATGGATTTCATATTTAAGTATTATCCAAACCAGAAACATAAATGAGACAAATAAAGCCTTCAAAAATGGCACAGAGGCTAAAATGTATGTAAACACTAGATGACTGTGGTGAAAACAAGGCAGGCAGGGAAAGCAACCTCTTAGCAAGTGTTTACTATTGGAATCCTGAATGAAACAGTTCCTACAGCTACAGTCAGGGTAACAATACAAATACAAACATTAGAATTCACCACCACTCAGTGATGTAAATGGTGCTTTTGTTACTCAGGAGTTGCCCAGGCTATTTTCTACACTGATAATTCATGGTATAGAAGTGCATAATTCATGGCATGCCAGGCATAAAAACTCTCCCCTCGTCTCCTCTGCTCCCAGCCTCCCACCCTGCTCTGTGTGAAGCCCTCTTCATTCCATGCCATCAGCTCCACAGGGTGATGCAAAGGCCAGGCCACAGAACAGAATTTTTGTGCTGTCTCCTCAGGATCAGTAAATCCTTATGAACCAGAAGCGATGTTGTTTTGCAGCAGCAAACTCCTTTCCCTGAGGACGTGGCTCAGATCCCACTGCTCAGGCTGCAGGGTGTTCTCTGCTGGGCCAGAGGCAATCACCCAGAATTGAAGGGAAATGCACACTAAGAAAAAGGACAATCTCCACACAGATCAAGCAAAGAGAAAGATTACAGTCCCTTAATGCCACCATCCAGACAAATTATCACCACATTTCAGAAAATTTCTCACAAAGATAAAATGGGAACAAACCCCATGCCTTTGGCAAACCAACACTGATAAAAGGAGCTACAGCCACATCTTTGAAGGGCTTTGGTTGATGATGATTTGAACTCCATGGGGAAAGGACAGAAGCCAACAGTAATCGAGGGGGCTTGCGCTTAATAGCTGCTGTGCAATGGAAACAGGGGGTTTCAATCACTTCTCACAACGCTGCTGCATTTGTTGGAACTGAAAAGAACTGGGCAAAGACCAATTCTCTGCTGGCCCCAGAGACATCAGCTAAGGGAGACACCCCTTCTGTCAGGGAGGCAGCTCACCAGCCCTAGGAGCGCTGTCCTCTCTCAGCTGCAAGTGTTCTCACTGGAACCAAGAGGCTCAATTTCATTCATTTGAAAGTTTCCTCAAATTCCTTGAATACTAAACAAATCTCACGAGAAATTCTCAGCATCCTGATAATGATCACTCCATGACCACTGAAGTAATTAACACCATGGCCTTTCCTATGACCCAGAGATTCCACATTACCAGATTTATACAGTAAGAGACCGCTGCTAAAAGGCTGAGATTGTTTTTGTTTTTTTTTTTTTTTGCATAATTCAGTGTTTCAGAAAACATTTCAAGCTTAAAAACTGGGAAGAGCAGAATTATGTACAAAGTTATTCCTCACACATGAAGTGGGAAAGCAGAGATTCCTTCCAGCTTTCTCTGACCAAACCATGGCACACCACACAAAATTTTCCACTGTCACGTTGCACCCTTTGTTCCTGGGGAGAGGATGTGGATAAATGATGCAAGAGACGTTAACAGCGCTGGTTGGTACACAAAGCAAACAGCACTGAGAAATCAGGATGAAAAAAATTATTTATATTAAAAATAAGGTAAAAAAAGATATAAGAGCAGTCAGTGTGAGGATATGAACCTGGATCATGCAGGAGACAGAAGCAGAGCAAGACACCAACAGCAAAGATTAGCTCCTAAGAGCACATGTAGTAAAGCAGCTCATTATCTTTTCTAGCCCTCTCTGATCAAGATAGAAATCTATTAAATCTGATTAAGATTTGTTTAATAATTATCTGATTAAAACATAATAAACCTGGAAAATTAAAATAAAGCTTTTTTAGTAACCTGGAGATGAGATGGGACTTTTCAGCAAGGCTTCCATAAAATAATTTCTTTAACATTCACCTCAGGATCCCAAAGCACTTCACAGTCATTTAATTAAGCTTCAACAGAGCACAAACTCCCCATTTTACAGCTGAGGTAACAATGAGAAGGGGCTTGGAAAAGACTATTTAAGACTGAGCTGAGCTAAATGTTCTGTTATTTTGCCCCAAAAATAGATTCCCAACATCTCCAGGTAGATTTCTCTCTCCCCTGACAATTTTGGCAGCCTCTGAAGTAATAGTAAAATTCAAACGTGATGCACAATCTAAAGAACAGCCCTCATCACTTTCCAAGCTGCTCAGCTTTGTAGCATAAACACTGCTCCCCATCTATCTTACAAAGCTGCTTCTAGCTATTCCCATTACTCCAGCCATCCCTATACTTCTTATCCTCAGTGGAGCAATTTAAGCTTCTCTTCCTCTAAGTCAAAAACTTAGATATGGCAAATCATTAAAGAGTTTGACAATTTTGCCTTTAATTCACATCAGGTCAATGACTGAGTGATTTCCAAAGCAGCTACTCCTCAGCCAAGGATTCGCATTTCTTCTGTACACAGGCAGGCAGTTCATCTAAAGCCAGCCCAAGATCCTAAACTGTACCAAGTTATTCATAGGAGAAGTGGAAGTGAGCAAGTAGGAAGCAGAGTCTGACTCACTAAAATGAAAGTGATTAAAATATTGCACTGATTGCATCCTGCAAGCATCACTGGATGCTGAACAGCTTTTGGCGAGAACACTCGTGGGTTATAATAACTTGGGGAGGGCAAGAGAGAGACACAGACTCTACAGAAAAGCACTAATTCCCTCCTCATCTGGCCCATTATTGCCAGATTTGAGTAGGCAGCTCTCCTTTAGGAGCAAAAAAGTTGGGGGTGGAATTATGCCATCCCACTGTCACTAGAACTTTGTGGATGGCAAAAGATAAGGAATGAGCACAGAAAATGCTATTTAAAGCTCCACTCGGGAACCTAGAAATTTGCATTTGATAGAAGGGATTTAAATTGTATTAGAAAGCAAGGTGCACTAAACAATTACAGTTTGTTGCTGTGTTGGTTCAGTGCCTGAACCTCCACTTCTCCCAGGCTGCAGGGGCAGATCAGCAGCCATGCTGAGAGCTGTGTGTGCTGGCAGGGCCACCTGAGCAAACAGGGAAGGGGAAAATGCTTCTGAAAACAAAGTGCCTTGAAGATTTTAGGGACAGAGCAGAGTAATTTGGGTCTAAAGTCACATTCCAGAGGGAAGTTTTCCATTTACCAAACTGGATTTCCAGCACAGTGCTTGGAAGAGAGCACTCTTCGCTGTATCACAGTGTGAGCTGTGGAATGACTGTGACCCAGGAGAGGAACATCTCCTGCAGCAGCTGATTCAGAGAGACATTGAACACACATCTCCCTCCCAGCTGGAGCAGGGCCAAAGATACTCAGAGTCTGTCTGCTCCATTTGATGTTATGCTGCAGGAGGCTACACTGAAAATATTCATACTGGTCAAATTTCAGTAATTATATTTTTTTCTCCCATGCAGTTTTCACCTTGGCTGGAAAATTTTTCATCTTTGATGAGAACTGAAGGTTGCCATATTACCATATGCTTCCTTTTTTTAGTTAGGGGGATCAAACAGATATCCTCCAGCCATTTCTTGGACCACCTTGCTTTTTTATAGTGGCCCCCAACCTTTCTCATCCCCTCATGTCCTCAGTTCATCTTGTGTATCCTTCATCAAACATACTGAAAAACCCCACAACAATCCCTCAGCATTCAGGCCTTCTTACACACTGAACAAAAAGGGAGTGAAATCTGCTGGATTGCTGGGGAGGGAAAAATCAAAGAGGTTTTCTATGTCATGGAGCCAGATCAGGCCAAAGGGGAGCAGCCAATCTTCAGAAGACTAACTTTTACTCAGCTGTGACACTAGGGAGGGAATGCACAGAGAACGTTGAATGAAAACTGCAGAATACCAGGAGAATACTGAATCTTATGGCTCAAACACATACAGATTAATTTTACACCAAAAGCTTGGAAAGTATTTCTCAGAATCTGCCCTGACTATTTAGCATCTACTGTCTACTTCAATATACTTCCTCCTCAGAGCAGAAAGACAACTACTCCTTTATGGACTAATATGGGGTCACTCAAGAGGCCAGTGAACACCAGGTCCTGGTAGCACAACCCTCCATGGCCCCCATGCCTTCAGGGACACAGCTTGGGCAAGTTTTACTTTTCCCTTCTGCAAAAAAAAGGTGTCCTGCTACCTCCCAGAGTGACTCGGCACTTCTCCATAGCATAAGATGGTGCCACTAATGCCCTCTGGAAGCACTAATGTGCTAAATGGCAGCAGGGACAGGAAGTTATCACTGTTAATCCACTTCAACTGGCCCAACAGTTACAAGAAATAGAAATGTCTGTATGTGAGACACTCCCCCTGAGAGTGCCCTTGCCTGAAGCTGCAGCACACAGCCCCTCCACGTGCTCTCCCACCAGTGGAATTGCTCACCAACTGCTTTCTCGAATCAATTATGTTGTCTCAGCACTAAAGGAGGCAAAGGCAGAATAGACCAACTTTTTATTTATGTAGGCATGCTGGCAGGTTCCAGTCATATGTTGTGCCATCTGTACTGCTAGCTTTATCCTCTATCTAATCACAACAGGTAAAATGGCATCAGTGGAGCTGCCTCTGTTTGCTCAGAGAGGGAGGCAGCCAGAACAGGCATTTGTTCTTTCTGCATTCTGGGGGGAAGCAGGAGATGGACACTCTTGCCCTTTTAAAACATTCAGCTTTTCAATGGATGGGCAATTTGCCCTGGTCTGCTAATGTGGGATCTGCTCAGTGCAAGGCTGAAAAGGTTCCATCCCTGGGGAAAGCATCGAACTGCTGATGAACATTTGGTGGCCTTTAGCAAAAACTAAGTGATTGCTGCCAACAGGATCCCAGCAGACCCGGAAGGACAGGCTCCAAATTAGGTGAGATTGTGATGCAGGAATTTCAGAAGGCCTGTACAGAACACAAGGAGCTTGCTGACTAGCTCTGGTCTTTCCCCCTGCACAGTCTTTTCTTATTCCTATTTTTTAAATGACAAGTGTATTGGCAAATGTCATGGCTGCATTTAGGAGAACATGGAAGCTTTCAATTGCAAAACCTGTGTGAAGATGACCTTTCATCTCACACAAAGGCTGCTGGTCCGGGTGGTTGTCTTTCAAAATCTCACAGTATTAGAACACTTGTGGCTAAAGGTGCTCAAAACCACTTCAGATATACGCCTATGAGTCTTACAGTACCAGTTTGTACTGTTTTCCAAAATAAACAATTCAAAGGCAATTGTCTAGGAAACAATTCTCCTTGTCCTAGGTGGGTCACTTTTAAACCAACACTCACATTCACTTTCCCCTTTAGGTCCCCTAAAGGTTCCCCACCAGGAAATATTGCTCCTTCAACCAATTCTGTTTAAGTTGCTAAATAGATTTAGATATTCAATAAGAACTGGCTGCAGCTGAAACCCGAGTTGATGTCAAACAGGAATGTCCAGCAGACCTATTGGTCATCAAATCACTCTGTGATCAGAGTCTCAAAGGAGCAACACCACCTTGCTTAACTGCGGAGGGGATTTTTTGTTAGGGATTATTTGTTTCTTTTTTTGGGGGGTCAATGTTAAAAATTTCCTTTTTTCTGCCCAGGCCTAATCCCCATTTCTCCAAAACCCTGCCTAACCACAAAAACACCTTAAAAAATAGAGTACAAATATTGTTATATAAAAATAGCTTAGTTACAAATACTGTATACTGTGCGTTTTCAGGTGAGCTGCTTTCAGGAATGTGTTTTGTGCTCTGAGACAGCACCTGCAGTTCTTTGGTACATGTTTCTATATATTTTTGCGAGCGTCTCCTCCAAGATTGCTCTGTGAGGCTTCTCTTTGTATACAGCTGCAGGACCAGACCAACATTCACCATTATCCAAATGAACAGGAGTGTTCTGCTGCACTCGAGTACTGTCAGAGGAAAGACAAGAAACAATGATCAAATCAAGATATGGAAGAGGAATCAGCAGCACAAAACCAGCAGAAATACCAGTGTAGAGCTGCTTAGCACAGATTACCTTCCAGAAAACAAAATAAAAACTTCACTACAGCTACTATTAAGAAATGGGAACCCCCCACCATGTCATTCATTCAAACAAATCCTCCCCCACTTACCTGAGTACACTTTGCATTGCCTCCCAACTAGAATTAATCTTCAGAGAACCTGCAGTAATTTTGTTGTATTTTTGCAAACTGCGTGACTAGGCAAGAGCAACACAGTAGGATTTTTGTGTCCTTTGAAGGTGAAATTGTAACCACAAGCAGCTATTTCAATATGAAGACAATCTATCAGGGGGATATTAAATTACTGTGGTTGCAGCTGTAAAGTGCTCTATCAGAAGCATCTTGGATTAAGTTTTCTACCAAATACATTCTGATATAGTGGCAATCCAGGGTTCCTTACCCACCTCATCTTCTGTGTCACTGTTTTAATACTAAACACAAATATAGGCTCATCTTTCAGTAGCTTTGAGAAATTATTCCCTAGATCTATGAAGTGAAATTTATACTCTGCAAATCCTTACAAAACACTGACAAGTCTGAATAGTTTATATCCAAACATCATGACTATCTGCTTCCTCTTGATACTTTCAAAACAAAGGTTTGTGTCATAAAATTAAATGAGCAATTTCCTTGTAATAAAGCATGAAACAAGAAGCTCAAAAATCATCAGAAAAAAATTACAACTGAGATGACATTTTTCACATCTGCTCAGAGATTCAGGCAGTTAAGACACTTAAAAATTAAGACTGAGTTATCTTCAGCTTTTGCAAATGTTCTCTGTCTGGGAAATGAAATTGGAAATGGGAAGTTTAAGGTGACCATCTTCACTTAGGAAATCGATTACATTTCACAGGGAGGCTTTATAGCTTCTTGTATATGTCATTTATTAATGATAGCGTTGTCTGCGATCAGACCAGTACTTAAAACTTCATCCTCAAGTTAGTATCAACCAACATGTGACAAAATTGAAAGAAACCTTATGCCAAACCCATGAATACATACATCCTGCTGCATCAAAACACAAGGTTTTCATTTGAAGAACAAGGGGAAGGGGAGGACATGGAAGATGTGGGATCAGTTTTCTTAATTCATATCTCTAAGCTTCTGCTGTCCCATGGGAAAAAAAAGAAGGAACAGCTTTTGCTTTTAAACTTCTTACAATCCAGTATTAGGGTGATGCCAACCTACACCAAATAAAACAAGACCTCTTGTGTGGCTCCAGTATTAAAATAGAGGAAGGCCACTTTCATACTTATTCAAAAAGGCTCAATCATTTAAAGCCAGTCAGTGGCATAGGGCAAATTTAAACCTCTTTATCATCTCGAGTTAATTGTGCTTCACAGTTTGGACACAAAGAAACCAACCTACCAACCAAAATCAATAGAGAAGTTAGACAGGTCTGTGTCAAACGCAGACAAGTCAATCCCCAGGGGCCTCATCAACAACTGCAGTTTCACCTCCTCCTTCCTCCAGTTTGTGGTACCTCACTTCTCATGGAGAATTCTCCGGCCAGCAAGCAGGCACAGCACTTATAACTATACATCAAACAGCTCTGACACTCTTTTCCTTGGAATCCATTTCCATCAGCAGCTTTGTACTTGCCTCTTCTTCTAAAAGCTGACTTTACCTAGACACACTCAAAATCCAACTTTAATTGCAGTAAAGACTCAATAACCAACCGTAACTTCTACAAGTTCCTTATTCTGGTACTGACAAAGACTTAAAAAAACCCTTAATTTTCCCTTCTCTTTTTGGAGGGATATGTTTTTTCATGTATTTCCATTAGCCAGCCCTGTGCATGAGATACCTGGACAAAACCACAGCCAAGTTAGGGAAGATTCCCTCTCCTGTCTCAACTGGAAACCAGCTGACAACCCGAGCTAAGCAATCTGGGAATTACACTCACAAATCATATTAACAGCAGGATTTCTGCACGCAACTCCCTGCTCTGAAATACCTGTCATATGCTTTTGTTCCCTCATACATCTCCTTTAAGAGTCCCAGAAGTTCTTTTCTGAGTGAATCATATACTAAATATTTCACAAAACATAGACCTTTTCCTTACTCCCAGCGGTTTTCAATCATCCATCTACTTTACTGCCAGCATTTGGTCGACAGTAGCCTGTCCTTCCATGAACTCTGTCTCTGTCCTTGTATCCTGTTTACGAGCACTGTGGCAAACACTCAGCAATCTGACTGTCCTCGAGGCCTTCATGTCTCACCCCCAGTGCTGCTGGCCTCTAAACCCAAGGAGCATTCCTTTCCCAGCCTGAGTGCCACACTTCATATCCCATCACTTCAGGATTCTGGAGTATTAGGGTTTGTTTTCCACTTTTTTCATGGTCTGCAGTTTCAGCACAAATCTCAAAGTCCCAAAGCTGCCTCAAAACAAAAACTCGCACTTTCTCTCTCACAAACACATCCTACACAATTTAATTGCCCCAGCTGTCAGGACAAAAGGTAAGGGAACGGAAAAGCTACAGACAATACAGGAGTGAGCACAGGTACAGGAGACACAACTGCAGCAGCAACTTCACAACCATACGGGAATTGGGAGTAATCCCTTGCACAGAGGAGATCACAAATCACAGGGATTCCTAAAGAAGCCAGGAAATCATAAATGAACTTTTAGGAGCTTATAAATTCCAAGAAGTTTGTTATGGTATCCATACTGAAATACCCTCCTTCCAGGGGCATACAGTGGTGATTTCGGGTGCCTTTGTCAGAAAACAGTGTGTGACATTTAATGATCAAAATAAAGCTTTTTCTAATAGCAACACCTCTCAAATAGCACCACAGTTCTAGGACTTCTCCCTTAATATAAAGAAAACCAGAAAAGCCACAGGAGCCCAAAAAAGATTTCCAGTACTTAGTACCTTTCCTCCAATTGGTACCCAAAACATTGTATACAATACTGAGTGCATACACATAGAACATCAATATTGGTAACTTCTACTACAGAAGTCATCAAAATCAATCTAATTGGTATCTTATAAGTAAATTATTCAATTTAAACCCTGCTTCCTATATGTGAGGAGTACACAAAGTAATTAATGTACATAATCCAGAACTCAGTCTAACTCAGTTTAAGAACTCAGGTTTCCAAAAGAGCTTCTGAAATATGGCATGTTGAATCACTAAACTATACCATATAAATTTGCTGTATTTTTTGGATAATAGTTTGTCAAATATCTGTTTTCCAAAAAAATAACAAACAACCAACCAACCAACCAAACAAACAAAAAAACACAAAAAACCCCCAAAACCAAACCAAACAAAAAAAGACAACCATCCAAAAAACCCAGCCTCAAACCTTATTACTAAATGAACTTACATTTATTTTCGCTTTCCCATAGTTAGAAGAAAAAATAACTAAGTGATTATTTTAAAAGTGACATCTGATATCTGGTTGACAAATTCCAAAAACTTCTGCCCAAGAATCATTTTTATAGCTAAGTCCAGTTTCAAACTCCATGATTTATGAAGATGATACCAACACAGTGCCAAACAACTTCAAAGGCATAATTATATTTAAATATATTTTGCTTTTAGGTGAGAAAGCTTGGCTTGAGTAACGCCTCCTGAAATCTTTTTCCTGTGCAATTTAGGACAAAGCTGAAAATGGGAAGAGAAGTTTTTAGGTAAATGTAAAGGGCTATATTGAGTATGACTGTTTTGTCTTGGTCAGAGGAAAACTCTACCTGCTCCGCAGCTCACTCATGGTTAAGGGCACATTATCTGAAGGTTCTCTTGTCTGAGGCAAATCGTCCTAAAAAAAACCCAGAAATCAAATTCTCATTACCTTGGTTTCTGATTACAATGATCTCATTTCAAAAATACTTTCTTTCCATTTAGAGGACTATTAAAGTGCTTACATTTCTTGGGGGAAAAAGGGATAAAGTGTAATGAGCCAAATGCCATTTATGAACACTTTTAATTAAGTTCAGTACAATTCAGCTAATAATTTTCAGGTAATAAACTGGAAAGAATTTCTATACAGTGTAGATCTAGAGAAATATGCAGACAGCAGAAGCTTCAATAAACCCCAATAAACATATTGGCAAAATGCTATGAAACCTACTGCTTACTGGTTTTGTGTTTCTTCAGAAAAGGGGAAAAAGAACTTAAAACTTATTATGTTATCCATTTCATGTATTTTACAAGACAAAAGCATTCCACACGTCAATTCTTCAACTTCATATCCAAGGCTGAGTACATGCTAACTGAACTTTTAAAAAAAAAAAAAATCTGATACACTTAATGACCCTTCAGTCAGGTATTCTCAGTTGCTAGAATGCAGTTTTACCTTCCAAATGCTATCTAGACATTAATGAACCTAAATTTGTCCTCTTAAGTAAAGAAGAAACAAAATACTGCGTTTTATGTGGAGGGAGCCAGTTGCTCAGCTGAGATGGGATGGTAGAAATTCCAGCACACACAATCATGTTCACTCTACTCTGAAGACCAAAGACCCTACTTAAGGGGTGATATTAAGTGATGCTTTCAGCACAAGTCAATTGCTGTAAGGATTAGTAAACAAAGTCATCTTTCATACTATAGGAGAAATAACTGGAAAAAAGACTGCAGTAAAAATAATCACACTTGCTGGTAACACAGAACTGGGAGAAAAGACAATAAATATAGTGGTAGATGGCAATAAGATGCCGAGCAAGCTGAACAGCAGCATATGGATGAGGAAAAACCTGAGAGAATTTATTGTGGTGAAATACAAGGTAATAAGTGTGTTTGTAAACAGGACAGCTCTCTTCCTTCAGCAGTCACAGACTACAAAGCACTGAAGAGGAAATGGGGTGCAGTGGTAAATAAAACTCTGCAGCATTTGCCAGAGGCAAATTACTTTCTTGGAAGCAAAAAAAGATGGAAACATTACGATACTGTCAGAATGTCACAGCAGAAAGGTACAGTGGACACCCTAAGGAATCTGCAGCAGAGCTCCAGTCACACTATTTTTGCAGAGCACTATGAAAATGAAAATTTGGAAGACACAGATGTATGCTTCTGGGAATGGTTATTTAGCATTAGGCTCTTTGGAATGAAACTGAATAAGAGGTTCTTTTTAACCTTTCAAAGTTTGAAGAAGATCTAGACTGGAGGCAGAATCTGCTCACCACATTGACAATACACTTACTTTACTATTCTCTCACTTTCAAGATGACCCATTTACCTGGGCAACACCACAGCCTTGATTTTGGGCCATGTCAGGAAGCGCAACCACTCCTGGTGTATTTTACAGCACTCACTGCAAGGAGAACTGATACTTTTTTCTTTTTTTTAATCAGGTCAGCTGCTGCTAGAAGGAGCTTTCAGGAGCCAGCTCTACACAACTATCCAACACCACAAGACTTCTCTGTAGCATCCTTCCCTTCCTTCTGCTGAAGTGAGAAAAATGGTCCTTTGCCAGCACTGGTTTGATCAGGTTGGTAATTAAAGACCCCATACCCTAATAGCTGGATTTTTTAGGGCAGAAAGACAAGGTTTTCCATCAGAAGAGGACAAAGTATCATCTCTGCTTATTAATCCCTGTGAGGATTCAGCAAGTGCTTGATTCTGGAAATGACAAGGTACACCAAGAGAAAGCCAACAGAAAGTACCACAATTCAAGAATTCCACCACAGTGGTTTGCAGAGTCTTTCTGACTGTATGGAGAGACCATGTAACCAATCATCCAACTCTCCTTATCATGAACTAATGGTCTGCTGTTCAAGGAAAGCAGTCCAGAACCACTGGAGATAGTTCAGGCTGTGCAAGCATTCATTAAATGCAGGTGCTGGACTGTCAGGAAATTCAGTTTGTTCTCTTAAATTCATTGAAACATCAGGGGAGCATTTGACATGATTTGTACCTATTCTGAGTGGCTGAAACACAGAAAAATGTCATGGGCATCTTCTATTTGAGAGGCAGCAGCTCACAAAATCATAGCATTCATATAAAAACTCAGGGAGTTACAGCATGAACTAGACCAAATAGTCTCAGTATGGATGAGACAAGGTTTTCTGAGTTAAAAACAAAACCCAAAACAACTACACTGAAAATGAACATTGAACAGAAATGACAAAATAATCTGATTAAGTGAGAATGAGATGAGAGAATGAACTGCCCAACATGGCTAAATCTAGGGACATAAATAAATAAATAAATAAATAAATAAGGACTTCAAGAGTGAAGACAGATGTTCTCCAATCCATCTTGCAGGAGTGGATCAGGACAACAATCACTTCTGCCATAGGTTTCCTGTAGCCAGTAGAGTTCCCCCATCCCATCAGTGCTGCACCTGCCCTTGCTGTGAGGAATGTGAGGGGGGCACACCAGGGCTCCCACACTTTTCATCCCACTTCCCACTGATACAGGGAACTACCACCGAGGGGAAAGGTGGACAGATGGAGACAGCAGCAACTTAAAATTGCACCAACATTCAAAAGCAGATTTCTGTCAACATTCCATTTTCTAAGAGAAAAACTGAACCGAAAAAAGATGCCTTTCTCCACTTTGGGAGACTTATGTCTCTTCTAGCCCACCAATAACATTTCTGAGTTAGATTTCCAGAGCTCCTCATCATCTTATACTATAATCATAATTATGATCATTGTATCATAATCATCTCTCATCCTTAGAACTTTTTTATCCTATCCTTTTTTCTTCTGCCACACCTCACACTCAAGATTCTAAATTCTGTGTAGATGAACAATCTTCTTATTCAGCTGGTATAATGCTCTGGCATTTTTTTGAGAAACTGTATTTCTCAAAATCACAATGGGAAGAATTTTTGTCTGTCTAAAACCACACCTCAAAATTTCATCAAGGGTAAAACATTCTATTCCCAGGTGTAATCTCATTAGAGAAAGAGCTCTGTTCATTGAAAGCCAGGTAATTAAGGGGGAAAAGTGCACATCTGAAGAATAATATTAGCTCTAGAAACAGCTGGATACACGCAGCTGCTGATGTGCAGCTGCACAACATGATGAGCCTTGATGTTCTACACATCTGTAACATTTTTTGCTTAAATTGGGAGTGGAGAATCAGAATATAAAAAACCCCAAACCCCAATATATTGTTCTCAGTAAGATATGAGAGGGTTGCCTGTACCACTTGCCCCTAAAGGCGAAAGATCAGGAAGCTTCTGAAATCAAACACCAAATCCATATTTCTACAAGGCTGTCCCAAAGGACAACATTATAATAAATCCAAGATTGTAGGCACAGTTCTCATTTTCAGCTATTTTTGAGAAAAGAAGGATTCAGTTTGCAGTCAAACTTACAAATATTAGGCGCTGTCTAGCACTGTGTGTCCTTAAAATATTTCTCACTCTTTTATGGATCTCATCTCCATTTGCTGGTGAAGGCCAACCAATGCTAAATCTGCAAGAGGAAGAGGAAAAACAAAGTGAAGAAATATTTTCTTGTTGAAAAACTCATTGATTCAGATTTCTTTTTCCTTTTAATTATGAAGCATGCATTACTTCCTTCTCTTTGGAACACACACAATGTTTCGATTTGATTGTTTTTCTCCTCTGGGGTACAAATAAAGAAACATTTCAAAACAGTGCATAAACAGTATGCAGCCACAACACCAACAGAAGACAAAAAACACAGAAAATGTTGTTGATTTTGTAACTTGAGTAATAATCCTGTAACATTTGCATGGTCCCTACAGAATAAAAAAGCTATACTATTCCCAGTGATCAGGTTTCACTCGCCTCTCTTTAAAGGAAGTATTGCACACATGAAGTTCTTTTCACTGGAATAAAGCAAAAGAAACCTAAGCTCAATGCAAGCAAATTGCAAAACACATGGGAGTCAAAAACTTGCAATTGCAGTCTTTATTTCGTAAGAGGAACTTCATTTTAAGTTTTGGGGTTTTTTATATTACAAACTAGGTAGCTTGCTTGGTATGAGTAATTTAAAACAAATAGCTACTTTTGGATTTTACCTTGTTGTTTTGGATTATATTTTTTCACTTTACTAAAAAAGGCCCTCATCCTTCTTAGAAAGTTAAAAGATGGCAGAAATTTCATATTAGTAGTTATTCTCAGCAGCCTTAGGGAGGCTATTAAGATTTCAAGAATATGATCGTTTACATGCCAATCGTGTTATTACACTAAAAATGCATTTTTTTTAAAAAAAGAGACATCAGTAGAAGGAAAGAATAATTGGAGGAAAGTTATGAAATGCTTACTCTTACAGAAGCTCATCACACTGGAAAGAAACAGAGCACCAAATGAAAATTTGTGCATCTTCATTTCAATGTTGCCTAAGCTCTGTCAGCTTGACTTTGCAGCAAGAAAATCCCAAGTCATGATGTGGTATCATGCTAATGTGAGCACGGGTCACCGGGCGGGCTGAGAGCTGGCAAAGCAGGCACTGCAATCTGAGCTGCTGAACAGCAGCCAACAGCAGCACGGAGCTGCCACTCCCTGCCTGCATCGGCAGCACCGGCAACACCCACATGCTTTGGTGGCTTCCCAAATTTGATGCAGCGGTGGAACAGCATGACTCTGAACCCTGAGATTCCACAGTTTGCTCTGTACAGGGACTGGGAGTGCCAGCTCTTCTGCCCTCCTCTCTCCAAGTTATCACATTCCCTGCATTATCCAATCTGTCACTCTCAAATCCCCAGTCTGATCGTGCCTGGCTCAGTTCACCTTCACCAAACCTCCAGAAATTTCAATACAGTTTAAAAATCACCCAGCTCCTTTCAAAAAGAACAAACCAAGTACACAGAGAAAGCTTCAGTACCAAACAAGCAGCCTGGCAATGTAAAAATGAATGAAAGCAGATCCTGAAAATGGGAAGTGCCAGATTATCATGAAGGTTGCAGGCAGGGCATAGAGTTCTTTGCAATCTTTTGGATTATTCATTTTAGTACCAGAGACTGAGACTGAAATACAACTGGAAAGTGACCAGTTTGCTGCTTTTCACTAATCTTCCATTTTCTTTTATCTAAGCAACTTCTTTGGACTCAATTATTGTTGTTTGTTTGTCCAAAATATCTCTATTGGTTCTAAACAGCACCAGTATTTTCAGCTTATTTATCCATTTCTTTAAATCAATTCATCTACTTGAGAAAGCTTGTATTTTTCTTCAGGAATGGGTGCCAAGAAATGACACAATATTGGAAGTAGATAACATATAATCAATATGGGGATGTATTTCCACATTTCTAATGATTTTATTGTTGTTTATGCTTGGATCACTACAAGCAGGAATTTTCACCAAGTTGACTACAGCGTTCATATTACTATCCTGAGAATTTTACAAGTAATTCCAAACCCAAGAGTATGTATGGCAAATTCATACTGTACAATTCTTTGCATACTAGTATCCAGCAATCTGCTGCACTACAAGATTTCACATAACTTCTTCTAAAAGAAAGTAAAATGGTTTGAGAATTTTGTTAGGAGAGAAAAGCATTGCCTTTAAAGAAACAGAAGTCTGATTCCCTTAAGCAGAAAGGAATATTCATTTCCCTAATGCAGTCAAACCCCATTTGATGTACTGCATTGCAATGCATGTGCTCTACCACCTGTGTTTTGAAAAAAAACCAACCCCACTCTTTTGTAAAAGAAGAGAGGTAAGGGAAAGGGTCTGCAGTGATACTATCATCTTATGGCTTCCCATTAGAATTTACAACATTTACTGATGTTAAAGGACATCTGAAAAACACATATAAAAATCTGCATCCTAGATGCAGTGAGTCATTTCCCATCTGAAAAATAAAAGATAGAGCCATGAAGTCATGGCATTTTCGCTTATTTATACAGCAGCTGCTGTTCTTCCAACACTTAGGTTGCTTGCTCTGAGAAGTTGAAATAGATTGCCCTTGGGAAATAAATTTTATGAAACTCCTATGTAAGATTTCAGGTCATTGTTATTAATTGTAAATTTACAAATATTCTTGGAGATAAATGTATATGCTTTTGGGGAAAAAAAAGAAAACCCAGCCTGCTATTGTATCAGTTAGAAAATACATGGCTATATCTGCAAGAAGAAGATTTAAGTACTTAATTCGAGAACTATTAAATTCTTCCTTCAGGTGATTTTATAGATCAATCCACTAGTGTGCGCTGTGGTATAACAAATGTTGGCCCTCCACATTTACCAAAAAAAAAAAAAAAAAACAAACCACCCCCCCCAAAAAAAACCCCTTAAGTGTGATTAAAAATGACATCAGCTTCTTTTTAATTAGCTTTTCTAGTATTTTCATTGTCTAATATTAGCAACAACTATAGGGTCTAATCTATGTTTAAAGAATAATGTTAATATTTACCAACTGAAATGCTAACTAAAATTAAATCATGCCTGAAATGCAGACTAAAAAAAAGTCATGCCTGAAACACAACAACTATCTAACTATAATCTGAAGTGAAACCTTTTTATGATATTCTAACTCTCCTATTGGAAATACTTTATAAAGCAGGCTTTATTGCACAGCTTCTTGGAGTATAAATAAAGGGATTCCATTTGCCCAAAATCACCAGTAACAATTCCTTAAAATGACCAGCTACTTATTTATGTGATTAAGGTGTCACTATCATATTGCAGTGTTCAAAGGAAAGTCATTTCATTTCAATGACTGTTTGTCCTGATAAACGAAATAAACTTCTACAGCTGTATTCTTTTTCATACTTTCAATTTTCCCTGGGACTTACAAACATTCTGCAGTTACATCAGTTTAAATTGTTTATTGATTCCAATAGATTGTATAAACACTTTGGAAATATAGCTCAGTGACCTAGAAAAAGCCAGATCAATCAGAAAACTTTTCAAGATTAATTCCAAAGATGTTGTGTTGAGTCCGATCAAGGAAACAGAACAATTTTCCCTTGTAATATGACTAAAAAGCATTTATTTTCTTTTATGAGATAAGGATTTTTTTAAGGTCACACAGACAACATCTCCTTTGATGGAAAAAAAAAAATAAGAAGAAGTCAAACAGACAGTGTAGATTTTGTGCTAAAGATTATTTTCATGTATAATTTTATCCATGAGGATGAAATACTCCATTAGAAATGCAAACAGGATACATCCACCCATGTACACTACTCCAACAGCAGCTTGCAAACTTGAGAGCAGTAATAAATAGGAATTTTTAAATGTCAGACAATCCAATCACCCACTTGCACATAGCAAAAACATTTATATCACATTTCAGCAAGAGATATTAATACATTTCACACCAGCAGAATTAATGCCAGAGCCTTGTGCAGAGTATTTGCAGTGACCCCTTCCCCCAGCACGGCACCTCCCTGCCTTGGGAACAATTCTCTGTATGCAGCCTCCACGAGAACTCATCAGCTTCAAAGACACAGTCCTCACGCTGAGCAAAACCACATACAAGGACAAATATCAGAGGACAGAAATCAACCAAGTCCTGCAGTACCAGATTCACAACTGCAGAGAACATTGCTGTAACTGGGGGGAAGAGGGAGTAAGAACACTTAAAGCTGAGTATAACCTGAAAAAAACACGATCTGCAAGAACTTACACATGGAACAGGAGAGAGTCTTACCAGAACCAAAAATATTTAAATCTGAAATAAAAAAAAAAACACCTCACATATTTCATATCTATGCAGGTATTTATTCAGCATTCACAGTAGGGAAGGACATTGCTTTACTCTCATTTTAGAGGACATGAGGTGGTAATTCAGCAGGATGGACCTGGTTGCAGTGCACACTGGTCTGTAAGGAGGCACAATAGAAAAGCTGGGCTACACTTCATGGTTTTCCTGCTCTATTTAGTCAAGGTCACAATTTCGGTTTGCTTTTTCTTAAAGTGACTGATGGCTATGATGCAGTTCTGAAGTGTTCTAGAGGCTCTGTTTCTGCACAGAAGCCTGAATTGTAATGAAGTTATACCAACACAAACCCCCTACATTCTCACAACGTTGGAAGTGGAGGAGGGTGGCTGCTTTCACAGTGGCAGGGTATTACTACAAAGCAGGAACAACCATACACAGACAGGGCCTTAAATCAGACCACAGAAGCCTAAATATTTGGAAACAGAAGCTGACAGCTTAGCTGTGTAGCAATTTGCTCTCCCTCTTCAGCAGGACATGAAAAAAAATCGTAAAATTTCTCATGCTTTCTATGCAGCTTCTCTTACTTTCAAAATTCCTGAGTATAGTTGGGCCTTGAAGCACTTGTGACACATTCAGTGCCGAGTTGTTAAATTAGTAAATGATTTTTCCCCTCTCCTTCTCATATCCAGCCCTTAAAACTGTAGCAATATACATCATGCAAAAAGTGAAACAATGGCAGACAGCTTCCGAAATTTCAGTGAAAGTCAATACTCCAGCTGAGCAGTTGCTCCCAAAAGGTTGAAGTCATTGTGGTACTAAATCATTAGTATGTCACAAATTGGCTGCACCTCCTTATGCTCTTTGCAAGATTTTCCATTACCTTCTATCTTCTATGAATTTATTAATTTATACACAAAATGGCTCTGACAGCAATCAATTTCAAATTTACTTACTGCTGCAGCAAAATAAACCAATGAAGATGATAAATAGTACAGATGTTGGTCAAAAATATGAAACAAGACTTAGGTACTGCTCCCTTTTGCAGAATGTAGTATGAAATAAATGATTTTGTAGTGCTGATTTCAGAAGTTAATATTTAAAGGATGCAAAAGAAGTAAACTTTCCCAAGAGGTGAGACTGGTAAGCCTAAAACCCTCCTACCAAAGTAATTTCCAAAGTTCAGAAATAATGACTTTTAAATGGCTAGAAACAGACAGGAAATCAAGGTGCAGCCTCTCCTTTGAGCAAGCTTTTTCCTAAGTAGTCTGCAATATTTTTCAGTGTTCTGCTTTGTAGTAGAAGTTCTCAAAACTTAAAACATACCCTCTCACAGAAACAAACCGTGTCTCAGGATGCATGCCAGTCTCTAAAATATCAGGTGAGCCACCTGTTTCTGCTTCTTGCTGTGCAATAAAAATAACCCCCAAGATCCTGGGATGATCGTTTTCAAGATCACTGAAGCCAGAAACTCTGGTAACTGGTATTTTCAAGGACTTCACATAGGATCTAGCATTTCATTAATATCTATTAGTATCTGTCATTTTATCTATCATCACCAATATCAAACTTCATGCTGCTATTTCCCTGGTACGAGAAAAATGAGAACATAAAAAGATGGCAGCAAAACAATAGAGGAGTATTACAGAAGGGCAAGTGGTCCAGACAACCTCTGTCTCACTTCAAAGAGAACTTAAGTTTCTGTTACATTTTATAACAGGTAAGATCACATAGCAGCAGCATAACCAGGAGAACATGAAAAAAGCTATCGAACTGCACTTCAATCTGGAAACAAAAGCAGAAGCATGCTATTTCCAGAGAAGGAAAAAGACTCCTTTGATCCCAAATGCACGAGAAGTAGCTTTGCCTCTCACATAACAGAAATAGTCAAATACTCCCATGATTGTTGTAGTCTCTTGAGGAAAGATTTTTTTTTTTTTGTGCCAGAACACAGCTCTGTTCAAAGGACTTCTTGACCTTATGGAATCCATCTCACTATTTCTCCTTTTCTTTCTGACAGCTACTTTGCTGCAGGTTTCAGTGCTGCAAGGAAGGCTTAGCTTACAAGTCCCCAAGAAAAACCCCATCTTCTAGGAGTGCGTGAGGATGTCTGTGCACCATGAAAGCAAGGACTGGAATCCAATTTTGCTTTCCTGAAGCAGCACTGAAAGGACAGAGTATGAATGCTCTTTCCCAAAGCACCCAGGAGGCTCCTCTCTGCACAGCCAACTGAACAACTGCCTTGGCACACTGTGGGGCACACACTATGGACAGGAACTCAAGGGTCTGCGAGTGCCAATGGTCTGCACAGGAGCTGCAATCAAACCTCACAGAATCATGGAATAGTGAGGACTAGAAGGGACTTCTGGAGGGTTGTATGGCCACATCACTCTGCTAAATGTCATCTTCCAACATCAGCAAATGCTTTCCTTAGATAATGTGCATAATGAAAAATGTAAAAAGAAAGTATGAAAAATCAGTATTTAAAACTTGTCTGTCTTGTTCAATAGTAAATCTATTTACAGTTCTGCTTCTGACTGAAATCCCAGAGGAAAGGGGAAGAGGACTGATTTGTGGTGTCTCTAGCAGGCTCAAAGAAAGGGACTGGAAACTGCCAGGGAAGATACAAAAGGGCTTGGAGGACCTTGCTTAAGACCCCAATTTCTGTCTCACTGAAAAGTACTGCAGTGGTTTAACAGCCACACAGCAGGGCTCTGGTACTACCAAGAAGGCAGACAGTCACTTCACACTACTTTTTAAAAAAGAAAGGGAAAAGGGAACTTAAGGTCGAGGTGGGAAGTCAAGTTTCATATTGACTGTCTGCTGACTAGCATTAAAAACAGTAGCCTGGATAAGCTAAGCAATTTGTCTTTGTAATTCAAAATAAGATTGAGGAAATAAACACCAAATACTTTGAGATAAGACTCCATATTCTTGCAATTACACAACACCGCTTTACTTTCAGTGCCCTGATTTCCTCTGTATTTCTATGATCTGAACAGCAGTGTTTGCATGCATTTCCAAACACTGACCTCTAAACCATGTTTGTCATTCCAAGTGTAACTCTCAGTACACAATCAGCTAAAACCATTGTTATCTCAGTAGCATGAAAGAGATCACTTTTTTTAGACTATGCCCTTTATTTCCCATTTTGATTTTTTTTTTTCTGATGACAGAAGTTAATGGTACATATTTTACATAAAGAGATGTTACAGCTCTGAAGAGATGAGAACATTTGCTTTAATAAGAAGAAAAAACATAATTTGACAAGATCAGAATTCTCTTCTGGAGAGAGGCTTATAAAGAGCAAAAGCAAGAACATTCAGAAAAGTTCAAGATTAACTGGCAGATGACTAAATTACTATGCATGTAACAGCAGCTCACAACACAGAAGACTTTCCTGCTATCAATAGAAGGCACCCCATCAGCTGAAAATAAAATGCATATATAATTTAGCCCAAATCCCTCCAAAGGGAGTCCAGCTGAAGAAAGGATAAAAAAGTTACCATGACAATATCTCTTCCCCAGATATGGGTAACTAATGCACAAACATTGTCAGAGGAGAGTCAGGAAGCAGACAAGATGACAAAGAAACCTCCTTCAAATCCCAGATACATCCTAATCTCTGTGTAACACTTCTCAAGATACACTATTACACAAAACAAGTAACAAACAAGTTTTCAAGCAGGGGAAGATGTTAAAACACCAACTTGATCTTTGTGAGTATTAAAAATTCAGTCCCCACCTGCCATCTGTCATTTTTCTTTTTAAAGAAAAATGAGTCAGTTTTTCTATTTTGGAAACAAGCATTAGGCAGTGTGTAGGCTGTAAAATGCAACCTGCAAGCATTGACTAATTTGGTACCAATGGTAACAGAGTGTGAACTGGTCACCAAAGTACATCTTCAGCACTCAGGATAGGTCATCAGTTTAATCCTTAGTTTCTCCCAATTACTCTACCTATTTGCTTACTTAGGCCTAGCCTTGCATACAGTTTTTCTGTTCCCAGAAAGCCAACCAGTAACTTGCTACTTGAATGTACAAGAGAAGCACCAAGAAAGCATTCCACTCAGCAAGAAGCAGGGAATATGCTCCTTGAAGGACTGGAGGGCTTCAGTATAAAACCATCTGTTGCTTTTTTGGCATTTCTTCTATCCCACCCTCGTAAGACACTGAAGCTGGGAAGCTGGCCCAAAATATTAACCCAGGGACTGAAATCCACTAAATTAAAGGGTATTTGAAACTGTCCCCAACCCAGTCCCACTGGAGTCAGTGGAGATAGCTAAAAAAAATAACTGAAATACAGCAATTAATATACATACAATAGCTGCAGAGGTCCACACTTCAACTCAAAAAATCAAAACCAAAATCTTAGGACATCAAAAAGAGATTGGGAAATAACACACTGAGTAGATTAAAGCTAGCCCAGGCGTGTTATCCACACCAGTCAAACATCTGAGTACAGCACAGCCACAAGTACATGCTCAAAAAATACCTGTGAGAAGTTATATGGAAAACAGTTTTCCAAGTACCTGTTGTAAAGTTTACTTGCCATTACATTTTTACATATGTGAATTTACATTCCTGAGATTCCAATAATCTCTGAAACAGTGATGATTCATTAAGTGATGATTTATTAACTCCCTGTTGCAGATGGACACTAGCAGCCCAAAACCTGGGGTGTCACCGTTTCAGAGATTTTTCACTGCCATGTCACTAGGATTGTAATCATCAAGCAGAGAGGTAATGGCAAACACAGCCAAAGGAAAAGTAAAACAACACAGCTGTTGCAGGAAGATTTTTAGTCTCTTCAGCCCTCACATCTCCAAACATGCAAACCTAACAGTCATGCAGGCACTGTTATCATCAGCTCACGTTCCTAGCTCCAGAATGTCCTGAACAAAGCCAGGGCATTACCTTTCTCTCAGAGAAGATCGATTCAGCACAGAACTCGGAGAAGTTCTTCTTGGAGAAGGCTCCTGAGCTGCTGGAGGTGCTGAATGCTCCAAAGAAGCAGCAGAATGGGACTCTCTCTTGGGTGGCTCTGGGCTCACATCCTCCATGCAAACAGCAGAACTGTCCAAGACTTTTCCACTGGGAGATTTTGCCTGAAAAAATACCCCACCAAACTAAAATTTATTACAAATATCACGAGGTACAATTTTTGTATTTTTATTTCTCAACCCGAAAGGTTAAAGGCCGTATATTTGCTCAGGATATTCATTCAGGTCTGCTGGGGAAAGAACAAGGACCCTCATTTCATACAAAAATCCATGATCTAAAATAAACCAACAAGTCTCAGTAATCTGTTGGTAACTAACACACCATCTTATGTGAAACTACAGCAACAGCCCTTTTATTAACTTTTCTGAGTGTACAGGCTTACCCTTCCCAGGAATCTCACAGATTCAGAATAATGCCTGACAGTCTGAAAAACCCATGGAATAATCCAGAGTCAGCACAATATATCAGACTCACATGGTACACTGAACTACAGTCCTTGGTAATAAAAGTTTGGAGTCTGACAAAAGTGTGCTTAAGATATGTATCAAGGTTTATCCTCATAATTCCCTTTCTTTCCTCCTCCCTATCATCAGTTTTTCCAGCCATTAGGCAATTTAGGAGGGCACACATAACTAAATGCCTAAAGCCACAATTTTTACAGTACTTCAGGAACACAGGCAAAAAAAAACTAAATGAGGATGTAAGGAATAAAACCTCCCAAACCCAAAACAACCCTGAAATTAATATTTAGATTCTTTTAATACAAAAAGAAGCTAAAATGTGAAAAAGAAAGGATGTGAAATAACACAGCAGTGCCTTCCCAGTTGTACCAGTGTCACTTTCACACACTTCCAGAATGAAGAATGCTCTCAGAATAAGTGGTAAGGCAAATGCTAATGGCTTTAAAGGCTCCTCTAAGGCCTTGCTGCAAGCCTTAATGCCAAGGAAAAGCAAAGTCTGTATATGCAGGCATAAGCATCTCTAAAGAGTGCTAGCGTTTTCTTCTGCTGATTGCATATAATCTGTCACCAGGCCTTAACTGGGCTAGGTCAGATTTAAAATGTCCTTTTTCTTGGTTCTGATACTACAGGAGATAGTTTCAAAACTACCTATGCAAGACAATCCAAGAAAGATTGGGTAGCTCAGAGCTTCTCAAAAAACCAGTATGTAAGCAAAAAACACTTCAAAGTACTCACTTCAGTTTTCTTGGGTCTGTAACTGTCAAGAGGAGAAGGATCTGGAGAAGGAAAAAAAGTCCGCGACAGAAGAAATCAAAAAGAAATTTACATTTCCTAAATTCTATGAAATTTTTTACAAAGCATCCTATCTATCCTCACAAACAAAACTAAAGCAATTATTTTTTTCTCCTCAGTGTATTTCAGGAAATCACCTTCTTTTGCTGAAAATCATGACTTCCCATGGAATGGAATAGTGTTTGCAATAATGAATCAGGGTAGGCACCATCCACAGACAGAAGTGGCACATTTTGTTACACTATCCATTGCTTAAATCAGTATCAAAACAAGTTCTGCCATTCCCAAAAATTCCCATGTACATTGTTGTACCTTACTAATCCTCTCCAAACAAGTTTCCCTGTGAGCATCTCTCACTCCTCCTAGCCCCTCTGCATTCCTTCCTTCACCACTGACTCACAGACACAAATACAAAGCCCAGGGAAACACATGGAGAAACTCTCAGGCCCATACTGGGTTAGGATTTTTCACCACTGTCAATATGCAAATCATCCCTGAAGGACTGACATTAAATCTACTTTCTTGTTCTACCGTTTTTTACTGAATAACCCTCACACTGTAACCCAGGAAAAGCAAAGAGGGACTAAACTGTACTGTCTGCATTAAGATTTCTAATCCTAGGGATCTGGTCTTTTCAGAAGTTACAGTTAAGCCTCAAGACATGGGCAGATGACCAAAAAATCCTCTGGATATTAATAGTGAGGTAGATTTTGGTCTCCTAAATACTGGCCAGAAACCACCAGCTCATTTTGTAAGTGTGCAATGGTATCAGATGATCTGATCTGTTCTATTATCCAGCTATCACAGACTGGCAAATCTGTTCCCAAAGGGGATGCGAAACCTTTAAAATCCAGCACTCAGTGCAATGACAAAGAACAAATGTAAAATAACAAGTTCATAATGATTTGCTGCATAACAAATTAAAATTAGTGAGGAAATGAAATAAAAATGAGGCAGAGCGCACACACAAACAAATACTGATGAGACTCATTAAAATCCTCATATTGTAAGATGTGCAATAAAATCAAGTTTTAGGGCGCTTTCTTAAATTTCTGGTCCCACACTTTTTATTAAACTCTCACTTACTGCTACCAAAGGATGCTGAAGCAGATATTGGAGCACATCCTAGATAATGATAAGTCACTGATCCACTACTCACAAATACTGTTGAAATAAACATTATTCGTTTTTGAAGGAACTGAGCCCCTGAACTTCAAAATAATCAATACTCCAAGCCTGATCAACACACCCACAAACCATGGTGCAGATTTTCTCCACCACCCAAGTCAACAAAAGAGGTCAAGTGAAATAGAACACTCGTCTGAGCTTTGGAATTTTTTACCCCTATTTTCATATAATGTAGAACTATATTCCAAGCTTCATGAGACAAAAAATTATTCATGGTCACCATTTGAACCAGTAATTTATTCAGCATTCTTCCTTTACCTAGGAAGAACTAACACCCTTTCCTCCATCATAGACTGATATTTTCATAATAAAAGAAAAACCAAAATAATAATAAAAAGCCCCAAATAAAACAACTTCCTGCAGCAATCAAAAGCATTAATGAGATCTACAGTAGAAAATACTGACCATGGGGTATCTTGGGCCCAGCTTCTGCTGTGCTTTCTCGCAGGGAACACCAGGGATGAAGTTTAGCACCAGGACTTGGTTGTCCAACCTGAAGCAGAAATACTGTTAAAATGCTGTTAAATTCATCGGTATCAGATGTATCGATTCCTGGTTTTCATGGTTTTGTTCATAAGACCACAACTAGTACTTTCTGAAATATTTTACTTTATTTAAATACTATTTTAGACTATTTTTGTAGCACTTGGCTCATGTGCATTATTGTGCGTAAACAGAAACAGTCCTAGAAAGGTCTAGAAATCTCAGAATATCCTGTGTTTCAAATAAAGGGAAAATACAGAGAGCTTCTCCTTCATCTGTAATGTTGGCAGTCTTTTTAAACAATTCCTAGTATCTCATATTTATTCTAAACAGCTCAGATCTCACCAAGAGAGATCTTGAATCGCTTTCTAATTAACAAGTTACATTTAATATAATTCAATTTTGATCTTCATGTAACACAAAATCTCCAGGCCAAAAGAGTTCTCAGCAGTAAAGCTGCCCTAAAAGAGAATTTTCAATCTAGAAAGGCCATGACGGTCAGGATATGCTGAATTAAGAGACAAGCTTCCTCTTTTTTTTTGTACAAACATAATCAAGCATTGAAAATCAATAATCAGTGCTAATGATACTGTAATCAAACTATGAACTTCACTTATAGATCAAAAACTGGAAGAACTGAATAAAAGGAGCTAAAAGAAAAATATTTGAGAGAAACAGTAGACTGATGAATGATTAATGACTAAACAAGGCCATTCTGGATTTCTAAAAGCTAGCTATATGTAAAATAAAACTTGGGAAAGAATTCTAAACTTTGACAGTAGATTATTAACTAATTACTACTGATACTAGGTAAAAAGATAAGGCAGGGGCAAACTATTTAACCACTAGATTATCTAACTGGTTGTGCAAGTAGTGCCCAGAACTGTAGACAAATCATAATGGCACAGAATGACAAATCATAATAGCACAGAATATGAACAATCCCATTTCTGCCCCTACAAATTCAAAGTGATTTTCTGAAACCAGATAATTGTTGCAATAAGAACAAAAGTTAATGGGGGGGGGGGGGGGGGGGGGAATGAGTATATGACCCTCCAGGTGGCTGGGACACGTAGCCCCTTCATCTTAAAAGAGTCACACACAGTTTCTTTAAATAAGGACCTAATTTCAGGACAATTTTTCCTGTATGGCAAAATGTCCTTATGTTATGTCTAAGTCAAAGTGTTTGAGATGTAGCTGTGAGGAAAGGAAGTGTTCCAAAGATCACAGGATGCCAACATTAAAAAAAAAGTTGAAAGAGAGGAAGTGTAAGTGCTCATAATGTGACTAGACACTCTTTCTTTAAAGTCTTATTCAGGAATTTTTAATACCAATATAAATTACTTCCAAGCTGAATTTATACACCTATTATCCTGTCTAGTGTGCTGGAAGAAAAGAAATGGGACCTCGGAGAATTTAACCAAGATATTCATGAAAGAATTTGATCTTTGTCTGCTACTAAAGCGGATAAAAGAAATTTTATTTTAGTTAATTTTACATTTAAATCACTCTGCGACAGACTGTTAAGGAGAGGGAAAATTATTCATCTAAACTAAGAGTTGAATGAATTTTTGGAGCACTGTTTAGCGAAAGAACAATATTTGAACTGAGCTTAAGCTGGAAGCACCTTGGAGGGAACACCAACCCGTCTGATGACAAAGGGAGGTTTGTCAGTGTCTCTCCTGAACTCGTGAGGTCCCAGGTTCAGGTGGGCCAGTCTCTGCCTGGCCTCCTCCGAGAGCTCACACATGCGGCGCCTGGTGTACGGGGACGGGGAGCGCGACTTGGAGGCGATGGTGGGCTGCTCGTAGCTCTTCAGTGCCGAGCTCTGCCTGCCCTTCTCAGCTGGACGAGGGCTTTTCTTTGGGAGCTTTGAGTGCATTTTTCCATTTAGGGTTGAGTGAAGCACCCAGTTTGTATCAGCCTGAAGTGAAGAAGAGAAATTATCTGATTTGACAGTGTGTAGGATAAAGATCGCTGAACATAATGCAAACGAGGAACTAAAAATTTTACCAGAAGGAGAGGCCACGGCAGCTGAAGTTCCCCTCACAAAGCTATAATCAAACAGCAATTTAACAAACACCCTGTTTACCATTTCCTCTGAAACCAAAGGAAGGTTAAACACCTAGTACTACATGTTAGATGTTAAGTGTGTGATACTTACTCAATTAGCTTTTGCACATAGTTAGTGGAAATTGCAAAAATTAAACTGAATTTTGTCACAAATTTACCTGAATTAGCCATACAGAGATTTGAAGCGTATTTTCATCTGTTTAAGCTTTTATTTTAAATTTCTTACCCTTTAAAACGCAAGACATAAATTAAAATAGGAGCCTATTTAATAGTTTAAATTATTTTCATTGACAGTTGCCTAAGGCTCCAAAAGAAGTGCAGCTACATTCTCTAAAATTTATATTTTCTTGGATTATGGTGAATTTACTAATTCTTTAAAGTGCAAAATTTAGTTGAGAAAACTTGTTAGAAATTCTTTTTCAAGCTGGAGCTAGTTGACATCAGCCCTAAATCTGAATGTTACATGTACTGCTTCACATCAGAGGAACCCAGAAATAAAATGTCCAGCTTGCCTTCAAACCTTTCCCTCTACACCCTGTGTGTTTGTTTTGTATTGACAGAATCTGAACTCAGAGCAGCACTGAGACCACTCCTACCAGAACTCCCACTGGTGCAGCAGATAGTGAGACATAGCATGGACCTGGCCCACACAAAGCCAGACTTAATTCCCTAAAACTAGTCTCAGCTTCATCAGAAGCAGGCAGTGCTGCTCCTGGCTTACACCAATTGTGAAACTGCACCTTCACTGCAACACAAGCAAATCTGAGCTGCCATTCATAGACACTTTTAGGAATAGTTTAAATTTTAAATCAAATTGCCCTTATTCAAGTCACCTTCACTGAAGCCACTTTTCTGACAATGATAATTTTCACAGATTTTTAATTCTTTTTCTGTGTCGATACATTTCATGTGCTAAATTTGGAAGAAACTTCTCACTGAAGTCACTAGCAATGCCACCAGCAGGTTAAAGTCACCTAAGTGTCTTTTGCACACAAGCCTTCCTGACAACCATTCCCTTTCAATGATGCTGCACCATTTTTCAATAGTACAGAAAAAAAGGGAGGATGTAAGAGTAACTTTACATGGAAGCTTGTGCCAGAAATCCAAACCAAAATTCCAGTCTGTGAGACCAGAGAAGAGTGCTACTTCACCTTTAACTTGCTGCAAAAGCAGCATTTCTAGATTAATACAGGTAATAGCCTTTGCAACAAAAATTTGCATTTCCATTACTGTCCATGGTACAGTTATGGAAAACAATTAAATTAATTTGTTTTGTTTAATAATGTACCTTCTTTAACTTCACCTAATTTTCACTGTCCTTAATTTTAAGTGTCAGTAACAAATGGTGAAAAGGCATCTTCCCATGTACAAATACACCAGGGACTGACACTTCAGCTGATCACAAAACACAGCAGCTGATAATTGTTTCAGATTCAAGGAACTCTTAGCATCTACTGTCATGCACCAAACCCACTCTTTACTCATACTTGATTAAAAATTTAATCAAGTTGTCAAGCACCCACGATACCTGCTTTAACCACAACAAAAGAATAAGGCAAGTTTGAAATGAGCAGCGCATGCAAAAATTGGAAGCAAAGCTATCAATATTAAATCTAGAAATCGCAAAAAATTAAATTGTGCTAACCTGTATGTGACTCCTTCCTAAGCTTAACAGACTGTCTGAAATAATGGAGATTGTAGAAAATCTCAATTTTGGTGCAATTCCCTAGAAGAGAGACAATAATTGAACATCAAGCTCTAACTCAAGATAAAGGGTATCAAAGAGATAAATGTCACCTAATGTAACAAACCATTCCTAATTTTCAGCCATTTCCTTTGTTAATTTCAGCCTTTAATAAAGATAATTAGAAAAGACAGAACAGCAATGGTAAATGTCAAGATGCTAACATTTGCATTTCTGACAATTCAATTACAGATGATTACACTGCTTTCGTACAACAATTAAGGTCTGACTTTTATTTTAATACTTTTTTTTGTCAAAAGTACTTCTAAAGATTTTTCATGCCATGCTATATGGCATCAATAAAAATTTCAGTCATGCTCTAGAAGTTTCATTAATGCTAACTTTGTAAACTTGTTTGAGAACAGTCTCAGCTGTGCCATTTCTTTTGTAAAAACATTTTGTTTAATCAGTCAATCACACTGAAGTAACTATTCCTTTGTAACAGTCTGACTAAGAATACTCTTCATTCTGTAATCTTCGGAATAGTCTGATTTCTGTGGATGCCTCCCTCATTCTATAACCATGTTCCATCCCCTGACAATCCCCTCCTGCCCGTGGGGCAGCCCTGGTTTGTCCCATTTGTAATCAGTGGGGTCCAGCTGGGCCTCCTGGTCAAGCACAGCACACACAGTAATGGCCAGCAGGTCCCTCTATTTTTACATGATTAGCACCTTCTGTTCCACTCACCTTTTACTGCAGCCATGGCTAGAACATAACACCTCAGAAAACCACTACCTTTCTATTCACTGAGCACTGGCCAACGCTTTCACAATTTATTGGGTGTAAAGGACAGGGATTACAACACACAAGCATTATTTCCAAAACAGCAGCATTCAAAAAGGCATAAAAGAACTAAATGCCACATATGCTATAAACAAGTGGCAATCATCTATGTGCATCCTACACAGTTCTGAAGAATCCAAGAGAGAATCAAGTGCCCCCAAAATTTCTACCCTCTCTTCTTTCAACATGGACACAATTTGCTGCCTGAGGCATCTCAGTGCACAGGCATTTGTACACATGAACACAAAAAATCACTGAGACATGAAAAGGAGCTGGGTCTGTTTGTGACTCTGTCCCACATCTGTAAGAATTAGCAGGAACTTCATGAGTGAAGTCTACTGATGAGCCAAACTATTTACTACCACCTGCCTAAACACTGATTTCCTATTAGGGAACGTGATCTGGCCCCAGGATAGATTATGTAAATCAAATGACAAAAAAGCCAAGAAAGCTCAGTCACAGCAATTAACAGAGTCCAGGATTCAATCAAGTCAAGTTATGGCACATAAAAGAGGTTTTAAGCCTGATCATCTTTAATCAACTCATTTTTATTACTAATGAATTGTTAAGTGCTATCAACAATAAAAAAGGACATGTCAGAGTTAGTAAGTCTACTATAAAACACAACAATAGAGCACCTACTGCTCTTACAGAGACAGGATTACAAAATTCTTAAGTGCATGAAACTATTGTTTCTTCAGAGAAATAGTCTATGGAGAGAGCATATGGGATGGCACTTGAATCCACAGGCATGGATATGTCAAAAACAACACACAAGCCAAAGCCATCAGAGGATTTGCTGTAGTTTCTGCAGTTCCCAAATCAGGGATTGCTGTAGGATATTCAACACAGAATTATGTAAAGACCATCATATAGTCCCAAACACATCTGTAAATGAAAAGCCAGCTGGAAAGTTTTTGGGGTCTCTTCTTCTGCTTCTGGCTTAGTGGTGTCTGCAGCCCTGAGCAGTCCTGCACCAATCATTAAACAGAAGGGACATAATATCAATTTGGTCACAGAAAAAGTATAATGGTGGTTCATATTTAGAAGAATACAAGTCTAATATGTGCTTTTGACTGTAAGGAACACAAGTACAACTCTAGTTTAAAAAAGTATATATGAATATAACAGAAGGCCTTGTACTGGCCTGTTAATAGAAGATAACATAACTAGGCAAATACTGTATGAAGGTGAGGAATGTAGATAAGAACATCTGTAAGAAATCACTACCACAGTCCAGGCATAAACATATTCTGAAAAGCAAAGGTTGCAGAGAAATACAGAAGAGCCAGCAAGAGCCTCAGCTGGGCAACACTGGACCAGGAGAGATAACTCGAGGGATTTCTTGTATGCACACTGAGTTTGTAAACCTCCTAAGACATTTAGCCAAGGACATTATCAGCTAAGTGCCAGATTTCTGGAGGAGTTCTGATCCTCTCAACTTGGGATTCCTTCCAACTGGCAGATTAGCAGTGTTAATCAGACACTGCTTGTCACTGCCTATCTGAACTCCACAACCGTAACTTTACTGTTGCTACCTTTATTTTTTAAATAAAAGACAAATTTATTGGGAATCAAAGTGCCACTGAAGCACAGCTGCCATTCAAAAATATTCAGCATCTCAGCTGGCTATAAATAACTTTTCATGTGGGAAGAACATGGCTTCAATAGTATAGGAATAATGTGAGGGTTCTCACGACCTTGTTTAACACCTTTTGATCAGCATTCACATCCAGCACTTTGTGCTGACAGACTTAACAAGAGACACTTGCCACTAAAGCTCAGGGAACACTGGGAGATGGAGGCACTTGAGACCGCATTTCCACTGGAGGTAAAAATCCTTTCGTAGTTATTCCATTTGGCAAGCAAGGAGAGGAACAAGAAGTTTCTTTTGGGAGCCTCCCCCCAATGCCATCAAACACAGCTTCTGCAATGCTCCTGAAATGGGGGTCACTATGCCAAAATCCTCTCTTAAACTGTACTTTCAAGCTGTGGAAGCAACAAAGGCTTCTGCAGTCCCTGTTCCAGGGCAGAGATGGATTTTGTTTATGCTGTTCCCAAGGACATGGAAGTATGTCTGTGTCTTACAGCCGTCAACTTTTTAAAGGTACTACAGTGCCATCATTCATCAGCTACACATCCAAATTACTCTAACCACATCTTCCCACAGCTCACCGATTATGGCACCTTCTCTTTATTAGAAAATACATAATTTTTGTTTTAAAGAACTCAGTTTGACAAAACCCATCAAACTCCTCTAGCAGTTCTGCTTCTACAAAGACTCACTATATTCTGCTCACAAAATAATTTAAAACCATTCAGCTAATAGCACTTCATTTGTTCCTACCTCCCTATTCTTTCTCAACACCAGGAAAGTACCTATCCTATGAGCAGTACGAAAGCACAACAGTCCCACCCCATCTCTTGAGCCACACCACGATGCACGGGATGAGCCATATCAAAGAGCTACTACAGCCAAAAAATAATGGTTGTTTTTGCAGGGACTGTTTAGGTTGCTGCAGAATCAGATCTTTTGTAGCACAAAATCACAACTTTAATTCATTCAAATGTAACACAGTATTAGGCACCAAATTAGCACTTCAAATTGCAAGCGTCTGGGCAGTTTCCAGGTTGCCCTTTCAGGGGAAAGATTACACCAGCTAAAAGAAACCAATGAACTTTAATCAGCATTTTCCCCCTCCCATGTGCTTTTAGTCCAACCACAACAGACAGGATAATTGAGATCTTATCCAAACATCCTGCCAATCCACCAGGACAACTTCACAATAACCTCAAAACACATCATCGCCAACCTCCTTAAAGTGCCTTCCTAATTCTGCTAACAATTAAGATTCAACAGTCAAACCTCATGAAAGGGCAATGTGAAATGAATTAATTTTCATTTAATACGTACTTGAGCCCTTATCTCCAGAAAATTAGCATTAATTCATTGCACTCATTCTGCCAATTAGCTGTTGTTCCAATATGCTAGGGAGAGGGACCAAGGAGGAGGGCTACATGGCTTCTGTTGAGAACCATGAAGTCAATATGACATCTCCTGCATCCCTTCAGCCACCAGCTGCATCATAGATTAATCTGAATGGAGACATGTCATGGTGCCACACTGCAAACCAAGTGGAAACTAACTTTTTCACATTAAATAATTTCTTGAAGCATTTTGAGAAAAGATTATACTTTCCCCAAAGTTCAACTGTGGATTTGTACATTCAACACCTTAAAATGGCAAAATCTGTCAGAAGTAATCACTTTTCATTTGAAGCAGTTCAAGGGGTTTCTTCAGTGAAGCAGACTGTGTCATAAATACAATCCACAGACATTCACTCACTGTGAAAGACGGGGACCTCTTCATTAAAATCTCACGCTCCAAACCACGGTGCCCATGGGTAAGCTTAGGGTCAGGGAACAGGAAATCTCTTGTATTTTCTTCATATGTAGCTAGAACTTTTCCCACTAAAAAGAAAATACATACTTTAATTGGAAAACAGACAAAGCCACACAGCACAGACGCCACACACAGAGCCATGTTGAAACCAGGATAAATTTTGCTTTTTATAAATTAACAGCTTGGCTCTAAAATTCCTATAGCACTAGGAAATAACCTCATCAAGTTAAATCAGCAGCAAAAATGTGCAGAATCTACTATGAAATTATGTTTCAATGTTATTGGAAAAAAAATTAAAGAAGATTGTGTTAACTGTTCTATAACAGGCACATGAAAGCTTTTCTTCAGTTAACTTTTCAGTACTTTTCTTCTTCCTTTCCCTTCCATGCCATAGAAAAAAACAGTATTTTTTTACTGGCAGCCAATCCCTTATAATAAACTACCATTCCATACTACAGAATAGTAATGTTAGCAGCAAGAAACACAAGCAACACCAAAATAATTATTTCAAGAATTTCTCAACACCCTGGCTTGCTACTTCTTAAAAAAAAATGTTTTTCTTTACAGGTAAACCCTTGAAAGTACATTGTCAAAAAATGTAACTTGTGCTATTGCAGCCATCTTGCTAGCTTATGTTGGGCTGTATCACACTTTTGTCTGAGCCCTGAAAATAAACTCCTTATTCAAGATCCTTTATCTTCCCACAAAAAGAAAAATAAATTCCCATTCACTACATTTCTTCAAGTAAACAGTCTGGTGAGTCACCTGAGAGAAGCAGTAGTTTCCTTGAAAGTACTAAGGACAGGTGACAGAGAGTGCTTTTAATACCACAGTTTCCAAATGAGTCCTTTTTAAAACTTGACTTTATTTCCAATAAAATGCAGATTTACATTATTCATGGGAACACTTGAATTTCATTAAAATAGATTTTTATAATCACACAAACCAATAACAGAAGTATGACAAATCGCTATTTATTATCTTCACACATCCCAAGAGACCTGTAATACTTATAGTGAGGATAAGAGTTTTCCCAATGGTCACCATTAAAATGGAAGGAAAAAAAGTGAAGTGTCACTCTGAGAACAAGATTATGCACTCTGAAATTTCACAGACAGACTCTCTGCAAGTGAATTGTGATGCAGATAATAATTATGCACTGGATGATTTCAGTTTATTTTCCATTTTTAAAATATTATCACTTTCATAAGCCTGGGTATGATACATTTAAATATTCAGTTATTCTTCTCTTTCAAGAATGAGATCCTCTTGATTTATTAACATTTTCTATTCAGAGGACTATTTGTTGAAGGGCTTTCTATGTTGTTTGTGTGTTGGAAAAAGTGATTATGCTGTAATGGGCAATGTCCTCCTGGAAATTCACCTGCTAAACTGTATAATTTATGAAAAGACTGATACAATACCTGGAGGAACGAGCTGTATTAGTTCAAGTACTGCTGTGTCAACTAGAAGGGAAAAAAGTTTTTTTATGAGTTAAAAAAGACCTAAAATGAAACTTCCCATAGTCAAAGCCCAAGAAAAATGGATCACTGATTTAAGCTTCACAGCACTGTACATCACTGCACTATTTCCACCACACCAATAATAGGATAGAATTAAGTACAGTTTGCCTATTTATCATAGATTAACACAATGGCATTAGCAGGGTACAAATGACAACACTAAATCTGACTTAGAACTTGCTAAGTTCTGTCTTCTGCCAGGTTTGTCCTCTCTTAAAGAAGATTATGCAAGCTTTGCCCCCTTTACAGATAATTCCCATGTGAGAGTCCATATTCCTGCAGTTTGAGTTCAGGTCAGTGTTTTCTCACCACAATTCATCATACACATGTAGCAAGACATAATTTTCTTAAAAATGGAAAGAATAATTTTACAAAAAATGGAGGTTTATCCTTCTATAATTTGAAAATTAATCAAATAAATGACCATATAAAAAGAACCCACTACCAGACAACCACTTCTGACTTTTTGCCTTTTCCTGTTCCAAAGCATGTAATACACATTTCTAGAGGCATTTTGTTAGATAATAGTAGTTACACACTTGTTTTTCAGAGAACAGGCTCCTGACAGAAAAACTATCAAATACTTTAAACCTCCAAAACATCTTTAGAGCCTGTATATGCATGGCATTAATGGATACAACATAGTATACCAAAAACCAGAACGTACACTCCAGCAACTTCACAAGGTCTCCAGGATCAACTATATTAGCAAATTCCTGAAAAAGAAATAATAATAATAATAATAATAATAATAATAATAATAATAATAATAATAATAATAGTAATAATAATAGTAATAATAGTAATAGCACAGTCAAAGTATTCAGATGGACCTCTGGGGAAAGAGGAGGAAAAAAACCCCATAAATCAATGCTCTTCTTTGCCAAGATGTTTGTCATGTGTCCTATCCCCAGTGGAAAAAGAAAGGATACTAAAATTATCATTTGGAACATGATCAAATTCATTGAAAGCCAGCAGTTCTTGTCATATACTTTCTATCCATACAGAGTTCTCTATGTAAATAACAGAAATAATTCATTGTGAAGAGTTGAAGATGCAAAGGTAAGCACAATCTAAGAAAATTTCAAGAGAGAAACATAAATTCCTGAATGTACAATTGTGGTAGATCAATGTTCTCTAATTTATTAAAAATGTTTTAAGCTTAATTTTCACAGAGTTGACTTTTCAGTCTCTTGTTAAGGGTTTTTTTTAACCTGAATCCTGTGTGAATAGATAGCAAGGAATAAACAGGGGACAATGTTGCACTGGATGGAGGTCCCCTATATTACACTGAAAATAGCACTCAGTACATTCCCCTTAAGAAGTTTGTGTTATGTTTGCCTTTAAAGAATGATGGTCTTTTCTACTGTTCATGGGTAGTGAAATTATCACTGTTTGTTTCTTTTCCACTTCACACCAGAGCATCACTCTGAGCAAGTAGCCTGGTTTTCAAAGTGCTGGGGAATGCTTAAAGGAAAAGAACTAGAAAGGGCAAAGTATTATTATTCATAGGCAGTGAAGAAGCCAGATCATATCTGTAAGATACTGTGTTTCATTATCCCTGTGGTACTAATAATGAAGCTAGCAGGGACTCAGAATATGAAATAAACAACTATAAATTACAGGGCCAGAATACCAATCTGGGAATTCTGGTGACAAACCACGAGAAAAGTATCTCAAAGGGAGTAAGATGTCACCAAAAAGGCTTGAGCTTCTATTTTATCTTTCTACTAAATTAAGTTGCCTCTCCTATATTGTACAGTCCCTGTTCTTCACCTTGCCATAATTTTTAGAACAAAAACATTCAGTCCCCTTTTAAGTCAGGAAAACAGACACTGAGGAAGGATAGTTCACAAAAGAATCAACAGACACCAAAAAAGTTAATCATACATTAGAATCTTCAGTACACATAATTCTTGCATCCCCATATGGATAATACAGGTACACCTCTCCTCTGTGCTAAAGAGAAGAGCTCCATTCTCTGCATGATTATTTGTGCTCATGGGTTTTGCAGACAATTTTTGTGAAATTTGTGATGGGGTTTATTTGAGTAGTATCAGCCCTTGACATAGCTTACCTTTTCAAATACTAGTCTTTCTTGAAAGAAGAGTGGGAACACTGCAGGGACACATTCAGTTTTGCTGTACTGCCCAAGTACAAAAACATTGAGATAAAGCTCCTGTTTGTCTTTCAGCAGCACTCCAGGACAAGTGATCTGTAGGAGTAACACACTCATTAAACAAACTGAACTTTAGCTAGACAAGTAATGGCTGGTTTCAAGATAAAAATGAAACAGTCAGGACTGAAATGGTTGATTTGTGAAGTCAGGATATAACAGGAGTAGAGCAAAAACAAGTCTTATGTAAAGGAATTCTACTTGTACAGACGAGCCAGGAAAAGTCACCATTTTAAAACAACCACGACCATATTCTTCTTAAGTAAGCACACTCCATTGTCTTCAACCAAAACTGAAACCCAAGGCCAGGTTAATACAGTTAAAGGCAGGCACTGACTGTGTAAGGCATAACCATCTTCTATATGAAGACTCACGTAGAATGAAGCCTACATGATGCCAACACACAAATAAACCCACCCAAACTTCAGCCTAACTACAGAATGAAGCTGGTAAATTTATGTGCTTAGATACCCATACTAAGCACAGCAGAAAGGGACGTTTATTTGAAAATTTTCTGTAAATGAGAGAAAGCAACTGATGTTCCATTACTACCAGACACATTTCTTACTCTGGGAGGTCTGGCCATGTTTAAAGCAGGGAAGGTTTCTTGATAGGCTGCCATATGCTGCCACAAATCTCTCAACTTTCTCTCCACAATTCTTTAAGTAATAGGTCAGTCTGCTTTTAAAGCTCTGATTGCAAGAATGTACACAACTCATTGCAAAACTATTTGCTATTTTCTCCAAGCCATGTGAATTTATTTTATCTCACTGACAGAGAATTGACATCTTTCACTTACGGTATCATGGTCATTTTTTATGTCAGTATTAGAAATGCAAGGTTGTCTCTTCCAACATAAGGTTTCTGGAGAAAGTGTTCAGACTTTCAACTGCCAGGTAGAAAGGAGGAGAGTGATGGGAATTAAAATAAGTGGTTTGGTTAGTCTCCTATTCCCAAGTGAACACTTTACTTGAGAAATCCTAACCGGATTTAAAAGAAAACTATATAAACAGCAGGAAAAAAGGTAGAAGCAAAAAGAACCAAACGAAAACGATGTGTGACAGATCACTACAGATAAAGTATAATGTAAAAAACAGTTCTTCTACTCACAAATACCTGAGAAGAAAAAAAGGTTTTCCTCTCCATGTAAATGAGGGCTTCAAATCTACAAGGAAAGTGTCAGAATAATGGATATCCCAATTGAAACAGTCTGTCAGGCATTAAACAGCCTGTATGACACTCATGTAGTTGCAAGTGTGAACAGGAGTGAGAGAGACAGATTTCACTCATACAAGAAAAGATTCTCCAACCTATATACTACATGTCATATCAGCTTTACATTTCACTTTTGTTTTTGACATTTTTGTAGAATTTATAACCATCTTTAGCTGGAGTTTTGTGCCTTTCACCTTAGAGAAGGGAACCAATGTTTGCCTGTTGATTGAGATGAAAAGTAAGAGATCTGAAGATGCTGGAATAGGCAGACCTGCCAACAGATGCCATTTTTTCTGGCTATCTGGTAAAAAGAAAACAAATTCTTATAAATGAGCATGTGGGCCAAGATAGTACATGTGGAAATTTGTGATTCTACTACCCTGGACATACAGCACAATTCATTACCTGGGCTGGAACACCAAAACTATGTGGCCATGTAACTTTAAAGAAGTTCCAGAAATGAATGACATATGTTATGTGCAGTTCATTACACCTATTCTGTAACATGCAGAGCTGCAAAACATTTGGGAGACAAACTGAAGCTCTTTATCTGACTGCAGGCTGCTCCAACAGGATGAGGAGCCATTTAAAGATGGTAATAGTGTTATCTGTGGATCAGCTAAGCAAGCAGGGTATCAGTGCTGCAATTAACTGACCTCAAAAGCAACCCCAAGGACCATGAGAAATTTCTAGGACAGTGTTATCCTGGACATTTCTACTGAAAGTTCCCGGGACAATGGCAAATGTGTACCAGCCCCACTGCTAGGACATCACAAACAGCCATAAAGGAATCACTGAATTAAGCTCATGGAAAAGGACTGAATTCTACTGATCTGAACCCTCTAGAACACTCATTACACAAAGTCCAAGGCAGGATAAACCAAACTAATAAACTAAAATCTTTAAGTAAGGCCTTCCATTTGAGACGAGAAACTAAGAAAACTACCAGCAATACAAACCAAAGAGCTGGTGGACTCAGATTGGAGAAGATCTTGGAATTTCATTAAGTCAAAGGGAGCAAAACCCATCTGTTTCCTAAAGCAAGGGAAAAACAAAGAGGGCAGAACTTCTGACCCAACTGGACAGACTTCAAAGAGGGTAGAGAAATATGCACAGCACTGTAAAAAGGGCAGCAAAAGAGATCAGAAATTTGGACAAGACTTTGGTCACAAATAAAGCAAACAAAGAGAGAATTAGTGGACATAGCACAGATCTGTCAAGATATGAAAGCTAACCAACCTATGTCCCAAAAATGACTGAATATTTTGCCTTGGTTTTAATAAAATTTATCACAGGAGAAAAAAGACAACTCAAGGAATTAAATGCTAGAAATAAAAGTCATCCAATACGCACCAAGTCAGGACCAAGAAGCCACAGGGAGGCTGAATCATCTTCAGTATATGTTGTGAATGAATGTAATTTTCCTTAAATGAAATGTAATGAAAACAGAGAGGGTAGAATCTGCTAAAAAATAACAAACACAAGGACCATGTGAGACAGAAAGAGAGATCTGAAAACTGATAACCCCATTGATCGAAATATTTAAATATTTGAAAATAAAGATATGGATGATAACATTACTAGAAAAAATCCCAGCATGACACGTTCCGTAAAAACAGACCAACCAAGCAAAATTCTACATTTTCTTGAAAATCCATTTTCTGGATAAAGGATATAATATAATATAATGAGAAAATATTATTTTTTATGAAAAAAGTAGGAGGAATTAGTAGAGGAGTTAGTATCAAAGGGGGTACAGGCCTGCCAAAGGACAGCATCAATAATGAGCAAAAACCAGGAGGCATCAAGCTGAGGTTACCATTAAAAACATTCCTCTCTTTATACTGGGATTCATGTCTTTTAACATTTTGAATGACCCTAATTAACATTAAGATATATAGGATGAAAGTTGGACTTTTTTCTCCTTACATCACCTAAGACAAAAGCAAGACCCCATGTGGAATGTAGGGTTCAATTCTGACTCTGATCAATGCAAATTCAAAGTGGAAGGGCAGCTCCAATCCCTAAGATGGTTAGAAGGCTGGTGAGTCCATCACACAAAATACTACCAAAAATACCAGGTTGCTTTAGCTGGTAAATAGCAACTGGGAAATGAAAGAACTGCTGCCCAAAAAACACAACAAGTGAGCAAACAGCAAGGAAAGAAAAAACTCCTTAAATGAAAAGCCAGCATTTGTGTAAGAGTAGTCTCTTTCCATTCTTATTTGTAGCCTTGAGAGTAGGGTAGATAACAAATACCCCACAACTGAAAACCTGACCCTGGGGAAGCATCTTGCCTGTCTTGCCACTCATTCCTGGTACAGGAATAGCTCACAGCCAGTGGGAACAGAAAAGGAAAGCACATCGCCCTGCTCCAGGAAGCAAGCAGGCCTTGGCATCGTGGAGACAAACACCAGCTGTTGAGACAGCACAGCAACACTGCCAGGGTGACACCCTCGCCATCCACGTGTGGAAATCCACAGCTCTGCTTCGGGAGCAGCCGCTCAACTCTGGGAACAAGGGTAGCTAAGCAACCAGGAATACCTGGGCAATTTCCCACTATTCACTTCCCGGATCTGCACTCCAGTTTTGTGGATGGCATCTCGTGTTTTCCTCTCAGCAGCAGGTGTTCTTATGTATATAGCAGGGCTCGTTCTGGATTACAGGACCAGGGTGAATAAAGCCATTAACTCCACCGTAACAGGGCACTGCCTAACACAGCTACTTCTGCAAAGTTTTCTGAAGAATAGTACAGCTCCTTGCTGTGTTCCCAGCTTGCCTATAAGGAGAAAACTTTGCGAAGCTCAACGTTATTAATGTCAAAACTTTGCACTTTCACACTTTCCGACTCCACTCCCCGCCGTGTAACACCCAGGTATTCAGAGACACATCTCGCCCCTAATAGGGCCACATTTGCCATGAACAAGCCACTCTTTCCTGGGATTTGTTTCGGCTTTTTTTAGGGAAAAGCACAAGTGCGCTTTTCCCTACACCCTACACCTTCCTAAGAATCAGCGTGTTTTAAAAAACACATTTTCCACAGGAAAATGACAACTCTAAAGCTGCTGCTAACACCAGCGGAAAGGCGGGGGCACAGGGACAAACACCCCCCCTAACTTTTCCACAGGAAAACGGGAGCTGCGGAGGGGCACGGCACGACTGCTGCCAACACCAAGGCGGGGGCGCAGGGACAGGCTGCCGGAGGATGCCCACACACAGGGGCCGAAACGCCAGCCGGAGCGCGGCCCCTGCTCGGCAGCAGGGCCCGGAGCAGCCCCCCGGAAGATCCGCCGGGCCGGGAGAGCGGGGCTGCGGCCGGCGGAGGAAAGCGGGGCGGGAAGCGATGCCGGAAGAATCAAGCGCGGCTTCTCCCGGGCCCGGCTGAGGCGGGCGGGGAGCGCGGCCCGGGCACTCACCGAGCGGAGCTCCAGCTGCAGGCCGCAGCGCAGCGCTTTCCGCGGCATGGGCGGGCGGGCAGCGCGGCCCGACGGCTCCGGGCCGCTGGGGCTCGGCCCACGCTGTTGTCACGGTAACCGGGGCGCGTCCGGCCCGCGGCAGCCGCTCCGCCCTCCTCGGGGGCGGCTTCCCCTCCCTTCCCTTCCCTTCCCTCCCCTCCCCTCCTGTCACCGTGCCCGCCCTGCTCCGCGCCCGCCGCCATCGCGGTGCAGTGGTGAGGGGCCTCGCTGGCCCTGCCCACACGCGTCCCCAGAGCGCCCATGTCCCCCTCCCCGCGGTCCCTCACTGCCCTCCACAGGGCCTCCTGCCCTCACAGAACCAGGAGAAGATCTCTGAAATCGCCGTGTCAAACCTATGGCCGAACATCGCTGTCTCAGCTAGATCATGGCACTCCCCGTCTTTGCTTAAACGCTTCCAGGGACTGTGGCTGCACCACCGCCGTGGGCTGCCCGTTCCAGTGTTCAGTCATCCTTTCCTGAAGAAATTCTTCCTAATTTCCAACTTAAATGTCCCCTGGCGCACCTTTAAGAATGCGTCCTGTCGCTAATCCTGTCCCTCATCCCTGCTCATCCCACAGCCTCTGGTTCTCCCACCCTCCCACTTCTGACCTCAGGCTGGCTCGTCCTGGCACTCCCCACAGGGACTTGTGGAGCTGCTGGGGGGCTGCTGGAGTGTACCAAAAGTGATAAATAGCAGACAAAATAACAATTTCCAGCCTCGAAAGTGATAAACAGCAGATAAAATACAAATTCCAGCCTCTGGCTCCTGAAGGTCGGACCGTGACTGACGGGTGGGTGATGGAGCACTGGTGTGAAACCCCAGTGTGGGGCAGGGAACCAGGCAGGTCGCAGGCAAGGACGGGGCTGCTTTGGGGCATCCAGGGGGAATGTGAACCTCGGGATGTGTCAGATTCCTCCAGCTTCTTGGTCCTCCTGTAGAAAGGTGCCAGAGAGAGCCTTCTCTTCAGCAAAGGGGTCTCAACCAAGTTGTATACAACTACAGGCTCAAATAGCTATAAAACACTGGATTTCCATGTTTGCTTGCTTGCTTTTTTTTTCTTCTTTTTTTTTTTAATTTCTTTTTCTCTTTTGATGCAGTTCACCTGGCCTGTGTTGTAGGCATCTGGGCCCTTTTGACTCAAGTATCCCATTTTAATGTCCTCTGTGGGTGACACAGGGTCTATTCTGACTGGTGCCATCTTTGAAGACTTGTCTGCATGCTCATATCTGAAACTCTCTGTTTATTCCTACCCTCCCAAAAATTCATTTATTTACAATCCCATCCAACACCAAAATTGTCTGATTTTCTGTCTTGGCAAGTGCAAGTCGTTTCAGCCTCAGACCGTGAGGGGATTTCACGCTTTAAATATTCTTTCCAAGTTCACAAGTACAGCTGTAGAGAGGACAGAAAATTTTAATTGCTTCCAGAAGACAGCAGTGGCTCAAATGTATCCTTTGGCTTTCTTTATTTTAGTTTTAAAATTTCAAAGAAAAATAATGCGAAAGAAAGAAAGAAAGAAAGAAAGAAAGAAAGAAAGAAAGAAAGAAAGAAAGAAAGAAAGAAAGAAAGAAAGAAAGAAAGAAAGAAAAAAGAAACAGCATTCTCAAAATATTTTGATTTCTCTCTTTGATTTTTTTGTTCTGCTTGCTTTTTTTTTAAAGGAAACTGAAAAGAACATGATATGTCAGTGCAGACAAAAGTGAAATCTATGGATGGATTAAATATCACTGCTAATACTTGACACCCATCTTTTAAAATAAATAAAGGATTTGAAAGGCAGGCCTTGTTTTCATTAATGTGACTTCTGTAACAGCTTCTAAGGGGAAAGTTTTTTGTTTGTTTCTGTTTAGGTGGTTTGGGGTCTTTTTTGGGGTGTGGTTTGGGTTTTTTTTTTTTGTCTTAGCAAAGGATTCTATGTTTAGGGCGTGTAAAATTCTCTGTAGACTTCTAGTACATATATTAAGGAGGGGCTTACTCTTGGATAAAATAATTTTCTAAGCACTATGAGTCTCAAGGTTATGAATAGCATTCCAGAGAAGAAGAAAATTAATGAGAAGAAAATTCTCACAGATCCATAGCTTCAGATGGTAACAGTATTAAAATGGTTTATTGCATATTTTCAGCTACCTTTCATATATGTGCTTTTTGGAGGGATAAATAATGTGTTAAAGGTTGTGAAGTATGAGATATTATGGTAAGTGTGGCTGTATAAGAACAGAAGATAGATAAATGCTAAAATCAAAAATGTTATCATGTTTGTGATGAGAATTTAATATCTATGTGCAGTGCCCTGGAACAGAAGTGCTTTATAGCCCTTGAAAAAAGGAGCACAAGGCAGGACAGAAGGCTTCTCCAAAGTGATAAGGCAGTGATGAATTTCAGTGCTCTTCCTTGGCAACCCTTCTGGTCTGCAGAGTTTCTGCCCCTTTGCCCTGCTGGGCCTTGGGAAGAAAGGCTGCTGCTTCTGCAGGGCTTTCCTGTCCAGCCCTTTCTGCAGCAGTGTGAGACCCAGCTGGACCTTCTCATTTTTGTTATATGCATGATTTACACTTGTGTTTGCACTGCAGGAGCAGTAATGAAGGAATCTGGGGGATGATGAGGGAATACCCCATCTTCTAGTAAAAGTCTGTTTCTAATAAGAAAAAACTGTTAAGCAAAACAACAAAGAAAGTGCTTGCTCGTGTAGTAGACCTGAGATTTTAATTGCTGTAAAGTTCCTTGCTGTGAAAACACATGAACTCCTTTGCTTTTACAGCAGTAAATCTTGTAACAGTACTACTTAGTTCCATGTATTAAAAGACTCCAAATGACTGCTCTGCATTGTGGTTTTTTTTTTTGTTTGGTTGGGTTTTTTTTGTTTTTGTTTTTGTTTTTTTTACAATCTCCTCCAGTTATGGGCTTCAGCTTTTCCTGTCCTCTGGGCTCTCCAACATGGCTGCTACAGAAGAGCTGTGATGCCATCAAAATACTCAATTTTACTCTTATTTCTACCACTGCAAGCTAGAAGAAGCAAAAATCAAAAGATTGAAGCTGCACTGATTTAAGATAATTACTGCAAGATTTATATAATATTGTTGCAGTTCTTGTGATGGTCAGGCATCAGGAGTTTCAGTGAATTGAAATATGCTACAAAATAGGTAAAGCAGGGAAAATAGGAGGAATCAAGTTTGAAAAAGGTGGGTATTGTACAGTTCAGAATCTTAAAAATAGTGGGTATAGACCAAATGAGATCAGATCAGGCTGGAGATCGGAGAGCAAACCTAACTGAGTTTGTCAGAGGCTCACTTTCAGCTAAGAAGCCAGGAATGGTTTTCTCTGTTCCTTTGGATGCAGAACACTGGGTGCAAAGTCGTAATTCACAGTCATCCTGGCCATCAGAGTGAAGGGATTAAAGGAGCCTTCCACTTTTTGCTGTCCTGATACAGTTTTAGGAATGTTGTTAGAGGTCTGTTCTGCCTACTTTGAGCCCCTGATGTTGCCGAGGCAGCCAGAGGAGACATCTTTGTTCCTGCACGTCAAGCCTGTTATTTAGATATCATCACCGAGCACGACTGACTTACCATTAATAACTAAGGAGAATTCCAGGAAGACATCTGCTCAAATAACAGCAATAAATTACAGGATATGGTAAGATTTCCACATTAGAAAGGCAAACAAACAAAACATTAAGACTGTTTTACTCTAGAGAGGAGAAAAATAAGATGTAATACAAAGGAGGTACATAAGGGATTGAATTATATGTAGAAATAAATTCTTCTGTTTGCCCATGCCTATTTAACCTTTCAAATGACACATGCAGTAAAATTAATAGGCAACCAAATCAAAATAGATAGAAGAAAGTACTTTAGATAGTGAAACTTGTTATCACAAGATACATTCAACAGTGTTCCAAACAGAATTAGGGTGCTCTGGGGGCCCACTGGACAATACCCCCATGCATTAATTTTGATCTCACTGTGACTCTAACTCACTGTGAGGTTAAATGTGCAATCCACACAAGTCAGTCCCTGTGCAAAGAATTGTAGTCGAGGAAAACAGGCAGCAGAAGTTAAGACTAAATAATCCCAGAACACTATAGAGCAGAGCTGGAAGAATTTTGTGATGTGAGAGATTCTAATAGGATCTAAGGGGACCGAAGTGAATTGGATTACTGCAGACAGTAATGTAACAGGGAAAGGCAGAGTGCTAGATTATTGATGAGGACAGAGGATGGAAATTACCTGAGGGTGTCAGCACACTCCTCACAAAATACATTTTCATCTAATCTTTCTACTTTAAAGCAGGAAAAAAAGTTCCCCAGAAGTTCCCATTCATTAATATCTATTGCTTTCAAAAAAGGCCACAATGATTTTGTTGATCCTGTCTTATTGAGCATCTTGCTCTTTCCCGATGTGCAACGGCACAACTGGGCAGCACTCTTGGCTTTCTTGATGAATCTATGAGTTGCTGCAGGCAGAAGGGCACCTGCTCATGTTTTTATGTAGGTGAAGCAGTGACCTTTCTTTGCTATGCCCTCCCAGTCTCACCGGTGCCTTTTGCAGAGCATTTTCAGTGCACATCTGGAGAAACTCAGTGCCTCTTTAACATTTCACTGTGGCATGAGCAATTCCTCCATATTGCTGCTAAGTCAATACTCACTTTGGCGCGTGTGAACATTAGCTTCACTCATTCTTGATGTGAATCCTGCCTGCAACAAAAAAATAGGCAAGCTAGCTAAAGACACTGAAGTTTTCTTAACATGTAAGCTGTTTTCCACATTTGCTAAATTCTTTCTTGACTGGCTGCAGCTAAAGAAATCAAACCTGATTTGATTACAGCCACTAGAGGAATATTCCAGATCTTGAATTCGGTTGTAGTAATTGGAAACTTGTGTTGTAAAGGAACCATCTAAATTCATCTAAGAGATAACTTCTTTGAGTACAGTCTTAGGAATTCACAGATGGCACAAATTCAATCAGCCAAGACAGCATTAGCTTTGTACCCCAGAAAGTTTCTAGTCTCTCCCTTACTCAGTTCAAAAGAGGTAAATTTTTCTTTGTGCTTTACACTTAAAGTAAATTGTTTTAGATGGAGACATTGGCCCAGCAAAGTTTTTGCCAGAAACAAAATTATTCTAACCAAATTATAAACCCCTGGAAATAGGGCTTTATAATGGGACTGCTGATAGACCCTTAACAATAGCGTTGTGAATGGTGCTGCTATAATTAATGATACTTCAGAAAGATTTATGGTCCTTAGAAAGAGATAAAACAGAAATATCATTGCTTCTTTGCCTCCCATCATTTTATCCTCTATGAAATTTTATGTGAAATAAGTCAAATGAAAAATGTAAGCTCTTAATCTTTTCCCAGAGTCCTGTCTCTCACTTGATGAACACTTTCACAGAATAAATTAGAGCTTTTTATTCCTTATGTATGTACGGCTTTGTATTTAAAAAGCAAAGAAAAGAACATTGTTGGCTTGGCAAAGCAACTCAAGACAATGGTCATGGAGGAAGCAAAAATGATTCACTATTCTTGTCTGTTCTTCTGCTGTCCCAGAGGCAATGACTCTTGTCCTGTAGTAGTTCTGAGCAGCTCAGGAGTGTCCAAAAGTGCTCTGTAGGGAAGATTCTCTGCTGATGGAAAGTCAGCCCCAATGACTCTGGTTGCAGCAGCAAGAGCCCAGTGGCCTGAGCAGAAAGCCAAAAGCTGTGGCTTGATTACAGCAGATAGTACCTTTGTGTTGGAAAGCACAGAATACTATATGGATATTTAATTTGACTGTGAAAGGCATAGCAAGAAGCAGTTGCTGGAGGCTGAAGCTAGAAAAAAAAATGAATTATATATTTGGCATTATATTGCAACAGAGAAAGGGAGTAACCACTGGAGTGGGCTATCAAAGGGAATTCTCCATTTCCTGACAATACCAAAGGAAAATGAGAAGCTGACAAAAGAAATGCTTTTGTTGAAACAAAACATATTTTATCCAAACAAAAAGAAGATTCACAACAGTATTTAATGGCCTGAGATGTACAGGAGGCTGCCCTGATGGTCTTAACAGTATGTTCTGTGTGTTCATGTCGTGACTCTGTACAGCATTTTAACAAATAATGGCAAAGCACTGCTTCCTGAGCAGAGATCAGGGGAGAGGACGATTTGCCTTGGAGCCTGTACCCTGCAGCACCTGGCACTGCCCAGGGAGCTGCTGGGGGGTACCAGGGAATGCCAGCTCCTGAGGCTTCTGAGTCTGCAGGGGGAAAAGCTTCACCTCTGGGCAGCCAGGCTGAGGCAGCAGCTGAATAGGGACTCAGAAGTTGCAGATTTGGCACAGGCCACCTGGAATCGTAGTTAAAGCTCAAAATCCATCACATCCAGATAAAGGCTCTGGCTTGTGCCAGCCTCACCCAGCTCAGATGGCATCAAACACTTGTTTTTCCAAAAGCCTCTGCAGTGTGTCAAGAGCTTTATGCCTCTGCCCATTAAAGTAGCAGTGTTTGAGCATCTTCCCTGTTATTTTGATTGACAACAGCCAAGTCACTAGAGAACCACAAGGACTTTCTTACTGGCTTGTTTTCCTGTTATAAATCGTAGCTTTTTATATTAGAGAAAAAACCCCTGAAATGCTGTTTCAAAATAATAACAGAAGTTACCATTTCTAATATGAAGCTCTGACATCTATGCTCAAATTCCCCATAAATTATATCATTGCTCCTTTAAAATGTCTCCAATCCATCAGCAACAGAGAGGGATATTTTTTATATATATATAATTTTATTTTTTTTTATGACAAGAACTTTTGGCTTTCAATGGGATTCACTTTGGAAGGCAGACCATTTTCTTTTCATTGTAAGAAGATTTGTAAAAGGGTAGGATCGTGGCTATTATTAGAGTTCTTCCTAAAGAAAATCATCAAATCCTTTACAGCACTAGGCAGATCTGGGCTAAAAAGTATAACAGGACGGTATAGAGCAGCCCAGATAGTGACAGAGAGAAAATGGAGCAGGAAGAAAGAAAAAAATGGAAACCCACAAAGAAGAGCAGATGCCAATTAGAATTCTTGCAGGCTGCAGCAAGGAGTGAGCATAAGAAGCTGTAGGAAAAGAAAGGGTAGAGTGGATTAGTGTTAATCAGAGGCATGGGAAAGTAGGGAAGGTTTTAAATGAGCTTTTGGGTTAGCAGCTCAAAAGAGAATTCCAGATCCATCAGGTGTAGGGGCAAAAATAAAATGCTGAATAGAAGATACATCTGAATCCTGAGTAATTAACTTTTGAAGGTAATAAGACATTTTTTGGAAGTGGAAGTCTCTCTCTCTCCCTCTCTGTATTTCTCTCTCTAGCACTGTTATCCTAGTGAAAGAATATACTTAGTATTATAAGAAAGTGACTCCTACCTGTTTTCTTTTTCACTGTCCTAATGGTACATACACACCCAGCACCTTGTTGTAGGAAAGTTAATTGTTAAGGAACTAGAACTTGCCCAGTCTCTGTCAAAGAATTTGCCCAAACACAGAGTGCAGTTGAATTGCCTCCAGAGTTTGGTGAGGCCACCAGGTAAGAAGCTGGCACACTATGGGACAGTCATGGAGATCCTGGGGTTCAAGATGAGTTCCAAAATCCACTAGAGGCATTGTTGACTTCAGTAAACATTTGAGCAGGATGCCTGGAGTGGAAGGGTAGGGGTTCTCCTTACAGCTCTGAGATATGAAACATCCCTTAATATTTCTGTGCTGCCAATGTAACTCCCTGTAAAATGAGGACACTAATGTCTAGTTACTAAAAAAGGAAAAAAAAAAAAAAGGAAAATAAAGAGGAAAAAGGAGAAACCCCACTGATTATCTGTTCTTAGAGGCCATACAATGCTAGAATTAACAACCCTATTTCTAGCTATGTTTGTGTTTCTTTTACATATGAATAATCATTAAAGGTTAATGAGAAAACTAACACTATATGAAAAGGTTGTTTTCTCATTATTTAAACATTTTCATTTTAAAAGCTCTATGTATTCCTAGAATATTATTAATTTATTATTTGCTAAAGAGTGTCTTAACTAGTCCCTTTTTGTTTCCTCACATGGCATAAATTTAAGCAACTGCAATCAGTGCCCTTAGTTCCACTCATCAGTTCTGAATCTCTGCACCACTGAATCTCCAGCAGAACAAACTTCATCCAAACAAAGTGCAGACATGTCCATCAAATCAGCCAGAGCTTCTGGCACGCACTTCGTGCCAGCTTGGTGCTCCAGTGTTGGCTTTACACTGGCAGCCAGAGGAACAGAGGATTCAGGATCCAGTGTAATGTTAGCTTAGCACAGAGAGGTGATGCCTGACGTGGCATAAACCCCACCAGGACCATGCCAAACCTTCCATGGCTTTTTAAAACAAATTTAAACCATCAGAGTGAGCATATAGATCAGTGTTTTACATCAGTAGATAGATCCAACACTGAGAGCCTTAAAGTTGCAGTTTGGTCACACCCAAGCCTGCAGTAAATTTTTCACTGTGATAAAACACCACTGAATTCAAATAAAACCTGTAAATTGTTTGTCCATTTTCAATGCATTTGAATATATTAGGGTGGTGAAAGCAAGTCTTCTGGCATGGTGGAAGATGAACCCTCCATTACAGCCTCAAACCGAGCCACCCATGCTCATGGCCATGAGGGCAGAAGATGAGCTCCCAGGGAACAGAAACCCAAAAGTTTCCTCAAGTTCTCACTCCATGCCAGGGATGCACGTGCCAGGTTTTCCAGTTGGATGTGACTCTCTCTTAATGACCAAAGTTACACCAAAAAAACCCCTCTGAAAACGGGACTTCATGAGAGAAACACCTACACAGCTGTAAAAGGCACTTCTCAAATGTTCCGCTGCTTGTGAACCACAAGACTAATATGGCAAAATTTGCTGACTTTTGCAGTTTCCCCTTCTTTTGTTGAAACTAATGAGTCACGATTAGAGTAATGCTTTTCTGTGACTCCAAAACCATTTTGCCTAATGAGGTACTAAGTCTTTATAATTAGGCCCAGAAGGGAGCTGGGACGTGTCCCCTTAAGAGCAATAATTATTTAGGTTATTTATGGTAATAAAAAATTGAAAATAGGAATTCTTCCTCAGAATGCAACTATTTATTCTTTTACATATTGCCTAATAGGCAATTACCCTATTAAGGCAACGTTTTGTTGCTAAAGACATTAATTGAAATGTAAATTAAATGTAAATCAGCTAATTAAATTGATATGTAATGAACTTGTCATGCAGGCCTTTGAGATCAGATGCATTCTGCTAATAAACAAGTGTTTTACTGGTGCCATTGCTCACTGGAGTTAAGGTTGTTTAATGTGTTGTGTCAATAGCACTCTCCCATCCCAAATTGAAAGGTTTGGATTGTGTTGTTAGAGCCCAGAATGAAGCTGGCACTGGGACCTTCTGGATTTACTCCATCCTATTATTTCCTGATCAACTTCATTGCAAGGCACGGTGTTCCCCTAATGGAAAGTGGGCCATCCCATTGGGCTGTGATCCAAGCTATGTCTGTTCCTTCTTCCCAGAAGTGACAAAACACTTTGTAAAAGCCCTCTCCTAAAAGATAGATGCTGATGTTTTAGTGGCTTCTGGAGGGGTTAATATTACTTCTTTCTCTACGAGCTATGGCCAGTTCAGCAGAGGTAATGAACCCTCACAGCAGTGGGAGGATAACTCTACATGTTCCTGAAACAGAAATAAAATGAGAAATGAAGCAATCAGAATTTTCTTGATGAGTATGTTGACAACATGCAAGGTAAACATCAAAGTCAATACAGCAACAGGAGAATGAGCCAGAGTAACCTTCTGTGCTGGCCATAACATACTCATAACCTTCAGCATCAAAGCATGGGCTTGTGTCAAGCTGTAAATTAAAGGGAAAGAATAGGAAACTATCAGTTCTCCTATGAAATGATCCATTTTCCTGCAGCTGCAATTTGAGCCAGACCTACTAAAATTTCTGGCAAAAATTCACTCCCTGTGTTGAAGGTATCTTGGAGGACTCACTGAACCAAAGTCCAAAAGTCCCTCCCCTGCCAGATAGACAGATACAAAACTCACTACCTCCAATTAAGCAACAGTAAAGCAAATGCCACACATTTTGCTTTCCAAAAAGCTCAGGTCAGCACCTTATAGAACCAACCGCCCACTTCTGTTCACATTATGCAGACATTTAGTGCACTCAGTCACAAAGCTTAAGCAAATGTAGCAAATAGGGCTGTGGAAGCAAGAGAATGGAAAAACAGTTTGGAGTTATGGAAATCCAGAAGGTTTTCGTGGATCCATCATGCTGTAGTTTCACCTGAGCATTAATGCTTAATTATTCTGTCTGGAATAAATTGGATGCTATGTTTATAACTTCTTCTACCCAGAGAACTTTCCACCCTGCCATCCTTTGGGGCCTGGGGGTATTTAATAAACATGTCAACTACCACTCTTCTTTAGCTTGAATGCAGCATCTTGTTTTGTCCTACTGAAGAACACTCCAGTTTGAAGTTTACAGAGCAATTAAAGACCCTCATGGGGCCCCCGATATTGTCAGCATATGTAGATTAGTAATTGTCAAGTTTCTCCCTAAGGCTGAAGAGCTCTGAGTCAAATTCCAGAGATCATCAAATATTCAGATTTCAGTGGGCTTTGTGTCATACACAACATAGTGGCATAATTAAAATGTTTCTTTTCTAATACACTTTTGGATCTGTATATGTTTCTATATTTTTTTTTTAATTAGCTACGATCACAAAATAAAAAAGGACATCAATATAAAGCTGCAACTTTTACTTTAGAGGTCAGAGGAGGGATCCTCCCAACCCAGGCTGATGCTGTAGTGACTGACTCCAACCTTCCCTGTTGTTTGAGCCCTCTGCCTGCCACACTGGGCAATCAAATACTCGCCTGAATTTAATATACATATGCCTAAGTGCTGGACAGGAGTTCTGCTGGCTTGCTTTGAATCTTGCATGGTCCAGTTCTTGGAGATCAAATAATTGCTCTAGTAAGTAAAATGGAGTAACAAGAGCAACTGGATGAAGCTCTCCTTCCTTAAGAATGGTCTGTGCATGTTCTGCCAGTGGGATCCCCCTGCTGTAGGTTCTCGCATCCATTGGATTGTGGTCCCAGGGCTTGGAAGGGTCCAAGTGTTGATCACTTGTCTGCATCCATCACTGGAGTCCCATTTCATTGAACTGTGTCTGTGGACAAAGCCTGTGACATGGAGAAAGTTGTTACAATCCTCTCTGATGTTTTTGACCTACAAACTGAGATTTTAAAGCTGCATTTGGGATCTGAAATTTTAATTCCTTGCAAAATGAAAAAGAATTGGACTTGGAAATTGTGAAAGCAGCTTTAATATTCTTCATTACAGCGTGTTACATAAAAGAGCTAAGTTGCTGCTCATGAGGAGTAGATCTTATTTTCCATGCTATTCACATTTCCTAGGTATAGCAGAGGACAAACTGGCCGTGCTTGGAAGTTGACAGAAACCTTTTGTTAACCCCAGACTGCCCATGCTCACACAAGTGTCTTCTTACTTAGACTCAAAGGTGTCCAAATGAGCAGCATTTCTCTTCTCAGGCTGGTCAAGTGAGTAGGAAATCCTGTTTGTGTGTCCAGGAGGAAAGTCTTTATTACCTCCATTACTGCAGTTCCACAGCACTTCTTCCTCTGTAAATCTCTTCTTATTTGTCACAACTTACCTGCAATGCTGAGCACAGGCAGCTCTGAAGGCTGAGATTGTTCACTAGCCCCAGAGCAGACAGATGAAGCATTTCCTTCCCAACACAAGGATAACCTGTAGCCAGCAGGTAATTTCAGAGTGGTTTTCTTCAGTCTCAAGTTGACTTTAAAGCAAAATTCTATTATTTTGCCTCCAAATCTTTCAAGCCTTTGTGTCCCCAAGCCCCTTTGTGGACTAAATCACTGATTTCTTGAAAATCACTTAAATTCATCCCCCTGTTGAGTAACACTCTTGTTGAGGTGGCTCTTCTCCTCTTGGTCCATTCTATATGTATATATACATATATATATATATATATATATATATATATATATATATACATATAGTATATATAGTGCTGCTTTCCTTTCAGAAGCCTGTTTCTGTGCCAGGCTATGGGAACTGGATCCAAGCAGCACAAAGAAAGTTGGGCCTTAAATAGTAGCCCAGGAGGAGATCTCAAGAGTCCCAATAAAAAGAAGATAAAAAACTTTCCTCACATTCTTCCTATGATGATGCATCTCAAAATTATTAATTTTTCTTGTCCTGTATCGTATCTTAGGCCAAGTTGTTTATCTCAAGTGAATTGCAACGTGGCCTTTGGTTCAGTGAGTTTAAGTGAAGCATGGCTATCTGGAAAAAGGAGTGTTATCTATAATAAAGTAACTCCTTCGAATATATTTTCTTGATCTTGTACTTTGGTTGGGCTGCCAGAGTCTTAATGCCTGGGAAAGTATCTTTCACCTAGGGCCCTAATTTTAAAGGACTTTCGATTTTTAGGGGCTGGATGGCGTCATCTGCTTGCATGGATTTTGTCAGTGTATTCCTGCGAGTGAGCCAACCTGAGCTGTGTGCTAATTTCCCATCTCCTCTTTGGCTGATGACAGTCCCTGGCTCAGTGAGATTTCACTTTTGCTCAGTGGACTCTTCTTTCCCTGCCCTCCCTGAGATATATTTTCTAAGCACCAATTTCACTCCAAAATTAAAGATGAAATTTAAAGATTAGGGACTGCAGGGTTGGTTGTTTTGTTTTGTTTTTTTTTTTTCCAAAGGCATTTCAATGTCTCATACTCATTGATTGAGTTAGGTATCTAAATCATCCAGAGCAATCTGGCCCCCATCCCAAATTAGGTGATGTAAAAGGCCAATTTGCCTTTTAAAAGCTCTCCAATTTAACCTCCTGCTGTGCGATTAGTGCCACGGGTAATAAACACATTGTGAGCAGCGTGCTGAGGGCAGGTGTGGCTGAGGTAATGGATCCCACTGACTGCCTGCGCTGCAAATGCCAGAAATATCAAATACTGCATGCACCAGTCTCAGTCCCAGTCGATTCTAATTACTTGAGTGGACTGACTCCAAATTCAGATGCGCTGTGGTGTGACTGAGGTCAGGGTACAGTACATGATTCTTATCTTAATATCACTGTAGTACTGGAAAGGTCAAACTGAGCATCGTGCAAGGAGAAGAGGTACCAGCTCTGTCAATTATTCTCTCCACTCCTTGAACAACGGGGTGAGGATTGTGTCTCTGCTGAAGAGTGTTCTGACATACTGCATATTTAAAATAAAAAACAAGGAAGAATGGAGGAATCATTCCTGCAACAATCCTTAACTGAGCCTTCCTGAACTTTTCCTGAAACCTTGGAGAACTTGGTTTGAACGAACTACAACTATACCAGAGTCAGAGGCCAGGGAGGGCAGCATTGCCCCCCCAGGCAGGGGTATTTCCAGTTTTGACCATTAAGAAAAGCCAGCTTTTCCTACCAAATAAGATTAAAACTCTGCGTTCGTTTGTGGGCATTCCTGCTGTTGGAGGAATTTCTAGTAAGTGGGGCACAAGGCTGAACTTGCCTTTTCCACTTCCTTACCTCTATTCCTCTTGAACAGCTGCAAAGCACCTCCAAATAGGAATGTTCCCCGTGTGCCAGTTGTAGCATTTTGTCCTGTTTTGCATTAGTTTTCATAATTGTATTAGATAGTGAGAGTGAATATCTGGGTTCAGAACTGGTTTTAGTTGGGCTCAGCTCACTGTTAGGAGGTGTTATTATCTGTATCCATTTCTAACATAACTTCCCAGGAGCCCACACACAAAACAAATTTTGTTCCTTCTCTAAAAGCAATAGGCAAAATTATTGCTAGGACCAGAGTGTGATCCCAATCCATAGCCATTCTGCTCATTTAATTTCTGCTATGTCTAAAGTGTTAACTGCTGAAAGCAGAAACATGAAACCCTGCAATAGAGAGAGCTGATTAGAATTCAGCCCACTGTATCACCCGTAAATAGGAAATGAAGAATACATGGCTGTGATTAATCGTCCATAAATGGCCATTGCCTGCTTCCTCTACTCCATACAAACACAGTCCACGTATTTGTTCAGCTCACTAAAGGAGTAACGAGATCATTCCTATTTGTTAGGACCTGGATTTAAGCAAGTACTTAAAGGGGAGCTCAGTTCTTGTGTGTCTGTAGACATGCACACATGTGCTCTTCTGTCTGGTTTTCACTATCCATAAGATAAATCACATTTTTTTTTTTTAAGGTGTACTTGCCTATAGATCAAAACACACTGAGATGCAAAATCACAGCAATGTCAGTTTTAGTAAAGTAATTTTTATGATATTACAAACATCAGTCTCTAAGGATTGACAATAATTGTACTTTTAAGAAAAAATGTATTTTTTTAATGTGTTGCAGCTTGGCCAAATCTGGTATCAGGAGACTGGGAAAAGGGGAAAAAAACTTCATGTGATGCACAGAAACCTGACGTGTAGCTTGAAGCACTGGTGAGTAAAGCCTGTTTTTACCAGCCATGGATACAGTTCCAGTAGAGAACCAGCTTGCCTGCTTGTGGTTCAGCTGAGCTCAGTGAAGCAGAGCTGCCTGCACCACTGCTCTCTGGCAAACATCTTTTCTTTGCTGGCATTTGCAGTCCAAGGGATGCATCTGTGAACAGAGTGCTGCCTCCAGTGCCTTTACCCTCTGCTGTCACTGGGTGCTTGGTACACCAGGCTCTTCCCTGAAAATGCCACTTGAACAGGCATTGCAGTGGCAGTGCTGGGGAGGGGAGGGAAGGGGAGGTGACACTTTGGAGATTTGGTCCCTCTGCCCCCACTTTCCTGAGTGTCCTTAAGCAAATCCCTTGGTTTGTGAGTGCCCCAATTCCCCAGCTGATCAACAGGGATTGTGAACTGCAATCTTCATTAAAGGCACTGCAGATCAAGAAGGGGAAAATGTGGCACAGGAGCTAAATATTGATATTATTACTCTGCAAAATGGTGTAATTGCTGCAAAATGGCCAGTAAAATTGTCAAAATCATGTGTAAGAAAAAGGAAACAGAATCACAGAATGGATGATGTTGGAAAAAGTCTTGAGATCACCTTGGCCATCCCCTCTGCACAGGCTGAGTTACCTACATGGGGTTGACCAGGGGTTTTGAATCTGGCTGGGTTTTGAATATCTGCAGGGATAGAGACTCCATAGCCTGCTCCAGCATTTGACCACCCTCATAGTTATAAAGAAATTTCTTGTGTTCAGATGGAATCTCATAATTTGTTTTCATTTGTGCCCTTTTCCTCTTGTGCATCATGTGGTCCCCACACCTCCCTGAGGAACCAGTGAGTCCCAGACAGGGGCTGCATGTCACCAGATGTGATTTGATTTTGTCTGGTCACCTCTGAAATGCCAGTGTTCATTCTTTTTTTCCCCCTCTTGATTTTCCCCAACAGGCTGCTTTTACTTGGAGACCAGTACTAGCTTGTTGAACCAGTGGGTTTAACAGCCTCACATCACCTGGAGATGCTCTGGCACCATCCAAGGGCTCCACATCCCTAGGAAGTTAGCAGAGATTGCCCAGCAATAGAGAGCCTTTCCCAGGTGAGCCTGTTGTAAAACAGTCATTACCACCACACGATTTCTCTTCCAGGAAAAAAAAAGAACAACTCTCTTGACTAAAGATGTTATCATGCATAATTCAGGGAAGAAATCCATACTGCATTTAAAAGATTACATCTTATCATCCAGGGTACTTATTAGCTTGATGATTTAAAAGTAGATGGGGATAGAGCCTTTCCTGCTATTCTGCAGTAGCATCAGTGCCATGTGCTGATGAGTGATGGCCTTGTGGCTTGGTTTGTGACTGAACTGCTTTTCTGATGCCAGAACTGGTCCAGATGGGGTGGAGAAATTCACAATTCATGGTGAGCATCCCTGGCTCTGTGCAGGTGGGTTTCACCAGACCACCATGCCTCTCCTTCCTGTTGGGTTTGGTTAAGTTTGTGGCAGGTAGTAACAAGGGGTTAGTGGTGTTGAGCTCCTCTGGTTAATGCCCTGCCCAGGAGCACACAACAGTCCCATCCTCCCAAGGGCAGAAGATGCTTTGGGACTGCCAAGGGCAGGCATCTGCATACTGAAATGGTGAGGAGGTTGGAACAAAATTCAGGCAGATTTACCCTGGACAGCACTAGTTGTTCTAATGGCCCTTGGTGATTTCCAAATACATGCTCCCCTTCCCAGAACATGTCCTCCTTTTGACCTGGCATGTCCCATGCTGCATGGAACCTCACTCAGAACACAGCTGGGCTTCCACCTCTGCTCCCATACTGTGCAGATTGTCACCATTTTTCAAAATCAAGAAACACCTCCTTTTCTTTTTTTTTTTTTTTTAACCAACCCACACATGGACTGTTTTAAACCCAAATCAAATTTTGAAAACTATAGTGTAAGTTGTTAAAAAATGTCATTGCACCAGCAAATACGTTCATTCAAATACCAGGTGCTCCAAATTGAATTTGCAGAGGGAGAGCTTGGCTAAGACCATTATTTTTGCACCATCGTTCTGTCCCTATTATGCCTTGTGCCTCTCCTGCATCATGAGGTAGGACATAGCAAAACTGGTCATTCATGGCAAAACTACCCCAGCTCACCATCTTGGGACCTATCTGCAATACCCAAATGAAGTAGTTTTTTTTGTTTGTTGTTTTTTTGTTTGTTTGTTTGTTTTTAGCAAGCTGGGGCATGGGGGTTTCTAGGGTATTTCTCTGTGTGGCGTTTCACACAAGCTCTCATCTCAGAGATCTGCCTATTATATCATGGACCTCGGACTGAATGATAACCTGGGGAGTCTGATGTTTACAGCCATTTCAGGCAGAAATCCTCACAGAAATCCTCAGATGAATGGCTTGGGAAGTCTCAGGATGGCTGAATGACAGCTCCGTTTGGGAATGGGGTGTACTGAACATGGAGTGTGAGAGAGAGTAAAAAGGAAGTATTTTGCAAAAATTCTTCTCCCATTTCAAGGTTGAGAGGTATGAAATGTCTGCATTTAACAGTCATTATTAATTACTGTTTACTCTCTGCCAACACTGCCTTGGGAGCATCTGTGGTGATTTAGTCAAGCACCCATGGCCATCACTCAACTGGCTGCTGTGACTAAGCCATGGAGCCTCATTCACTTCCCTCACTGGCTCTGTGACCCACTTCTGTCCTCCTTCAGTTCACTTCATCTGCCTGTCTTGGGCCACCATGTGAGAAATGGGTGTTTACTCACATGGAAAAAATAAATATATATATAAAGCAACATTAATATGAGGTAAAAAATCATGCAGGTTTGGATGGCAGACATGAATCACAGAGATAAATATTCCTCACCTTATCCTAAATCTTGCCGTATCTGATCCATAGAAGAGCTAAAAGTTCCAGTCAAGATTTCCAGGGTAAAGACCTGGCTTTATTAAAAATGGCAAAATGCTTCTTCACCTAAAAAGACCAAGGTTCAGCCTCTCAAGGCTGAATCACAAGCTCTGTGCCACCCATGTTCCCATGCCAAAAAAGGGAGAAGAGGAGGGGGACACAAGACTCCCACGCTGAAAAGCACCTCTATGCTCTAACCAGTTTCTTCAGCTAAAGTTAAACTGTGCTTCTCCACCTTTTTTCTACCCCCTTCTTCCTACTTCTCAGTCAAGCCTCCTCAGACATACTTGGTGTTTTCCACTTGGTGACTCAGCATCAGCTGCTCAAACTCTTTGGGAGTGACAGGGCTGTGACCGACTGAGAGGGAAAAGAAATCTGCCTTAGGGGACACAAAAATGATTAAGTGCTAAGTACAACATGAATTTGGCACAAAACAACATCCCCACCAAGAGCCTGCTGTCTCCCTGCAGGGCTGTGCTCAGCCTTCAGACTTGCAAACACCAGCGAGCAGATTTAGTGCTCATGGCAGGTCTGGAAGGATAATGCTCGGGGCCTAAAATAACCACACCTCTAGAAATGTATTAATCCAGCCTTAAAATGGGCCCTAAATGCTATAGAACAATCCTCATCAATCTTACCAGAACATGCATGGAGCAACCCCAAAAACTCCCCACCTTCATCTGGCACCAAAGGGAAAATAGAACAAATGCTCAGCATTTGTTCAGGCTGATTTGGTTGAAAGTATCCAGGGTAAAAACCCTAAAAATGCAAAATGAACAGGGATCTCTTTATACCCAGGATAATTTTGTGTACATAACAGGAAATCACAATGGGATATTGACTCCCTTATGGCTGTGAGAAAGACTTCATCACCAATGGCATAACTTGCTCTAATACACTTTTCTTCCAATACTAGCTGGTAATAAAACCTTCCTTCAGATATGCAGGCTATTGGTAGTGCTGTTTGAATTGGCTGGTTTCTGTTCCCAGTGCTTCCAGACAGTAAATTTCAAAAGCAGCATTTTTATACTTCACAAATCTGGATTCTTTTAAACATTTTCGATGATAAAGAACTTCTTTGATGAAAGACTTAATGAAAAAGAAAAATATCTTGTATATCCATGCCCATCAGTACTGATGCTCCCAGTCTCCCCTGTGTTCCTTCCACGGGAGGATTCAAACCCCTCCAGGTGCACTCAAAAGCATTTCATGCTTCCGTGTGTGCTGGTCTGCCACAGAGAGGTGCACAAGATGTGAAATAAATCACACCCCACACATTGACCAGCTGTGACAACCCCTGACAGCCATGCTGCTGCAGCACATCCACGTCAGCTGCCCTTGGATCTCTGCTCAGAGCGAGCAGATGGGGAGGAACATGAGTGATGAGAGGAGCTCCTCCATGCCCAGGCAGAACGGCAGGAGTTGAGCTGTCCTGAAATCCCAACATCCCACGGAAGCGCAGTCCGTAGCACACTCACCTCCAGAGAAGGGATGAGGCAAAGGTGGGTCCCTGCTGGTCTGGCTGTGGTGTCCGTGCCCGGAGGTGACCAGTGGCCAGCCTGTGCCCAGCCTCCCCTGGCCACAGCAGCTCCATCCGTACACAGCTCCGTGGCGTTTGCAGGGAGCCAGGTAACTTGCTCTTTGCTGTTAAACTGTGGTTATAGATCACTGAATACTGATACTAAAGCACGGGGAAAACCTCCATGAACTTCTGCAAAGTGCTTTGAAATCTTTTTACTGCACAAGGACAGAGAGACTCTTAAGGGGATGGAAACCAGCTCCTTTTCCAGCCATGCCAATTGTTTTCAGCAACCTCCGGTGGAAAAAGAAGCAGAGTGAGCTCTGCTTATGTATCATTCCCATCCAGCACCATTCCTCTGGCTGCTGAGGAACCTGGTTTAACTTATTTTTATGTGCAAAGAAGGAGGTAGGTAGACACAAACACACGCACATAAATATATAGAGCACACACACATAAACACACGTAATATAGGAAGCAAAGAGAAAATCTGTACCTGCATTTGCAATATCTTCCTGCACCAGGTGAGGAAAGCATCTTTTTCCTTTTAACTGGCTGCTGTACCTACATTGTTTCCTTGCAGTCTATCTTTAGGTTATAGCAGTTCACAAGGTTTTTTCAGCAGATGTGTTATTCAATTACTTCAGGGCTTTTCCATTTGTAATATTGTGAAGCAATGATAGCCAGCAGACTTCACCTGTCTTTTAGAGATAGCCAGCCTGGTAATTTTAACTCTCCCCATTTTATCCAGACCAGTAAATCTCATAACATGGTTATAGAGAGATTCCAATTTTTGTAGAACTTTCTCCTGGGAATTCCTGTATACAATATTGCCATAGTCTGCAACGGACATAACCTGTGATTGGATTAATGTTTCCCTAGTGAAGAAGTCAAAGCATTTCATGTTCCTATAACTGGTCTGCAGCTCTGCAGTAAAGGTCTTTGGTGTGGCAGAGAGAATAATTGCAAACTCAGCCCCAATCAGAATATATAATCCCCTCACAGTGAGGGTCTAATTCAGTGCAGTTAGACTGCCTGTGCAGGGGTTTGTAGTGGGATTTTCTTGTCAGGAGAGCAGAATGCAAAGAAAACAAGTTAATTTCAGCATTTTAATATTCATCACCCAGTCCTGTAAAAAGGGAGGCTAATACCTTGCTACTGCTCCAAGGGAGAGCCCTGCAGCTCCCCAGGCTTTGCAATGGTCCACTGGTCTCCTCACAAGAAAAGCCCTCCACTTGTGTTCAGATAAACATGTGCCTTTATTCTTAAGAGTAAATATCACTGTCCAAATAAAAGCCTAGTTTTGGACCCATACTGGCTTCTGAACCTGTCGGAATCCCTGGTGTCACCATACCTTGGTCCTGACACAAGTGACTAATAAGGAATTACTGTTTGGAGTTCAACATGCATTACTTACATCTGAGAAATGGAACATCTCCAAGAAGAATAGGCTCATGGCAGGCCAGGAATAGTTTCTGAAGCAGGATCTGCCTGCGCAGGTGGAGGAGGAGAACTTCAGCACTCACATGGGAGGAAAGGGAACTAGAGGCTGGGAACAAGGTGTCCTATTTTCAGCTTCCATGCTAGTCTCCCCCCAAAATGGGATGTGTAAACCCTCAAGAAAATTAGCAGAGACCCCTCAGTGAAAGAAAGGCTGAGGCTTCCATCCCCAGCTGGTCAGGGAGAGCTTTCAAGAAACACGGTTTATTGGAGAACCCTGAAAGCAGCTGAGGATCTCTGAGGAAAGCACCATAAAGTCAGCACTGCCTATGGGCTTCAGGGGAGATGTGGTCGGGATCTCAGCATGGAAAAAATGGGTAGTGGCAACTGTGGCTCGACCAGAAGGTGCCAGAGACAAACTGAAAGAGGAATGAAATGGGAGGCAAGAGCAGAGAGTTTGAACATGACATTTTGGAACAAGGAAGGGGAGGATGGGTTCCAGGACGGGCGTGCTGCCCAGCTGAAGAGCAAGGCAGACTCTCTTGGCAGATAGCCTTATGTTTGGATGTTACAGCATTGCTAGGCAGGTGGAGAGGATGGGAAGAAGGTTAGCACCATGGGATTTGACAAATGGGATGTCATCATTCCCCATATGGGTAACTGTCTCCAATCTGTGCTTTCTGTGCCACTGGAAGGTTGGAATATCTCAGCAGAAAGGCAGCATCCCTGGCAGAGATGAGCAATCTGCTTTAGGTCTGTCCTAAGACCTACAGATTTCAGGCTGTGGGGCAGATACCTGTGCACAAGAAAACTAAGAAGTGGAGAGAGTGGTTTTCAGGAAAATCCAGGTATTAAAACTAAGCTTAAAAGACTGACTTTTACAAGTCTGACAGAGGGACCTTCTGACAGCTGAGAGCAGAGGAGCACAAGGGCTTCCTAGAATCCTGCTGTGCTGGTTTTGAAATGATCTGGGAGCCTGTGAGGAGGAAGAAATGGAAATGAAACAACACACTCATTCCACAGCTGCTTTTATCACTTTATTCATATTTCTAGAGTAGGCTTTTTTGCAGCCAAGCAAACATTGAAACTCTCTCATTATATATATATATATGTATATGTATATATAGAAACATCCAAAAATAAATAACAAGGAATTTTGCAAGTTTTTTTTGCAATGAACATGGGAAAGAACATTTTTACTCCAGTAAACCAACTTTGAAAGTCTTCCACTGAAACCCTTTAAAACCCAATGATAGTCATAAATTAGCACTAGATTAATTCAAAGGAGAACTTATTCCCCCTCTACGTACCTTCTAACCCATATCTCCAAGAGGTCATTTTAATTATCACACTGTCACTGCTATTCATTACTCTGCTTTTGGAGACAGAGATCCAGCACTGTGCCTTTTGGATGCCTTGGAATTCATCGTATGAAGGCATTTTATTCTCCCCAAAATACACAGTTTAACCCTCTCACCCTGAAATACTGATAGTAACAGGTTTCCTTGGCGTTTTAAATAATTTTTCCTTCCAGTGGGATACCCCCTTCTTGCTTTCAAGTGAGTTCCCCTCATCAGAAAACAACTAAGGAAAGCCCAGCTAATGGGTGGCTAATGCACAGATGCATTCAGCTCAAGTTTTGGCAGACCCTGAGCAGCTTGTCCTTCTTCAGAGGCATGCAGAGCCAAGCTTTTGTCCTGACTCATACTTGCTCGCTCTTTCTGGCTGCAGTAATACAAACTGGATGGAAACCATGTGCCAGTGACTCCCACGAGGTCCACTGGGATGTAAACCCAGCTCAACCTGACTCTGTTCCTAGATCATGGTATTCCTGTCCTAGGAAAGAGCAGAGGGACAACCAACACATTTCTTTTGCTAGAGAACAGTGTCTGTGGTTAGTACTTCTTCAGGGCCACCCCACACCAAGAGGAGCTAATTCAGTCGTGTTTCACTCATCCTTTCCCTCTCTTTCCTACAGGGTCTTGGCACCTTCTCTCACTCAAGCCACCATTCCAGCCCACCTCCTGGCAGAACACTGAAGAGAAGCTGCTTCCCAAGGTTTCTGATGGGTTAAGAAGCACTTGTAAGTGCATTCTCCCTTTCCATCCCCTGGGAGACATGCAGACTCCACTCTGGGTCACTCTCTTTTTGTCTCCAGTTTGAGAATCAAGGTCAGATGTTTCAGAGAGTTACACACTGCAGGAGACAAGACTGCTTAGTGACAGTGGCTTTGAGCAGAGATTTCCGATGCTGTCCATGTAATGGGGAGGTGCTGAGGTTTTACTTGGGGTGTCTTACACAATACTGTTTGTTCACCACTTTCAGCACTACACCTCTCTCACAGTGTCTCAGTCACACATTTGTTGGCAAGTCTGGTCTTTCTGTACCCCAAACAGTTTTTGATGGAGGACCATTGTTCCTGCCTGTTGGACAGGTCTTGCAGCAAGTTTCATGCTTGCAGCTTGACAGTCCCATTTCTCATTTTGACCCCTCTCCTCGAATGATCTGATAGAAGAGCAAAAAACCCAGCCATGCAGTGGATGATAAACTGCACACTGAGGAGCACCTGCCTGGCTCCCAGAAGCTATTTATCAGGCTCTCCTAATGCAAGCTAACAGGACTAGCACATGCAGCAGGCATAAGGGCTTCTGAGCCTGACACTAAAAGGGGAGACATCACATGGGGCAGTAGAGGAGCCAGGACTCCCTCGTTAGCTCATTGTATGGATTACCCCTTTAAAGAGAGAGAAGAGGACTGGTGGAGGAAGGAGAGGATTTCTCATTTTAACAAATAGCTTTTCAGCCACAGCAAATGATTTCTGCAAATCTATGCATTCACTCTTTTTCCCCCCCTCCACAGATAGGGAAAAAAAAAAAAAAGCCCTGAAATGGATTCACCATCTATAAATAAAAAAGAATCAATAGTAAAATTTCTAGCTAATTTCCCTCTCCCTCTTAGCTCCTTGGACTATTTGTTATCTTAGAAATATCTGGGGAAAAAAATAAAAAAGAGAAGCATCATTGATTCCAGACTGTGACATGTTCCTCTACCTTGCCCTACAGTCCTCTCCTCTCCTCTCCTCTCCTCTCCTCTCCTCTCCTCTCCTCTCCTCTCCTCTCCTCTCCTCTCCTCTCCTCTCCTCTCCTCTCCTCTCCTCTCCTCTCCTCTCCTCTCCTCTCCTCTCCTCTCCTCTCCTCTCCTCTCCTCTCCTCTCCTCTCCTCTCCTCTCCTCTCAGTATCTGGAGACAGACGGGTCCTTCAGATGTGCCTGGCTCCTCTTGTCAGGTTTTCCTGCAGCGTGGCTGTTCCCTGGGCCCCGCTGGGCAGTGCATTTATAGCGTGGCACGTTGTCCTTCCTGCCAAAGGAAGAGAGGACAGGCATTGTCAGACACGTGGTGTTCCAGCAGCAGGTAAGCTGTGTGGGGTGTGCTCTGAGGATGAGCAGTGTGTGAAGTCTGGCATCGAAGTGCATTTGTAAGGAAGGCTTTGGCAGTTCCAGACACGTTAGAGGTGGTTAAAGACCAGCTGGTCCCATCTCTCTCTGGCCAGAGCAGGGTCAGTCCTTCCAGGATGCTTCAAGGGCTTTGTGCTACCTCTGAGCTCTCCAAGAGAAGGGTCCCATTACATCTCTTTGGGTGAACCACTTCTGACTGTTTTCTCCAACTTAGGTTCCTGTACACCTGAAATATTTCCCTTCATTTCTGCTCATGAACAGCCCTCGTCTCACTGTGAATACTTCCTTCTGGGCCACGTATCATTCACAGGATGGCTGGGTTCACACATTCCTCACAGCTGGATTGCCCTCACTGCCAGGGGTGTTCACAGCTGGGTTAGAGTCTTTGGGGACAGACTCTGACTGTGTGGCCAGGGAACACCCAGCACCTGGCACATGATGCCAGTGCTTCCAGCATCCAGAGCAGTGCCTTCAAAGAGCCCACAAAGATGTGATACTGCTATTTTGCTGTGCCCATAACTCAAATTATCTAACTCAAATTATCTAGCATTCATGCCAAATTTCAGTTGTCAGTAGAATTTGGAGTTTCCAGCGCCCCTTTCAGGCTGCAGCCCCAGCAGAGTTGTGGGAGTTTTATAACTGGCCTCCAAAGGAGCAGGGTTGTGATAAATACAAAGTACTTTTTGCAGTGATGCCCCAGGAGGTCACAGGGTAAGAACTGAGCTTTCCACAACCCAGCACCACAGAACCAGCTCCCCAGCTTCCCACAGTTTGTCTGGTGTAAAGACTTGCTTTGTAACACTTCAGTTCCTGATAAGGAACTAAGTCTCACTACTTGTTTCCCAGACAAAACAGTCCTGTGTGTGTGTGTTTACAGTGTGCATGATGAATTTTTGATATCTTAAGGAAGAGTAAATCTCTGTTATCAGTTAATTCTGTAACATTTCTGTTCCATTTATTTATAGAGCTGATGAAACCCCAGTTTTCTTGATCCCTGCACCCTGAGTCACCCCAAGGAATTGGGCCCCTCTGTAGTGACACAGAGAAACCTGCCTTCCCCACCACACAAGTGTGTGTTTTTCAGTGCCTCTGCTTTTATTTGCAGAAAGATGTTTTAATATACATTTTTAAAATTTGTGATAATGTAGCTGCTGATGGGGCCCAGGGCTTAGAGGGTGCTACCTCTACCAGCCCTGCCCTACTCCCCACTTACACAGCTGCCACCAGTTCAGCATTTACTGCATCTCTACAGTTCAATCACCAACCTAAGGCACAGTGGTATTTTGAAGAGATAAACATTGAGACAAAAATAAATAAATTAGGACCCTGGCAGGGAGACCTGAAAGGCACAGTGAAGTGAGAACAAGCAGTTTCTCTGGTTCTCTGTATAATTACATTGACATGTTCCTAGACAACACTGGAGACCCCAACACAGCAGCAGCTGTGAACCAAATGGAGACTCATGAAAAACATCAGAAAGCCAGCCAGGCAGCCCATTCCTTGCCCTGGGGCTACATCAGCACTGCCCGTGTCACTGCTGACATCCCAGGGCACAGCCAGCACTGGATGGGCAGGCAGGGCTCAGCCCCCATTTCTCTGCACCCACTACAGTCCCTGCAGCAGCACTGCTGAATGTCATTCCCACACTCCTCTATGCAAGTGAAGGAAACAAAATAATGCAAAATATGCAGACAGGATAAAAATGGGTCTTAATCTTCCTTTTTCCTCATTTGATTAACACAGGAAAAGGAAATCCTGTCATGCCAGCAGCACTTATGGGTGAGATTTTTAGACACTGGCCTTTTTCAGCCATTCACTGAGCTGAAGCATCATGAGAATCAACCACTCAGTTCACACCAGGTACTTGTGACAAAGTAGTTTTTTTGGACATACAGCCAATTGACAGTCACAATCAAACCACGGCTCTGCTACAGGTTCATTGCACAGACAACAGTTAATCTTGCAGCCATGCAAACTGTTTTGCAAATTGAAATCTCAGAGGCATAACAATTACAATACCAAATTTATACCACATCTCTCACTCAACTAATTGTACATCCAAAAAATCACCACTTGAATAATCTGAATACATTCACCTTTACAGCTAAAAAAGCCTCTGCTACATGCTTGATCTCAACACGATTTTGAGTTACAGAAACCCATGGGAAAAAATTGCCAACCTCTGATTTCAACAGGAAAATTGCTTCTATCTAAATACAGCAGATGCATAATTCACGCTGAGGTCTAACAGCCTGGTGTTCCCAGCAAAGCTAATTTTTACTCTGCAAAACTGGGGATGTTGCTACTGCTGCCTGTTGCTCTTCCAGCCCATGTACAGGAGGACAAGCCCTAAGTACACCTGCTCTGCATGTAGTGTGCAAGTTCACATCCAGATTAAATGTACCTGGATTTCTAATTGTTAGCAAATCTTAAAGGCCTTAAATGAATTAGCAGATTTTCAAACTGGGCTGATGTTTTGGGAAAGTTGAAGTTTACAGAGCCACCCGTGGAAGCACAATTGAGCTGCTGTGGCATTTTGAGCTCTTTCACGTACATTTCTTGACTTTTGTTTCCATCTTGTGAAGCAAGGCAAGGTGGGGAGATTTGAACTAGTGACTTTGCAGCTGGTGTATTAAAGTCAAAAGAGAAGAGAATTAGTGTTTAAATTGCAAAGGGAGGTAAAAATAAAATTATCTAAGCCATGTGAGTGGGATCAAAAATGAGTCATCTAGGCTGGAGAATGGGTAACCTCTGATCCCTGAAACTAAGAAATCTGGCTGCTGTCGTGCTGCTGCTGATCTAATTTTTACACTTTCCCCTCCATACGGAGGAGACACATTTCCATTGCGTCCATCACAACTAAACAATCAATGCCTGATCAGCCCCAGTGCTTCACTCTCAGGGATGCACAATTAACCAGCACCATGTTTGACACTGCAAGGGGAGCGCAGTATTTTCTGGGAATGCCTGACAAGTTTCAATCATAAAGAACACAAACCAAATGACCCAGCAGATAATGACAGCCAGTGCCCCGACAGTTAGATAATGTGCATGCTCCAAAGCAAGGCCAATTAGAAGCAATAAAAAGAAATTTGAAATGTTAAAGCAAAGGTCAGAAGTCCTCAGCCATTACCACAGGCTTGATTTTTCTTTTTTTCAAGGAGTCACCAGCACCTAGCTCCAGAGAGTGAGCATGCAGCCATGTTTGCCAGGTGCCCGCCCATCCAGCACGTTGTGACTTCTGGGCCATACAAACCCTCCTAAAGTGCTGTGTGGAGAATCCCAGCAATACCTGGAAATCTCCTCAGGTCCATATCCTATGGCTCTGCCCTTCTGAGTGCAGGGGCTGGCCCTCACTGCTGATAGGGAAAGCAGATGTTAGAAGGTGTGCATATGTCTCTCCGTCCACCACAGAAGGGATCCTGCTCCTTGCCATCCATCCCTCAGTTCCTGGCCTCCCTCCCCAGCTCAGTGCAGCAAGACACACGTGCTTTATCCAGGAGACTGTCCAGAGGCAGGAATAGTTTATAGCTGGAGCCACACCATCACATAAGAGAAGGAGAAGGGGCCACAATTTACAAGCAACTCATGTGGCTCACACAACAGCCACCCTTGTGGACCCCGGAGCTGGAAGCTGCAGAGAGCATAGGAATGGATTTTGTCTTGACTCCTGTCCTCCCATTTCCTAAGGAGCAGCAGGACAATAATGGATTGCACTCGCCTGATGATATGTAGCAGAAAATGGCAGTCTCTTGAGCTCGTTCAGGTTACCAGTATGATATTTGGATTAACGTGCTGTGTACAGCAGACATCATCCATGTCAAGCCACCCTTCACATAGGTCCCTATTTCTGCTTTCAGAGCAGGAAAATCCCAGGCCAGGGTGATGCATGAAGTAACACAAATGCTGTAAATCTGCTTATTGAGCCCTGGCCTCCTCAGAGCAACAAGACCAGGGAAGGAGAAGGAAAGCAGGTGGGTACCTGCAGGCATACCTGTGTGAGGATGCCTGTGAGAGCTAATCTAAATACATTTAGGGTTTAAATGCAAAGCTGATTAGTGAAACCACAGCAAGCTCTTATGTGATATGCTCCTTCCAGGTTAAAGTAGACATAATTCAATTTATTCATTTAGCTCATTTCCGAAAAAGTAAATTAAGGTGGAGTAAATTAAATTAAAACAGTTGACAGAACCTTCATTTTGAAAGGGATTGTTAATGTGGACCCAGTCTACTTCATAAAGTAATGCAGATTATTTTTGCCTGCTAGGCCCCCATCAGGCACACCAGCTCCCCAACCAGAAGTATTTTTACACTCCATCTGTTCAGGGAATCTCCAGGAGCAGGACCAAGTTGGACATGTATTTGGGTGTTTGCATGTGCTTTAGTGTACACGTGATTAAATCCAGGGTAAAATCCCTGCAGCTGGCAGACTCATTCCCAAGTGATTGAGAAGCTAATTGTAATGAGGAATTTTGGTGAAGCTTCTGCTGGGAGCTGGCCAAGCACTGCACATCTCTAAAGTCTGTAAATGAATCCTTTTCACTGAACCCACACAAATGTCACTGTTCAAAACTTGGAAGGTGTTCTTTAATGACAGCTACAAGTGTCAAGACTTGCATAAAAGGTGCAGACGTGTGGGAGCAAACTGACAGATTATAATTACCAATACAGAAGGGAGGAAAACCCCCCAAAAATTATTTTTTTAGGCAAAACATATAATTTGCCTTTAAATGTTAGTAGTGCTCCCATTACTAATACAATTTACAGGCAAAATCAAATTGAAGCTGTTTGACTCTTTTCTGTTTTGCTGCCCTCATTCCATTTCCTCCCTACTCTACAAATTGTAAGAGGTTTTGCTGACCTTTCACATTTGGTCTAGAACAGTTTTTCTGTTTATTACACACTGCTTTCCTCTTAGCCACTGAAATAGTGGGAGAAAAGATAACAAGACAATAATTTAAGTTTAGGGCAAGTGAGCTGGGGACGGAAACAGAGCCTCTCAGGAATAAAGCAGGGACGTGGCTTCAGTTCCTGCTCTCGTGTCGGTCATGGCCAGATCAAAGAGAGCACAACCAGATGTAGCTGAAACCTCAAAAGTCCAGAGATTGAAAGTGTAGAGAGGAGTTTTTTTCTGAAAGACAGGTAGAGGTGAACTGTGGAGAATATTCCAGACCCAGTGGGGCAGAAGGACCTGCCCTCAGCACATGCACAGCCCTGGGATGGTTTCAGAGCCTGCCAGCCCACACAAGCTCTGGGCACAGCTGTTTAGTGTCGAGAGGGGGCTCAAAATGAGTTGTCCAGGCAGAAGGACCTACCTTTGGTCAGACTGTGCCCACACACAAACACTTGCCCCATCCCCACTCAGTGTGGTGCAAAGACAATGCCCGTGGCCTCTGAGGATGGTGGGATGGTCCCGTGGGCAGATCCAGCCTGTTGGAGACACAGCTGTGCTCTCATACATCATCATTAGAGCTGCAAAGTCAAGCAGCAAAAGGAGGAATTGCCAGAATAAAGGCTGTCAGAGCGATTTTAATTCAACCTCCTGGCTGATATGCCTTCCGATGGGGTCTTTAATTACCTCATCACAGCCTACTTTTTCTTCAGCAAGGCTTCTGCTTTATTCAGGGCTCGATGGACAGACGGCAATTAATGAAGGGCCAGTCAATATTTTGTTCTGTCCTTTTTTCATTCAGTGTGTGGCCCCAGGCATTATTTGCCACATGCTATCAAATCCCTGCTCTTACTCATCTTCTCCTGGGCTTTTCTCTTATGTGAATCAGTGCAGCAACTGTGAGATTCCCACACAGGAAGGAATTTCTTTTCTAACACTTCTATGAGCAGAGCACCTGGGTTTTACTTACAGGAAAATATGGGGCAGACATGAGCTGCAGAATGCTCCACCAGCAAGGCTCAGGTGGGATTTCTCAGGATACCCATACTGTCTCTGTTCAAAGCCCATTTTCCCTAACCTTTGCCAGAGCTATTTAAACACTCAAGACATCTAGAATTTGAAATTCTGTGTGTCCAGAATATGAGTAACATGGACCTGGTGGCTCTCAGAGAAAAAATGTCAGTGGCCAAAAGAGGGAAGATCTCCTCTGCTGATGCTGTGCTAGAGCAGGGCTCTGTTGCAGCCAGGGAACCAGAGTGAATGAACAGAGAAATGCTGATATGGGCAAAGGGATGAACTTCAGGCAGTGCAAGCTGACTGGCATTTGTGAATTTTTCACCAAAAGTTCTGTTTTTCCACCTTAGTCATTTTCTGTAACAGCTGTACTCTGCTGTCTCTTAATCTCTTACAAATTTTTCACCTTTTACCAACCTCATTTCAGAGGAGGACATTTCACACTTTCAACCCAAGAAATCTTAACCTTCCCTCTGGCACAAGTAGAAAGAGGTGAGAGCAGAACAGAGACTCAGCAAGAGGAGGAGCTCCTTGTGCCACTGGCAGCATCAAAGGGAGCCCCACTCAAATGGTTTCCAGTGAGTGCACTGGGAGTGGAGCTCTCTGGTCACTGAACAGCTTAGAAAAGGAACAAGGGGCATGAGCCTTCATTGCTGCCCAACAGCCCTTTTCTGCACTGCTCTCTCCTGCTCTGTGCCCACTTAACCCACCCTTAGAGAGCTGTCTCAGTGTCTGGGACGGGCTCTCTGAGTCTCTCTCAAGCATGGCTAAGTGGCAGTGCTCTCTTCTCCAGAAGGCAGCACAGAGCTCTCCCTTGTCCTGCTAGAAATTCATGGGTCTGCTGGCTTGTCACTCCAAAGAGCATCCAGCATTTTCAGCAAGGCTTTTAATTCATTAGCTCACAGAGGAAAATACTCTAACCTTCTTGCCCTCCTCAGCTGAGTCATTGACACTTTCCTACCTTGCCACAGACACATCACCTTCAGGAAAATCATTGCTTAGCATGCTGATAACAGCAGATATTATGTTTGTGAACTGGGTGTTTGTTTGGGGTCACAGGGTCTCCTGCCACGACTGCAGGACACACTGGGGTTACTGCTTGAAACCTGACCTTCCTTTACAGGCTGTGGGAAACTCTGTGGTCACTGGGCTCCAAGGGGAACTGGGGGGATGCTGGAGGAAGCTCAGTCAGAGGGAAGGGGCTGAAGGGCTCTGGGAGGAACTGGATGAGCTGTGCTGGGCTCCAACACTGGAAGAGGCTGCCCAGAAAAGCTGTGGGTTCCCCATCCCCAGACGTGTTCAAGGCCAAGTTGGATGGGGCTTGGAACCACCTGGTCTAGTGGAAGGTTCACCAACTAGGGGATGGAACTGGATGATCATTAAAGTCCCTTCCAACCCAGACCAATCTGTGATTCTGTGATATGTTGATCCACAGATGTCATTTGGGCTCCTGCAGGCAAGGACAAGTGGAATTTAACCCCAGGTCCAGCCAAGCATTTGGATTCACTTACAGGCACATAATCACATTATACACAGAATACAGATACAGTTATTTCTCTTGACCCTTAAAATAAGCTGCATTTTTGGTAGCAGAGGGTGCTCCACCTCCAACCTCAATCTTCTTCTGTAACCAGAGCTGTTGCATCAGTTGCTGCCTCTTACTCTAGATGATCCTGATTCCATTCCCACTGAACTGCCTGCATTACCTATGCTATTATCAGCTATTCTCTGACAGCCTGCCAGTATGGACAAAGCTCTTGCCAAGGTGCCTGAATTTGGGTACCAGCCCTATTTCTGACCCTCAGGTCCACCTCTCCCTTTTTGTGCCTCAATTTCCTTCTCCAAAACATGGTGATTCCAACACAAACTTTTCCCTCCTTACAGTCAGATGTGCTCTGGAAGTGTTGCAGGTTGTTTCTATTTCCAGGCTGTCATTCTAACACATTTTGGCTGCACTAATTCCCTCAAACAGAAATTGTTCTGCCTGTCCTAGTCTGGGACAAAGCAAGCAATTAGTTGTCCTTTACACGTTTATTAACTCTGCAGCTTTCTTTCAATGGCTATGTGAAATCCAGTAATGTTTTAATATATTTTCATAAATTGTGGGCACAACATGTCCTGTTTCCACTAATAACTGTGCCATATAATTAGTCCTGATTACACAGATATTTAGTATCATTTTACATATTCCAGTCCTTTCCTAGTGTCACTGCCTAGCCAAGGCATATTTAAAGCCACAGCCATCTCCCTTCTGTTTCCCAGCAGTTTGCAAGAATTCCTTTTGGAGAGAATTGCAGTTAATACAGCAGCTTCAAAGAACAATTTCATTTTACTGGTGTACATTGTAGGTATATATATATATATATATGTAAAGGCTCTGATCGAATGTCAGGTAACAAAGCCCAGTATACAAATAGAAGGCATTTATCTACTCACAGGGAAAAGCCAGTATTTGAAATCCATCAGGAAATTAACAACATGAATCTTTAAAAATCTATTCCTTGAACATCTGTTGGCTTAGGGCTGAACATTGACCGTGTTTAGGATTTTACTGGGGAGGTAGCACCCTGCAAACAAAAGATCCTCGCTGCATTAGGCTCTGGTGGGGAACAAGAAACATTTACTCTGTGCAACCCGATTAGAGATGTGTATCTTTCCCTGCTGGTGTGGCTGTCTCTATAGAGATGGACATGGATATTTGATGAGATTAAAATGCTTCAGTTACCACTGTCAGTGGTTCTTTATTTAAAATGAAGAAAGCAAACAAACATTCCTTTTGATGAGGTAACTGAATGATGCTATGGAAAAGCACTTTGCTGTCAGGTGGTAATTAGGTTCAGTAATAGTTGTGGGTTTTTAGCCTTGGAGGCTGCGGCCCCTGGGAGTCTGAGAGAAATGATACATTCAATTTCTGGAGGAAAGGAAGATGCTGGATGTTTTCCTCTGCTAACCCTGCAGGTCTCTGCAGATAAGAGCATTCAGAACTGCAGTGCTGACAATCCTCCTTGAGCCAGCCTAAACTGTGGTGTCAAGATCACAAACAGAAAAGGGAGATGGGCTCAAAGCAAGCCTAACACAGGCAGACTGGCTCTGACCACATGTATAAGGAACTGCCAGAATGGCTGCAATGAGAGGATTTTTAAAGGCTGCAGAAGGAACTCCAGCAATTGCTCTCTGGTCTGGGCTGATATTTGTAACATCCATCTTACACATCACTAGAAAATCTTCAGTAGGAGAGTGTTCCTTTGCAAACAAGGAATATGCCCACAGCTACTCTTTTAAGGGAGGAAAAAAGTGGGTAGAAGGAAGGAGTGAATCTCAAGGCTCAGCTGCCTCCCTTGCCAATTTGGAATTGTTCTTTCCATTACAAAATCTAAACTATATTTGGTTGTGCTGTTAAGAGTTGAAACCCAAATGAAATATTCCAACTGGTCCAAATGCATTTAATTGAAATGTTTCAGTTTGGAGGCATTATTGCTGTTTTCTCAGAACAGAGACAAATGTTGAATATGATTTTTTTCCACAGAACAGGTGCTCTGGTTCCTGCTCTGCTCCCCTCTAAATGTTGTTACACAGCTTTTCCAGCTCAAGGAATGCTGGTTCTCCATAGACAGTTCAGTGGTGTCTCCCCTGCTCCTCACACAAGCTAAGGGGCAGTGAAAGGACGCAGTTGGACAACACCAGAGAAGGACCAGCAGTGCTGCAGGGAGCCAAGCTTGGGCATTTCATGCCTTTATGCCTTGCCCACCAGTGCCTCACTTCAAGTCCCACTTCCTTTTGGACTAACACTCACTGAGCTGGTTGTGAAACTGGGGTAAGGGTTCAGAGTGAGAGGGGATCCTCGGGTAAAGCTGGGCTGGCAGAAAGAACAAGAAGAAGCCTGGCACTGGCTGCCAGCACTGCAGCGGCTCCAAGGGGAGGTGGAGAACTCTGCCTCAGCACAGGCTTGCCAGCAGCTTCCTGAAGCTCTGAAAAAGTTTTCACTTCCAGAATTAAAACTTTGCAAAATAAAAGTGGGTTTGATTCGCTCTCAGGAGATAAATGAAGGGTAAGTCCATTAAAGATACTGGTGTGAGATTGGTGTACAGCAGACAGAATTCAGGAAAGATATCGATATCTCCAAAATCCTCTGAATATTTTTTCAGACATAAACCAGGTATCTTTCCTGATCATAAATGCTTTATTTCCAAATGGAATTTCAATAAAATAAGCACAGTTAGACTAGCATTTATTATAAAGTCGTAATGCAGTAGCACTAAAGTTTAGTCATGAAAAGTATTAAAAAAGCAGCCTAGCTAAAGCAAAAGAAATTGCTTTCTGACCTACCGAGTTTTAGGAGTAGGTGCTAGTGGTCCCTCCACCAAGGAGTTCAGCCTGTAGTAATCCAAGAATGTCCTGGCCACATTTCTTCCAAGCTTCATATCTGTGAGTTTTTAATTAAGGAGCATTTTAAAAATCATTAATAATAATATTAATAAAGAGCAGAATCTAAAGGTAAGTTATTGCTATTTAATGCAAGAGCAAGTTTTACATCAACCATCCCACAGAACTCAGGCTTCAGGCAAAAATGACTGACACAGGCAGATAAGGTGGGGGTCATCTTGTTTGCTACTTGTTTTCACAGGCAGATGCTGCATAAAAACACGGACAGGAGGAAACAATCTCCCTTTCCCCACATGCCTGGCTGCAGATCCCTGTGGTTCTCATGAAACAGTACACTAGACAAAAGGGGCTCTCCAATTTCCACATCCAGGGAAAATAATTACCTTAAAGCGCTTGGATACAGGCAGTATTTCTGTATCCAGGATACAAGGTCAGCCATACCATGGTGTGAACTTGCCATGGACCAGTGTGCTGAAGGTTGGGATTAATGCTGTAGCTCTCCACACCTTTAGCTCTGACCCCCAGAGTGTCGTGGGAGAATTCACTGTTCTTTCCCTGTGTTGTATTCAGGACCTGAAATGGTGATTTTAGCACCAACCTGGAAGGACAGCAGGTTATCTTAATGAGTTCAGCTGTAACTCTGGTGTGTCTTCTCACTAGCCATGATTTCTGCTTCAGCTGACCCCTAAACCCAGCATTAGACAGGTGCTGCACATCAAAGCTGCCATGGAGACCTCAGGGGCACAGGAACCAGACCTTCCCGACAGCTCAGCTGCTTACAAAGAAGTTGAATAACCTGTGGATTGCACTGGAAAACAATATTCCAGACAACATGTCCATGGGGTGAATCTGCTGCTCATGTGAAAAGTCAGCATTAAGTCTGCCTGTTACAGAGCATCATCTCCTCATCATGTGCAGGGTGATATCCAGCTGGGAGATATCCAGTGGACTCCATTGTCCACAGCTGTGTTTTGGGGGCTGAAGGCTCCTTTATTTGCCTATTGTGAACGGATGCCTACCCAGGCTGCAGTAACCACATGGTGCTCCAGGGCACACCCAGAGGGCTGTGGTGAGGAGCATTTCAGCAGGGCTGCTGCAGCAGCTGAGGTGGGTTCAGAACCTGGCGAGTCTGAAGAGACCTTTGCATCCAACACCAAGCAGTCCAGGAAGATGAAACATTGCTAGGCTGTTTTGTGTGCATGTGTACATGTTTTGCTTTATCAATAGTTATCTGCTGATGTTTCCATTAGAGGAAAATTCCAGAAGTCCAGCATCCCAGGGGCTTCCAGCAGTACCATTGTAGACACTGGCTTCCAAATGAAGCTTTTATTACCCGCCCACTTACATTAGACATATCAAAACAAGTGAGCATGAGACATCAGGTTCCCACATCACTGTGAGATCTCTTTATAGTTTATTTATTTATTTATTTATAAGGAAGGTCAAGCTGATGTGACAGTCCTTACTTCTGCAAAAATCCAGTCACCAGCTCTGCTAGTGCTGCAGTCAGGTCTAGTGGCTGAGGATGACTCCTGACACTGCTTTTCTCTCCAACGATCTTGTCCTGCTTTTCCAGATCCCATTGCTGTGCCATGGATGGTTCTATGGATCTGTTTCTCCTGAGGGTCTATCCTGACATGCTTATTGTGATCCTAATACAGGATGTGCTGCTGGCACCTCTGTTCTCCTGGCCAGCAGCAGGGCAGAGCTGGAACAGCTGGTGGTCCTGGTTGTTGTCTGCATGGACAGAGAGAAGCAGCTGTGTGGGTCAGTACCAGCTGTGTGGGTCAGTACCAGCTGTGTGGATCAGCACTGGCTGTGTGGATCAGCACCGGCTGTGTGGATCAATACCAGCTGTGTGGGTCAGTACCAGCTGTGTGGGTCAGTACCAGCTGTGTAGATCAGCACTGGCTGTGTGGATCAGCACCAGCTGTGTGGATCAGCACCGGCTGTGTGGATCAATACCAGCTGTGTGGATCAGTACCAGCTGTGTAGATCAGCACCGGCTGTGTGGATCAGTACCAGCTGTGTGGGTCAGTACCAGCTGTGTAGATCAGCACTGGCTGTGTGGATCAATACCAGCTGTGTGGATCAATACCAGCTGTGTGGATCAGCACAGGCTGTGTGGATCAGCACTGCTGTGTGGATCAATACCAGCTGTGTGGATCAGCACTGGCTGTGACGATCAGCACTGGCTGTGTGGATCAATACCAGCTGTGTGGATCAGCACTGGCTATGTGGATCAGCACTGGCTATGTGGATCAGCACTGCTGTGAGGATCAGTACCAGCTGTGTGGATCAGTACCAGCTGTGTGGATCAGCACTGCTGTGTGGATCAATACCAGCTGTGTGGATCAGCACTGGCTGTGAGGATCAGCACTGCTGTGAGGATCAGTACCAGCTGTGTGGATCAGTACCAGCTGTGTGGATCAGCACTGCTGTGAGGATCAGCACTGCTGTGTGGATCAGTACCGGCTGTGTGGATCAGCACTGCTGTGAGGATCAGCACTGCTGTGTGGATCAGCACTGGCTGTGAGGATCAGCACTGCTGTGTGGATCAGCACTGGCTGTGAGGATCAGCACTGCTGTGTGGATCAGCACCGGCTGTTCTCCAGCTGTGACACTGTTCAGCGAGCTCCCCTTGCAGCCTACCAGCACTGCTGGGCAATACCAGCCCTGCATGTGGAAAGGCTCAGAAAGCTGGAGAGGGAGGGCAGTGTTGCTATGAAAGTGTTTTGTGATTGTTTCTGGAATTTGGAGATGGCTGTGGGTAGCTTGGTTGCTGTGGATGTGGACTCAAAGCAGTGGTGAAGGTTAAGAGTTCAGAGTAGTCTGAGGAAGCGAGGAAGAAGGGGAGAGGGCTGTCAGACACTTAAGGGATTGAGAAGACTAACATGGCTTGATCTTGTAGTTTCTTTCATTTACTTGTCACTTTAAAGACATAAAGTGGTAATTGGACTCAGTAAAGTCTCTAGGACATTCTGTCAGTGGCAATCTCAGAAAGCTCCTCTGCCAGAAGTGGCCCTGCTGCCCTTTTCTTTGTCTCTCTGCCTGGCTTTTGTTTGCACGGAGGGAAGCGCCTGACCTGCTGTCCTGGGGGAGGAAGCCCTGGGATGGCAGAGGGTGCAGCCAGGAAAGTGGCTCCACCAGCTCCTGCCTTCCAACTCTGCCTTAACCCTGACCTTCAGGAATCCGGTTCCACTGCTGAGCTCAGGTCTTAGGAACAGCTTTCTGAAGCTAAGGACAGCTAACCACTGGAATAACCTGTCATGGCACATTGGGAAATCTCCAGACCAGTGGTCTTTAAGAACAGGTTAAACCCACAGCAGACGTGTAACTGGTGCTACATGAAGTTTGGATAAGGAAACATAAAAAGGCCACTTCACCCTGTCTTCCTGCAGTTCTGAACATATTTTTCAACACACATTGAGACATGTTTGCTAAAATTGCCAAGAAAGGAAAGGGCATTTTGCAGAGCATGGATGCACAGATAGATGGAAAGTATGAAGAAACTGGAAATGCAGTGCCACATGCATCCACCAAAAAGTAACAAAATGGGAATAACTTGCAGTCAGCAATGATGAAAAGACATTCCAACCAGCATGAGATAAAAAATGTGCATATTCTAATATTAGTCTCTCCAGCCATCCTGCCCCCTCTGCTCTGCCTGTCACTTCTGCAAGGGATGAGTGGTTTCTGTCATGGAAATCAGGCACCTGATACATAAAACCAGGAGCAGCAGCACTGATCTCTCCCTGTGACCGTCCAGCCTGGGCAAGAGCTGGCATGACTCCCTCAGCAAGCACCAGCAGCACATGTGTGCAGAACCAGTAGAGGAAAACAAATTAAAGCAATAACATTTGCATTTATCTCCGGTGCACGGAAGGCTCAAACTCCACTTTGGCTTACAGTGTATCCAGAGCACATAAATAACAGCTACTGCAACCCAAACCCACTTCTGGCAGGTGGTTTGGTCGGTTGGTTGGTTTTTAACCAGCTTCCCTTCTGCAATCACACGAGCTGTGTGCCCACAGGAACTCCCTTCCTAGCCTGAACTGCACTTGACAGAAGGCCATTTCCAGCTATTCCCATCATGGGAGCTCAGCTCATACAAGACAGTCAGAATGTATTTGGGAGAGTCATGATGGAAACAGCTGGGTGTATTTTCACCTTCACTAGAGTCTGCAGCTCCTTCCCATCTCTCTTCCATGGACTCATTCCTCCATGCTCCATATTTCTACCTGGAAGGGGAAACCCGTGTTCCTCCTGCAAATGCCCTTCCCACAGCAGTCACTCTGTGAATGGAATCAGCAGATTTGGGGAGATTTCAGGACAGTCTGTTTATGCACAACTCTGCCAAATTTCACAGATGTTAAGAGGTTCAAGAATAGTGCTGGGCTGTCTGCAAAATCCCGCATGTTTATGATCCCACCATGTCCCACAGCCCAAAGCTTCCAGCCCTGGTAAGAAAGGAGGACAGAGGAGTGCGGACTCTCACAAGCCATTACTAGTTTTCAGCTGACACGATTCATTGAGCCTATTGTGCACAGTCTGCTTAAGCTCCAGCCTCTGGAAGCGCAGACAGAGCCTTGTTCTGTCTGTGTGTGGAGGCAATAAAAATCTCAATTTGGAAACCAGTTAGCAGTACAAGTCGTTAGGGGAGGTACTAAATGTTGCTGCTTTAATAGCTCACTGATCCTTTAATAATGTCACTGCTGCAGAGCATGGTGGCACCATTCGCTCGCTTTTGTTTTGCTTTTTGAAATTCAGGGTCATTCCACTTTCAAGTGAGTGGATTATCTCTCTTCCCTCCTTCTGCCAGACACTGCAAACTGCTTTAAATAATTAGAAAAAAGGATGGCTCCTTCAAATTCACCATCTCATTTTCATAAGATCCAGTGTCATTGCTTTGGAACAGGAAGAGAAACTGTGATGGTGGTAAGGATTTGACAAGGGCAAAACAGTTAGCAGCCCCCACTCATCTTTGATAAGTCCTGTGGGGTCTCTGCCAAGCAGATTGGATCTCTGGTTTTATGTCTCATCTAGAGGACAGCACCTCCATCAATTTGAAACACTGCACTGGGTTATTAGCTTATGGAATTCATCCAAGATTAGTCCTAAGTAGGATTTGAAATGTGACTATTCAGTCCAGAGGCACCACTGACCAGACCCACACAAATCTTTTGTTTCAGACAAACAGCTTTAAGTTATCCTAAAGATAGACAGAGAGGGGGGAAAAAGAAAAAAAAAAAAGATGGAAAGGGAGAAAGAGGGTAAGGAAAATAAGAACAAAGAGAAAGATTAATCTTTTTAATAGCTCAAATTAAAAACCTGAAAAAGCTCTTTGTTTGACACAACTGAATTTTACAGCAAATCTCAGTCCACCACAACAACGATCCTGTTATTTATGAAAAGAGGGTTATTTTGTTTGGGAGAGTCCCAGATGACTGTGGTCAGCGAGCATACTGTCAGCTTCACACAATCTCAAGAGAAATATGGATGAGGTTTTCTCGTCTGTTTATAACAGCTTCCATCAATGGATCAAACCCCTTCCTGACTCAAACAAGAGGTCTAATGGAAAATGGCATTACAGGGCTTTAAACCACCATGTTATATCATGCCAAGACTGATCAGAGCTAGTCCCCTATTTTAGCAGAGCTGTTTTCGCCAGTTACTTACTTATTTTGTTTCACAGTGCTGACGCTGCTCTCCAATAAACAGATGCTGCCCAGTCTCATCTCATGGGGGGCCCACTCCAAGCAAAGCCTCACTGGGGCAAAACAGAGACTTGGTGGTGAAGGAGGGTTGGGAGAGGGGCTATTCCAAGGCTTTTCACCAGCATTTAGCATAGAGCAAGTCTGGGTGCTGATGATGCATCCTTCCCTGGAACTCACACCAGGGAAAAAAAATGTTCCCAATGCGCAGCATGCCTAGTTACATATTTCAAGATCTTTATCAAAGGAGGAAGCTTCTAAAATGATAGTGTGGGGAGGAGATTGGGTTTTCCATAGTTTCAGTGTAAGAACCAGGTTCAGTGTGGGAATTACTGGGGACACCCTCTCACAGGCAGGTCAAACTTGAGAAATGCAGCCAGACTATCCATCCTTAAAATCTAGACTGCCAAGCTGGAAATAGCAAAGGGACTTACTCAAGGAGAGCACTTTCATTCCCAACAGCCCTCAGCTCCTGATCCTAGATGGGACAGACACTTTTGGAAGCAAAAGGTAACAGCAATGACGAGCCTTCATTTTTATTCCTCTTGTGTGTTATCAGGGAAGGAACCAGGCGGAAAGAGCCCAGACCGACTATTTCAGGCTTTCAGTCCCTTTTCCTGAAGTGCTTGATTGTGGTGGAAGAAATTACAAAGATGGGAGCTCTGCGCTCTTCTCCCTGAGTAATCAGAGGCCTGTAATTTTCTCTCCTGCTCTGAAAGAGGAGATTGAAGAACAGGTATCTTGGAGAGCACTGTTTTATCTCTGCCGGAGGGACTGTGCTCACGGACCACGCTGTGTTTCCCATGAACTCATTTCAATATCAGCCATTGCTTTTGTCCTCATGAACTGAACTGAAACAGGCAGATCCCACCTCGCACCTGGACACAGGGAACAGACAAGAAGGTGGAGGTGCTGCACAGGAGCCAGTGGCTGGACAGAGCCAAGGGCTTCTGGTCCTGCTGGGGTGCTGCATTGAGTGGCAGCAGAGGCTGGAGGGGAGCAGGCTGTGGGGGGAGCACAAGTGTGTCCCAGCTCTGCAACTCATAAGACTGGGCACCTGTGAAGGAGGTGCCCAACTGGACACATTCTGCTGCTGATGGAAACCTGCCCCTGGCACTGAGCAGCAGAGTGGCTGCCACGCCTGTGCCCATGAGAAGGGAGTACCTGACTCAGTGCAAGATTCGACACACAGACAGGCACAGGAAATTCAGGGTGCCCCGAGCAAGCATAGGAACAGTGAGGGCTAAGTTGTCTCAGACACCACCAAAGTAACTCTGGGAACGCCACGGGGCCACAGTCCATTTTACCTCTGAATCCTCATGCCTTTCCCAGAGCTATGAGCATGGCTTTACGGGGAGACATCTGACTGCTGCTCCATTTTCCTCATGCCATCTTCACATTGCTCCATGCAAGTGATATTTGTCCATCTTTCGGTCCTTCTACACCAGGGGAAGATGGAAATGGGCCCTCCTGTAAATGGTAATATGGCCTAAACTATGAAATGACGGGAGAAAATGGTTTATTAAATATCTTGGCATTGCTGACTCATGATGAGGTTTTCTGAGGGACAGAGGTCAGAGCCAAGCTCAGAGTTGAAGAAGGAAAAAACCCTATAAAAATGAATTTCAGCATCTACATTTTAATTAATTAAAATATTGCATCAGCATATCCTTGTAAATTGGTATACTGTTAAAATTATGCATTTAAAACCTGATTATAACAGCTATCAAACTGTCCCAAAATTAATTTGGGCCTGAATTTACTGGTCTCACATTAATGTCTGATGGATCTTTAATATGAGTAGCAGGAAAACATAGGATGAGTCTCTTTTGTGATTTTAACGTTTCTGATCTTCGCTATTGTTTAATTCTGGTTACTTGCCAGCTCTGGGAAGGAGCCCTTGTGGATTAGCTGACCTCAGCTCTTTACACAGTCAATGAAAATTACAGAGCTGATTCTCTCTGATGTACTGAGAAGGGATGAGGACAGGGGAAGAAATTTCCAAGTGAAAATCCAGCATTCACAACCTTTTTCTATTGCTGATGAATGTTCTCAAATGCACAGGGGAAAAATAGCATGAAAAACAAAGCCTTAACAGTTGTTTCCAGCTTGGTTGGAAAAGCAAGAACAGTACATTATTTTCCAATTGTAATTAAACCCCCCAAAATACCCCCTGGAAAAATCATAAACCCCCTGGAAAATCATAAACTGAACTCTTTGGGGATCTTCTTAGTCCCTCACATCTTGGCTCAGAAGCAGGATGATCCCTGTTGTTCCAGGCCTGGAAGTTCCCATTAGGCATTCCACCCACGGATTTGGGCATAACATTTACTACCACCCAAACAAAATCAGTTTCAAGATAAATGGTAGAATGAGTGTTTCGACACACCAAAGTGTGGATAAACCATTTCTCATCTCTAAATTGCTGGAAGCTCATGACTTGTATAAATCACAACCAGGCATCAGTAATCTGTTGTGTGCTGCATTTTCCCTCTTCAGCTGCAGTTTCCATTGTCAGACAGGGCATAGTCAAATAGCTTTGACAAGAGCAATCCTAAAAAGAAGAAATTAAGAAATGAGATTGACTAAGAAATATGAGGAAGTAAGAAACAGGATGATCTAAGAAACACGATGATCTAAGAAACACAAGTGTTCCCTTGTGACAGAAGCCTGCGTGTAGCTGGGTTTAAAGTTTTTGAGTAAAGAGAATTGAAGAATGCTGGCAGTGATTGCAGGATTCACTGGGATTTTAGGGGACCTTCCTTCCCTGGCTGGGACACCACAGGTTCTGCTGTGTCCAAGTGGAACTATTGGCACTTGGGGGCACGGGCATCTGCTCTCCATTGTCTGAGCAGAGGTAGATGACCTCCTGAAACCTACCTGAGGTCACCCAGCTGAAAAAGGACTCAGTCCAGTGGCTGTTAGATGGTCTAAGTCAAGATGGCTCTTAAGAACATGCTCAGAGACACATTGCATTTATCCTGCTTTCAGTCAGTCTTTGTCAAGTCAAGACAAGGCACCATCTGCATTTGTAGTGGGCCAAATGCAGGGAAGGGACCACTTATCCTCAGGAATTGGCTTAGCTCCTCTCTCAATCTGTCTTGCAAGGAATAAGGAACATGGCCTCAGAGGCTGTGCCTTTAAAAACACTTGCAATCTCCAAGTAATAGTCATGCTTCACTGTGTTCAGCATTTCAGCTGAGCTCAGTACAAAGTGCAGTGATTTAAAGCTGGGAGATCAGGCGGGATTCAGCAAATTCAGAATTATTTATTTCTTTAGAGCAGAAAGTCTGGCTACAGATTATTTACTGCAAATGGGTCTTTTTGGGGGAGGGGAGGAAGGCAAGAGGGTAGAGAAGGGGTGAATTGATTGACTGAAATTTTTTTCAATTAAAACAAGCAATTTTTAAAAAAGATTTAATGCCTTATTGAAAACTGTGAAATACTTCAAGAGTCTGGAGCTCTGCTAAGTGCAGATCATAGAGATGAGGATGGTGGGGAGAAGAAACTAAAATTTTTTTCTGTGGGAGAATGGAAGGAAGAAGAAAAGAAGGGGGGGGGGGGAAGAAAAAAACACCATTATCTCTGTTTCTTTGTCTACGTTAATGTATTTCTCTCCCTGAGTTATCTCCAGTATCAGCAAGTATTGATTCAGAATAAGGCACTGTTGGGCAGGCTGCAGGCAGCCCAGAGCTCTGCTGGGAGGGGAGTGTTTCCAGGGCTGCCAGAGCACAGAGCAGATGCAGGGATTGGCTGTGCAATGGGAATTATGCCTGGCCAAAGCAGAGCCAGGGCTCCTGCCCCCTCTGCAAGGACCAGGCTGGGCTGGGGCAGAGGCTGCAGAGCAAGGGATGGGTCAGTGCTGAAGGGCTCTTGGGGTGAGTGGCACTAAAGGGTGAGAGGACAACCAGAGCTACATGAAGTAATGTTGGAAGGAAGGGACATCAGGGTATCAATGCCGACACCTCATTTCTGCCTTCACTGCTCCCTCAGAGTGAAGGGCCCATCCCACACTGAGGTCATCTGCACTAAGGGGGCTTGTTCCCCAAAGCAGGGATGCACAGGAGCTCTCCCCACATCAGTTGGACACCCCTGATAGGTGGTCCCTCCAGAGAGGTGGTGCTGGAAGTTAAGAAGAAGATTACAGCTATTACTGGTTGGTAGAGAAACTAATGATATTTTTGTCTTTGTAGGGAAGAAGTAAAATATTACTATAATCTCCACCACTTCTAAATTAATTGCCTCTTTGCTAATATAATTCCCATTGCCAGATAAATTTAGCTTTTTCTAAACCCTTTGATTTTTCCTTTGTGTTTTACATCCAAGCTGGAATGCAGCGATAAGGCACTATGCTTACACATATATATGTATATATATATTTAATCTACATACACACAGATAGAGTTATATATAGTCCCTGCCACAAATAACACTCCTCTGACTGCTGTCACAAAGCCCTTGCTAAAGCAGCTACTCACTCAAGCTGGGTTGTTTTCCTACATCATGTTCCCTGGGGAAGGGCTGCTGGCAGCAGCAGGGCTGTGTCCAGAGAAAGATGCTGGAAAGGTCTGCAGCTCTCCCCTTCTTCACTGCCTGTCTCTTCCCCATGTTTCTCTCATGGGAATAAGCCATTGCCAAACTTCAGATCCACCATCTCCTGTCATTGTCACAACAACCAGATTTCCTGGAACAGCTGGCAGTGTCTTTCTCTACAGTCAGTGTAGGAGTGGCCCTTGAATTTTAAAAGGAAGTTATTGTGAGGGAATTGAGCATGGACTGCTAGGCCAGTAGCTTTATAGCCACTGGCATCCTTGGTGAAAAGGGGCTTCATAACAACATGCTTGTGACTATAATTCAATCAGCAGCCTCTGGTTAAAGTATTTTATGTGACTCTTCTATTAAACCTATCCTATTTTGCTACTGGCACAGTCTCACTCTCTTCTTGTGTTGCCTATCTCTATTTCCATATTACTAACAAGAAATAATTCCAGGAGCACTGTTTGCCTCTATTCATAAGTTCCAGTATCATCCTGGAGGAGTCTCACTTAGCTCAGGTGACACAGCAGCACCAACCTCTGTGAGACCTGGAGAGAGCTCTTCCCTCTCAGAGCCACTCCTGGCTCTGGTGTTCACGTGGAACCACTGGGGAATATCCACCCGCAGATGCCAAAGGATGTTTGCTGCAGCTGTGGCACTAATGCAGAGGGCTGGACTGTCTCCTCAGTGAGCAGCACCTCTGGTCACTGCAAAGCTGCATGGAAGATCTCCCAGCTGCAGCCCAGGCTCTTGTGGGAAGCAGTGCTTGCCTGCTGTAGGGTCACAAAGCTCCTGAAGTTGGTTTAATTTCAGCTTCATTATCTGGATACTTCACAGGCTTAAGAAAAGGCTGATTTGGAGTACAGAAAGTCCAAGGAAGAAAAGCTGAAAATATTTCTGGACTTTGGGCCACAGAATAGTGATGGAGAATGTGCAAATAAGTAAAGGCTGCTGTAGAACAGGATAAACTTTTCAGGATCTGATGGTGATGGGACAAGAAGCGATGGCCTTAATTTACAGTAAAACAGATTAAGAGTAGACTTAGGGGGAAGCTTCCAGTGATAAAACTAGTGAAGCACTAGAAAAATATGTCCTGGAGCAGCAGTAGCATCTCCATCTTAAGACAGAATTAAGGAAAACAGCTATGAGGCTAGGGGAAAGAAGAGTTGAACCTTTTTGAGAATGGAGGGGTCAGCCAAGGGTTGCCCTATAACTCAGTGTTTCTTCGGCTCAGATCTAGCTGTACAGGAGCACTTTCCACCAGGCTTTTTCTTAGTCCTTAGTAAGGCAATTATGACAATCCTCTGCTCCTTTTGAATTTCCAGGAAGAAGAATAAGGGGCACAAAATCACTGCTTTGTAGCCCACAAGCCCCAAAAGACCACTCTAACCAGCTCAACAATCACAGCTCTGCCCTGAGACTGAAAATTCAGCTCCTCTTTAAGGGCACCACTGTTTTCAGCTGGATGGAATCTCAAGTCCCCTGTCCCACATTCATCTGCTCTTAACTTCTGAATTCAAACACTGTTCTTTAAAAGCCTCTCTGCCTTTTGCTGCTAATTAAAACATTGGTTACACTCTGGGCTTGCTTTTCCAAGAGGTCTGGACAGCATTGCAGGCAGTTCAGACAAACAAACAACCAGACAAACAGAATCCATTAGGAGCTGCCACTGCTGACTGTCGCCCTTTCGCATACATCACAGTGAAAAGGTTAATGCTTCCCAAAAGGGGTGGAAGAGACGGCTGGAGGGGAAGGGCAGGAGGGATCCAATCCTGCGAAGACCAGATGTCAGAGATGCTCAATACCTCACAGAATGGGCTCCCCCGCGAGCAAGGCAATTGCCCATCTCTTGGCAAAGCTTCCCTTTGAGGGATCTATAATTTATTAGGGAAGGTGGAGTGCTGAATAAATTGTGCATAGAGATGAAGCAGTGATGATCACTAACTCAAATCCCTGGGAGCTTGGCATTTCCAATCTTTAGCTCCCATTTGCGTCCCCCGGTCCCTCCGAAGTGAGCCAGCCAAAGACCTGAATATCGACAAAACATAATGAGCTCATTGAGATCTAAGCACTGCAATTAGCAGGTTGGAATGGGGCAGAGGGGCTGGGAGGCAGACTGTAATTATTTATAATGTTGATAATCACTTACATGTAGTTAAAAATATAAATACATCCCAATGCTTGATGGCATTAACTACCCTTCAATTAGCTCCGTGCCCACTAAGTAAGCAATACCCAGGTACTCACAGGAGAAAGGCTAAAGGTCTCTATCTTGTGGCTGTGCTCATAAACTTGGTGGGTGGGTGGAAGAAAAGCATTTAAAGAAGGTACCTTTGTGATAGCTCCCACCCTTCCCTTTTGCTAATGGAGTTATGCAGTAGACAGCTCAGAAAAGTGGCTCCTGTTCTCACGGTGGTAGATCACCCTCTGCCACCTTCTTTCCTAAATTTCATGGTGTCTCCACAGGTTCTCATCCAGATGATCAGAATTTTCCTAAATCAAAGGATGCCAGTGCAGAGAGCCCCCACTGGAGGTGAGGAGCCCTTTGCTGTGTGACAAGCTGGCATCTGGGCTGCAGTCACAGAAGTACCCATGGTGTGTTACAGGGACACTTGAACTACCATGAGAAGCACTCAAACTCCAGCCCCACGTGTCCCTGCACAGCTCCCTTCATGCTGTTTCTCCTTTGCCTAAACCAGCTTCTTTAAAAACAGCTTGAGTCCCTCTGTGCTGCAGATACTTGCCTGCTCCCAAAGATTTTGACTGAGTCATTTCTTCAAAGGAGTAATCCAGTATGGATGATTCCAGAGATGGACAATCAAAACCTTTCCTTTCTAGCAATATCCCATCTCTTTGTGGATAGCAAATCCAAATATCTCTGTTCCAAAAATAGAAGGGATTTTATGAAAGAGTTGCTCCAAATACAGTCATGTTTTACCAGCAAGAGGGAAGGGAGAACAAGCAGTGGAAAGCAGCAAGTCTGAGTTGTAGGCAGGCTCTCAGGGAAGATTCCATATCTGAGGACACCTTCACCTGGCAGCAAACAGAAATGACCCTTATCATCCCCATAGTGCATTCCATTGGCATAAAAGTTTTAATGGAAAAACAGGTAGGAGTAAAACCACAAGAAAGGGGGAGATTGCTGTACATCAAAAATAAATACATTTTGGTGTGGGAGAGTAGGCAAAACCCCAATCTGCCTGTACCATTTATTTCCTTCTAGGTGAAGGGAGAATTTAATACACTGAGGTTAAACTTGGATCATTTTCAGTGCAAACGTTCAGAAAGGACAGCAGTGGAGGAATGGTCACCAGAGTTTAGTGAGGGAGCTTAACGGAAAGGAAAGGAAAGGAAAGGAAAGGAAAGGAAAGGAAAGGAAAGGAAAGGAAAGGAAAGGAAAGGAAAGGAAAGGAAAGGAAAGGAAAGGAAAGGAAAGGAAAGGAAAGGAAAGGAAAGGAAAGGAAAGGAAAGGAAAGGAAAGGAAAGGAAAGGAAAGGAAAGGAAAGGAAAGGAAAGGAAAGGAAAGGAAAGGAAAGGAAAGGAAAGGAAAGGAAAGGAAAGGAAAGGAAAGGAAAGGAAAGGAAAGGAAAGGAAAGGAAAGGAAAGGAAAGGAAAGGAAAGGAAAGGAAAGGAAAGGAAAGGAAAGGAAAGGAAAGGAAAGGAAAGGAAAGGAAAGGAAAGGAAGAAAAAACCCAGGGAGAACACAAACAGTCTGTTGCAGTTGGAAAAGCTCTGAGAAAATACAGGCAGTGTTCAGTGAAACTGAAAGAGAAAAGAGCAAAACCAGAGTAAATGGAAATTGTTCAAAGATAATTGAATGTATGTCCAAGTGCTGGCGTGTGCTAGCCAGCAATAAATACACTGCCTGTGAAAACAAGCTGGTAGGGAACAGGGAGGAACTTCTTAAAGCAAACAAGGGCAGCAAGGAGCATCTGCAAGTGGGGTGAAGGGCTGTAGGGACCAGGAATAGGGGACAAGGGATGACAGGCTGGGAAGGAACTGGTGAGGCTGGAAATGAAGCAGAACAATATGTCTTGAACTGCATTCAAATAGGACTCCCAGGTCTACCTTGAGCATGCTGGAAACCTGAAGACAGACAGCTGGATCACCCTACAAGGGCCTGGCAGTGGCTGGGGGAGTTGGTATTTCTGGGACTGTTCTTGTTGAATAACCAACCATTCATTTAGTAAGATGGTGGAGGAAATCAGTGCTTGGTCTGTATATGGCTTTGCAGGGACTGAAGCAGCTAAAAGAGAAATATACCTCAGCTATTCTAGCACACAAAGAGTAGAGAAAGCACAAAAAGGACAGGGAGTTTCTAGTCTGTCTAAAAAAAAAAAAATAAAATCCACAGAGAGCAGGAATAAAAGATCCTTTCACAAGAAATACCAAGGCTGACCTACTCCAACAGCCTGTCTTTGTCACCAGGCAGTGTCCAGAGGAAGAGTGATAACATTTACACCAAGGGATGAGCCCCTTCTCCCTGTATGAGGAGCAGTGTTGCTCGTGCAGCAAGGAGCTGTCCATGAGCTGAACAGGTAAGTTAGACTGCTCCAAATTCCTTGGGCTCAGTATGGGACAAGCATGGCTCAGCCCTTTCAGAAACAATTCCCCTTCCCTGTTGCCTGGAAAGCCTATCAAGACCTCAGGGAAAACCACACAGGCACAACTTCAAGACCTGAGCCAGGAATCAATGTTAGCTGCAGTACATCCTTTAAACTGGTGTTCCCAAGGCAAAAATTAATCTAGAAGTTACAAGGTGCAAATAGCTGGTCACCACAACAAATTAGACAATACTTGCCAATAGCAGAAACCTTTCAAAGGCTGCTGGGCTCCTCCATCTGACATAGATTAAAAACAAAGTGCAAAAGGGGATGTGATGTTTGCAGCCCCATCGAGGAAATGCATAATCAGGAAAAGGTGCCATGTCCTCACTTGGTCCATAAGAACATGCCTGTCCTTGATCAAGCTGATGCTTGCACGAGAGGAGAAAGTGTAGACAATTGTCTGGTGAGAAGACAAGGGACTAGCATAAAAATATTTCCACAAAGATTTTCTAGGATAAAATCCCTTTGCCCTAGGTACATTTGTACTTGCTGTACACTGCCTTCCTCACAGTTCCCAGGAAAGAAGTGCAGTGCTGGCTGAGCTCTCACAACCATGGAGTGATGCCTGACTCAGGTTCAGCAAATGCAGCCCCAAGGAAACACACCAAGGGAGAGGAAAGCCCACTGGAAGCAGATCCTCTGTCAAAGCATGGCTCCTATGGAGAACAGCCAGCAACTGAGCAGACACCCAAGAATTGCTTGGCAAAGTAATTTTAAGCTGATGTAGCTGAGAAAATACGGGTCTGTTTGCAGATCATTTGTCAGAGTATGCTAGGCTGCTCAGAAGAAACACTTGAGCTGACTGCCATTCTGGGGGTTTTTAAATTTATTTTAATTTTAATATCAAAATGACTATAAGTGTTTTTTTGTTTTCCAAACCATGTGTTTCCAAAAAGGAGCATATGTTAGTATCAACTGCAATTTAAAATATGGAGAGAAAATAAAAACTAAGACCTTTCCAGTGGAAACAACCCCAGCACTTCAATGATTTCAATGCTACAATATTGTCTCTTTTATGAAACCAGATAAACTCTTAATTAGTTCTGACTAAAGCATCTGCTTTAGCAACATGTGATCTACAGGGAATCCAACAGAGAGACTTCTGCTTATTCCAGCGTGCTTTGTAGAAGTTTCATGTTGGATCAACCAGTAAATTCAGTCAAAAACCCAGAGAACAAGGGTGAAATTAACTCAGGCTCCTAAAAAGGGACCGAAGAGATCCTGGCAAGCAAATTCTGAATGTGCAAACGTGTCTAGTTCCACCACCCTTTCATCTCCCTGTGTCTCTTGCAGTAACCTGATGAATGAACATTAGATGAATTTATGATGGAAGAAGCCAACTCAGCCAAGCCTACAGTGGCTCCAGAGCCCTGCTATTCCTGTCCCAAGAGCCAGATTCCTTTATTGCAGCGTTTTTCATGGATGCTAAAATCCCCTTTATTCTCCTCTGGGCCGCTGTTGCCTTTGATTTTACAGAAGGGATTTCTAAATGCTTATTTACCACCATCCTCTTATAATTCCTGTATCTTGGAAGAAAGGGAGAACCAGTTCATTTTGAAACAAGATGTTCATCTTTTCGATGGCTAGCATAGACAGAGGCATCAATAAATTAAGGGTTCTAGGGATTAATTGATTGGAGCAAGGTTGGTTAACTAAATGTGAACTAATCTGCTAGCAGGCAAACTGGACCTGGGCTACATTTGTCCTCCATGAGTTTGGGCTGTGAAAATGAAAATTTGATGATGACAGCAGTAATACAAACAGGGATGCTGAGCAGAAAAGGAAAAAGGAGGTTTTTCTCCCTAAAGGAAATGTACACGGGCTCTGCTAGATCTGAAATGATATCTCGCTCAACCTCTTTTCTTTGTGAAAATCACTACTTCTGAAACAGAAATTCTAGTGAAGGAAAGATCCTATTATCAGCAGCAGTCACATTTCACAGCAATGTGATTAACTGCCGGTCACATGCTCCCCTCGCTCACCACTTGTAGACAGCTCAATAATTTTAACGAGGAAAGAAGACTGTCTTCTCTTTCTTCCTTCCTCCCTTTCTTCCTTCCTCCCTTCCCCTCCCCCTTCCCTATTTTCTTTCTTCTTTCCCCTCCCTTCTCCCCCTTTAGACTTCCCTTACAAGGCAGGCAGTTGAAGCTGACCCGTAAGGAAAACCCCACCGGGACCTGGATATCACTTATCAAGTCTAAATATGCTGTCCCGGTCCAGGTTGATGTGAAGTGCAGCAGCCACGTCTCAGAAATCTCCCCCTTTCAGAGCAAAACCAGTCACCTTGGCTGGGAAATATACTACTTCCATCACAGTCACACTTCAATCACCAGCCTTTCCCTTGTCTCAGCTCCTGTCCTTGGTTCGGAGTATTTACAGCCCATCTGTCTGTCTCAAACACACTTCTCACTCAAGAGGGAAATTAATCTCTCCTTCACTCCCCTCTCTGCTTTCTCTCTCCTTCTCACCCCCCCCCCCCTCCCCTTCCCCCAACACTTGCAATTTGCCATGAACAGCTTCCCTTTTCTCATCTAAAATTCTCGATGACTTTGAAAATTGACTGCACCCACACACCTGGGCACGGTGAGAGATAATTGATTGCATTTTTATTTCGTCTCTTCCCTAAACTGTTTTCCTTGCTAATGGCCAGTTCTCTGCAATTTTTTTTTAACTGACACTCAGTGTGAGGGACTGAGGGAAAGGAAGAAATAACCAGCTGCTGAATATTGTCTCTCCTGCCTCTCCAAGGAATTAAAAGCTCGATGAGTGATGAGGATCTTGCGTGGAGACAGATCAGCTCTCACAGGGTCCAGGTGATAGAAAGCTTTGCAGGAGACCCTCTGGGGCTTTGCAAAGGGACATTTCCTGTAGCACTGCTAAAAGCAAAGGTCACACAGGCTGCCCAGCCAGTAACTAGGGGTACCTGCATGTTTTTCTGTTTCACTTTTAAGGCTTAAGTTACTCACTGCTCCTCACCTTCTTTCCAAACACAGCCTGCTCTGTCTTTTACAAACAGGGAATCTGAGGCATGGTGGAGAAGGGTGATTTCCATGAAATCTCATGAGATGGAAGCATTATAACTGCCAAAGCACAGAACTGGGAGAGAGAACACCCTGCCTTTATGCATAGACTGTCCAGCTTGTTATCGAGTGAGGACAGAGAAATCAAATTATTTAGATATGGGCATTGACCTTGGCTCCTAAAACCAAAGGAAGGTTCTTAAAAAGTCAGATATGTTTTTCAGGTGAAATATTGGCTGTGATGTCTCTCAGTTTCCCCATGGTAATAGACATAGGCCAGTTTCATTGTGAATCTGCCTCTCATCATCAAGAATTGGTGGCAGCTTTGTTACGTCTCTCAGCTGAAAGAATATTACCAGAACATTTGATCCCAGGAAAAAATCTGCTTCCCATCCCATCCTCTAACTCACTTGGAAATCTTACTGCAGAGGGTGTAGTGGAGACTATGGATACTGAAATTAGAATGGAGGGATAAAGGACGGATTTCATAGGAGGAGTGAAATGGAATTGGCAAAACCAAGAGAATCAGCTGAGCCTAGGAGGCTGGTTAGGTGAATTCTTCCTGCTTGTGACGACCTCCTTCAGGTCTTGTTTCTTGGTAAGTAAAAACTGTTTGTGCTGAGTGGTGGCTCTCACCACAGGTGGCTCCCATTCCTAAGTGCCAAGGGACAAGCACAAGTTTCTGAGGTGTGTTGGGTCAATCCATCTGCAGCTGGAGGCCCAGCAAGATCAATCTGGGGACAGAGGGCAACTCAGGAGAAGCTACCTCTGAAATGACACATAACATTTGACCCTCAAATCCTGACAGATTTTGTGTATCCAAGTTGGCTGGAGAAAATGAACACAGCCCTGGGCAAAATCATGCTTGTATCCTACAAAACAAGTAATAAATGGGAAAAGTAAAGGCCACAGTCCACAGTTTGAAGAAGATTATGAGCATTTTTTTTGACAATCTGGTTTAGCTGTGCAAGGAAAAGAGATGGGGCTCCTGAGAAGAAGGAAGGAAAAGGTCTGGGCTCAATCTGCAGTAGGCACAAGCCTCTGATTTCCATTGTATCCATGGCCAACAAGATTCTAGCACTAAAATCAATCTTTAGCTTAATTCTATACCTGGGCACTTAGGAATGAGAAAAAAACAGAGAATCTGCAGTCATGTAAGATTTCTGCAGTGCAGGATGACAGAAATCCTGTTAAGTATCTTGATTTTGCCAGATTACTTGCCAAAACCCAAAGATATTTTGGCACTATGCAGTTTAAAATATACTCTGTGCTTTAGTTCAAGTCTGTGCAGCAAAACTTGATCCAAAAGAAACTTCTCCATCCATGGCTGTAACCTCCAACAAACTGCAAGTTTTCCTTAGCTGGGCTAAGCCAATTTACCTCAAGCCTCATAAAGCCAAAGCTACTCTAACATTTTGCTAATCTGTGAGAGACAGGAACATCCTTCACTTCTAACCTTTCCAGCAAGATCAGCTGATTAGATACATCAAATACCAGTGTCAGAGATGAGCCAGAGCAGCAGCAGTGGGAAATAAGATTTAGCCCCCACCTTCATTTAATTTTTATGATCAAAATGTTTCAAAAACCAGTTATGTCCAAGGGTACCCTCAGGTTGAATGAAGGTGTCAGGCAGACACTGGACCCTTCTTTTCTCTTAGTCCATTGCAAAAGACAGAAAGAATAGCCTGGTGCTTCCAGGGATGCAGGGCATGTTTCCAGGAAGAGATTCCTGGGGGTACATTTCTGAAGGATTTTGCAGCAAAGCTTGTCCAACAATAGCATTTAGAAGAGAGTGGATGATATTGTTAGGGAGGTTTGTTTGAAATATTCATCATCTCCACTCAGAACCATTTCCCCTTTTTTTTTTTTCTATTTCAGTGAGCACATAGTTCTTCTCTACTTTTATACTTGGAGATGTTTACATAACCTTCACTCAAGGACCACAGATTTAAGCATAAACATGTTTTATCATTTTCTTTCACCTCATCCATGGATTTCTGTAAATGCAAGAATGAAGAAGTGCTCCCCAAAGGCAGGTCTCCCTCTCATCAATGTGCAGTGACTTCAGGGCTCAACCTTTGGCTTGGCCAAACACGTGCAAAAACAGAATTTGTACAGGGCTGCCATCCAATTCTGTTTTAACATTCCCTTTAGAAGTCAAACCTTTTGTTATTTGTTGTCAGTCTTCAGACCAAAGCAACAATACCCATTCCTGGTGTGCTGACCTGTCATGACCTGCCCAGCCTTCTTGGCCATCCCCAGCACTACCAAAAACCATTTCCAGGGCTGCTGGATGTCAACAAAAGTTAACTTTTGCTACCCCTTCACAGGTGCCTGAAGGCCAATAACTGTCAGTTTCTCTATTTGCCAACCTCCTTTTATCCTGAGTGTTCCATTAATAGAAACTCACAACCAAAAGGATGAGGGAATCCAACTCCCAGCCCAGTGGGAAGCTTTCCTCAGTGTCCAGCAGGCCCTGGATCAGGCTTCTACCCAGACAGTAATTACTTGGAAAGAAAGAGCTGTTGTAATTTTTGTAACTAGCACAGGGCAGAGGATCATCCACAAGTGATAATCCTGCTCTGGTCTGCCAGCACCTCAGCTCCTTCCTTGCTTTACAGCATCATTTGTGGGGTCAGCCATCTCCAACTCAAATACTGGGTAAGACTAGGTATGAACTCCTGTAGGAAAGAAAAATCTTAAATTTGAAATCCAAAAGATGAAATCTCCAACAGGCCACATGGCTCTGACTCTCTAAGCAAGGATTGACATTTATGTGGCCAGGCTGGGATTTTTTGTTTTTTCTTCCACAAATACAATTCAAATGACAGGGGAAATGTAACAAACCAACCATTTAATTAGCAGGTACTGCAGAAGGCAGGAAAACAAACAATGCTGTACAGAGTGTTTCCTCTCAATTTATTTCACACATACAGAAGTGTTAGTGACAAAAGAAGTAATACTAATTCCTGAAAGAATAATTAAAAACAAAACAAAACAAAAAACCCCAAAGCCAACAAGAATTTAAGAGTACTGTTTATAGGCAGTCTGTAAAATGAGCAAGGCCCTACTTGGTCCAGACAGAAACTGATCTGTACTAGAACTGTCCTCTTTGGGGTGTCCTATAAATACAATTGGTATTCCACTGAAGCATGGGACATTCACTGATCCTGTCCAGTCTCACTAATAAACGTCCCCATACACCAGCAGGAAAACCAGAATTTCGAAGAACTGGTTTATACCTTATGCATATTGATAATTTTTAAAAATCTTTCTCTAACTAGAGTCGAAACATCTTAATCTCTACACATAATCCAAAGTTTGAGTTCCCTCAAGTGATCTGACCTGGGTTAGAGCTGTGATGGAGTCACTGCCATAACTCCCCTGCCACACAAACCCAACAGGTGGTACCTGAGAACCACCAGACTTAAATCTGCAGCCCATTCTCCTGAGCTGACAGAACACAGCTCACCTGAGTTGTGTGTGACCTGAATATGGTTTGATGCCACGGACCACTATGGAATCCAGAATAATTTCACTGGGTCCCTGTTCAAAAAGATTTACCACTCTCACAAGTCATGGATACTTTTAAAAAATGTGATTTTTGAACCCAAAAAATGATGCAAGTAGTTCCTGATTCCTGACAAAGCTGTAGAAGACAAACTCAGAGTGAACAAGAGAGTACCTGGTGTAGGTTAAATTTTGTGCTGCTCCTGTAGGCTTTGTCTTGTGGGGCAGGTGAGACAGGAGTGACCTGCTCTGCATGGAGCACAGCCTCTGTGCCAGTAGCCAGGCTATGGACCTGACAGAGGTAACAGGAAAACAATATGCAATTACTGTGTTTGCAAATGCAGGGATTGGAGGAGTCTTGGGTAAATGTGTCCTCATCCACAGAGAAGTGAATTTAATGATATTTAGTAGGAAGAGCTACTATTACAGTGTGATGGAAGTGTCAAGTAACCTCTAAATGGGAAGAATCACACCCTAAATTTTCAAAGAGGAGGAGCTCACTGAGAAAGCATGTGAGGGAGAAAAGACAGCAGAGTTATTTAAAGTAAAGATACTGCCAGGATCACTTGGGTACAGGAGGCTTTGTGTGCAAAGGAATCAGAGAGATTCTAAAGGCCTTCTTACAGATCTGTACAACATTCCCTGCCAGATAACAACACCAAGGAATGGAGAGGAGGTCCTGGAGATGCAGGTCCTGCATACAGAGAGACAAACTCAAACCTTACTTTCTGTATAACACCCAGGGCTGCAGATGGAGATGGTCTGTCTCCAAATGAAGATGAACAAGAAGCTGATAAACATGTCTGGATTGGGCCTGGCTTTAGAGGGGACAAGAAGATCAGGTGGGCACTACAAAATTCTGGAAAAGGTCAGCTTGGAGCAGATATCATTGGAAAGAACCAAATCCACCATGTGCAGCATGCAGCTGAAGGGAATGTCATGGTCTTAGGTACATTTGCCAGTGGAAATGCGTCCACAAGACAAAACCTGCTGAAGGGGTTGGCAGCCTTGTTGCATATTTTCACAGGATAAAAAGGCACTCAGTAGGCTATTGAGAGGTCTTTTCACCTCTAAATCTGGTTGCACCAGATGAGGGCTGAGGCACAGTGGAATGGGTAAATTATCCTGTGGATACATTTTTTTCTGTTAATTCAGCACTAAATTCACACACATGGGAAACATTCTCATCAGAACATATAAAAGCAATTCCTTGTATATGTCACACCATTCACAGTATCTCACAGCCACTCTCTGGAGCTTTCAAATACAGCACAGTCAGATCTGCTGAGACTTAGAGACTCTGGGTCACCTCTGAATGCACAGTTACAGCCTTTCCCTACACCCTGGTGACCTGGCTGGTAATGGATGTTTCAGTGAAGAGCCCAGAAACACAGAAACCGTCTCACACCAATTACATTTGAGAGTATTGTGCTCTCAAAAACACAGCCTGCACTCAGCAGCTCTCCAGAGCAAAACAAGCTGGAGGCAGCTGAAAGCACCTGCTCCTTCAGGGAAACTTAAACCTGCCTCCTGTTATATCCAGGAGGGATCCTCCCGAAACACCCAGCTGCAGCAGGGTAGACAGCAGTCTCTCACTTTCTTGCTGTGCTACATTCTCATTCAGCTTGGGCAAACACTTCTGCCGTGGCTGGAGGATGCTGTTGATAATGCAAGTTTCTTAAGCTCAGAATTTAGTCACTTGTAGCTGTGTTGATCTACTCATTCCTATTAACCTCAGTCAAAACCCACTCATGGACTTCACTAAAACAAGTTGTTGTTGTTGTTGTCTTCTGTAAAGAATGTGAGCACCTCCAAGTGACAACAGGGTAATTCTCTCTGTCAGTGTTTGGACAATTTCATGACCCTGCCAGTGGACACTGGGGCAAACAAGACCATGAAGTGGGGTCTGAGCTCAGGACATCGTTGCTGGCATGAAGATCAACAACAGGAAAGAATCTGAGGAGTGCATGTTCACACCAGTGCATTTCAGTGAGCAGCAGGGCTGTTCTGCTTCTCCACAAGACCTTTCATCCATGGGCTCCACGTGCCTGTGCCCTCCACTGGCTTGGCTGAGCTGCTCAACAAGATGAGCAAAGTGGAATTTTCCCACCTGGGCTTGTCCTTGCTTATCTTGCTTGATGCCCGCTTGTGGAACAAAGCACACATCAGTTTAGAAACAATCAGTGCTTAACCTTTACAAAGTTCCAAGAGGGATGGAAAAGGTGAGAAAGAAAAATGAAATTAAAAAGAAACTAATGATACGGTTTTGTTAACAGTTAATTTTGAGAGCTAACACCCACTTTTTAATTCAGAATAGCATGGCAAGGTGAGGCTGGATGGGGCTTTGAGCAACCTGGTCTAGGCTAAAGATGTCCCTGCCTATGGCAGGGGGTTGGCATGAGGAGGTCTGCAGGGCCCCTTCCAACCCAAATAATTCTGATTCTGTGCAAAAAGCGTGGTTGTCTGTCTCATTTGCTAAAGCACCTCTTCCCCAGCACGGTGATGACTATACTCTTCGGTAATTCAGTTTAATTGAAATTCTATGCCTGTTAAATTCTAAGTCCTATATCGATCAACATATGTCAGCTGTGGAAAATTGTACTAAATTGTGTTGTTTTACTGTGCAGCAGTCAACTATCTGTTGGTGTCTGAAGTTAGTTTATTTCACCTACTCAAAATTGGGCCTGGACTGATATTACATCTAGAATTGGATTTTCTGTTCTTGATTTTTAATAACTAGGCTTTGCACCACACTCAGAGAGATAAACAGAGCCAGCAGTTGGGGCTGTGGATCTATCAGCTCTTAGGCATGAAGAAGAGCCTTGCCTAGTTTGGAGCTGCATGGGAAACCTCAGGACCAGTCAGCCCTTATGCAAGATGGTGCTGGGATTTCAAGAAGCAGCTTTCTCCCCTCTCTGCTGGTCCTGAGCTGATCCCATGACACAGGATACTTAGCTCTCAATCATGCTCTCCCCCTCTCTGATTTGTTCCCATGCTATATGACCCTGAGTTCTACAGACCTTTCTTCTCAAATCCTGTTTTCCAGATCTCCAGTTGTTTCTGCAGGTATTCTCCTCCTGACTCATATTTTTAGGGTTGGGGATAAAAAAATCCACACTCAGAACTAACCTCTGTGCCCTGGCTGTGACCTCACAAATGCTGAGGAAAGCAGAGGACTCATTCCAGCACCTATTTCCATAAGAAAATGATGTTTTCTCCCCACAACAAAATTTATTTCATGCTGGTGATAATTCCCAAACCCCTTTCATCACTAGTTTCCCTCCTGCCTCAATCCATACAGCCAATTCCTCCTGCTTGTATATAAATTCCTGCTTTGCTTTCAGTGAATTGCATCCTCCCTCTCTTTCATTTTTTTTCAGAACATTTCTCCAATTTGTTTGATCTTCTCAAGTGGAAGCGCTTGCACTGAGCAGCCTCTACAAATACATGGTGCAGTTTAAATTCCCCAGTGTTAAAAATATCTGCTTGACTGTAAAACACTCTACTTTTTATATGGAAATAGCAGCTCACTGGGACACAAGTGGCACTGTGCTGTATGGCATGCTGAAGCAATCTGGGAAAAAGGAAAACTAACACATACCAAAAGTAAAACCACAAAGTAAATAAATAAATAAATAAATAAATAAATAAATAAGCAAATAGCATGGAATTTACAAATATATCAAAAACGTCCTGTATGGAGACATTTACTTTCTGTGCAAAAGTAGTTTCCTATCTGCTTTTATCTCCATGCTGTGTGCACACTGTGCAGCTCAGGGGACTGACTGCTTGATGTGTTATTGATTTCAGGGGGAGGGGGACATACAGAACTGACAGAAACTTCTTTAGCAAGTACCACAACTATTCACTCAACATCCATTGGCCTCTGAAACCAATTCTGTCCTCTTTTCCATGTTTTCTCATTTTGTTTTCAATCACCACTGACAGATACCTTCAGCTTTCCTCTCTTTCACACTGCAGAGGGGAAGCAGCAATAATTAATTCTAATCACAGGAGAGAAAGGCACAACTGCAGAGAATGTCCACTGGAACAATATGGTCAGAAACTTCCCACTCATGCTCCTTCCTGCCTGTCTGCAACTATAATGCTCAAAGAACTGTGAATCCAAAAGGGAGAGGGAATGCACCTCCTGCTCAGTATTTTGTGCTTGCAGTGAATCAAGAATGAATGAGAGACAAAGTAAAGCTCTGTTTAAATTTCTGTGCAATGCATGAATAAATGTCTCAGAGTGAATGAATGAATTAAATGGTCAGCATAACCCTCAGGACACATCTCTGCCAGACTGGGACAGACTGGTAGAACCCGTAAAGACAATTCCCACTTTCTGATACTGCTCAGACCTCTGTGATACTGCATCCAAAATTTTACTGGCTAAATAAAAGGAATTCTAAGAATTGGCAGGTTACTAGTGGACAGATCTCAGCTGCTCCTCTTGGTGTCCAGGTCTTGGTGTTTAACCCCTTAGGTAGAAGGTCAAAACATTGTCTCTTTTGTAGAAGAGAGACAGATGGAGCACTAAACAAGAAAAGTTGGAGGGAGAGAGACAATCAATTCTCTTCAGAAACACCAAAGGTAGAACATTACCTAAATAGTGATCTTAGAAAAATAGCTGTATAACACCAAAAGTAAGCAAGAAAAACAAACCCAAAATTTTGTCTGATATAATTAAACTGATAGGTTTCTCTAATTTTTAAGTTTCTTCATTTGGATGCCTCTATCTTTGGGCTTAAGCAAGTCTCTCAATAGCCTAACAACAGAGTGTTATGGGGTTTGGTACAGGGATTTAGACATATTTCCCTTTGAGTCAGGTGATGCAGCTAAATTTCACAGCATTCTCTGAAATTCCACATCTTACATTTTATACCTTTTCTCCTCCAATAAAAACATATGAACTGAAATAATCTTACAAAAGGCATTAATATTTCTTTTCTCAAGTGAGTCAAAATATTCTAGACTTTTACTCATGACTGATAGGGGCTACCTCTGCATTAAAATGTGAGTAATTACTTAGCAGCATACATTAAAACAACATAAAACTCGTTTAAGACAAGAATGGCAAGCAATAAGTTGGCATGAGAAGTTCAGAGAGATAAAAGATCTGCATCACAATTTGGCTAAGAGAGCTATCTGCTAGGACACCAAACACTAATGTCAGCTTTTGGTATTACACATTATATAGTCCAAGGACATATGAATTAAAAAAAAAAAAAAATCCAAACACAAAAAAATCTCAAAACAAACCAAACAGTGAATTATTTCAACATGCTCTGAGTTCATGAAAGAGAGATGGTTACACCAGCAAGCATAAACTTAATTCTGTGTGGTCAGAACAGCTTAGTGGAGGGGTCTGGGGAAGAGAAAGGATGGTCTTCTCTCACTGTTTTGGATTCATGGAAACTCCTAGAAAAGCAACTGCTGCAATGTCCTACTTCTTTAGGGGCACAAGTGGGATTTTCTTAGATATTTATGGTTATTCTCACTCCTGGTTTCTACTAGAACATGAAATAAAGAGAGCAAAAAGAAGATGTTTTGCAGATATTTGGAACCCAAGAAAACATTTCGCTTACCCTGGGGATATACAAAGTCAATGGCCCTTGGAGCAATTTTGACTGGCATTTATTTCTCCTGCTTGGTGTAGGCACTCAGGGAAACATTTCTTGTGCTATTTCAGTAGCTTTATACTGCATGGAAACTAAAAATCTCTCTGTCCTCATCTCTCTAACATATCACTGTACTGACAGAGACAGGAAAAGCACCCAGCAAATACAGTGTGTTGACTCGCTCCTGACATGCATAAAAGGAAGCAAGGAAGATGTAATTTCAGTATTTTATTATACTCCAATTTTCACTCAATCTGATTGTAACCAGCCATTTTCAGAGCAAATACTTTCATTCAGAGACACCTCAGAAGCGGGTACATTTTTTTATCAGTGTGAGAGTAGCTTATTGCAGTGTTGATTTATACCAAGGAGCAGGTGGGATAACTTGAGGCCAGCTTGAAGCTTTACCATTTAATAAGCAATGGGCAGATGCAACTCATCACTGTGTGGTCTGCTGTGAAAATACTACTTGCTATTTTGATTTCCACAAAAGAGCTGGTGCTTTTGTGAAGAATGTGTTGTGTTCCTGAAGGTGACAGAAACTCAGGTGATATGAAAAACATTGACTAATCAGGTAGGCATCCCCCCAAAATATGGGTTTAATCTAAACATGAATAACTATACGTGAGTACTGTCTGAGGGACCTAGAGATGCATTTGTTCTCATGTCAGGCCTTTTACCTCCTCCTAAACACCTAAAAAAAAAGAAAAAAGACAACAGCAGGGTCAGAGGTCAAGAATTCTTTTTAAATCACAGAAAGATTCAGGTTCTCCATGAGTTATGGGCAGTAGTTGATCCTAGAACTACCACAGGTGGTCTTATTTTTCAGTTCTTCCATCACTAGTTCAGTTACCAGGTAGAGTTAACTGAAATGCATACTAACAAATCTGAGTGGTCATTATGTTCTCAAATTAAAGTTTCAGGTTATTTTTCCTAGTTAACTAGGAGTTTGTCTTTATTTATTTGTTATTCTTATAATGTCTAGGGTCAGTGCATTCTTCAGTGATGCAGCTGAAATTTCAAATTCCAGACAGTGGCTGGAAGGAAATGGCACTGACTTGGCAGGCATGAAACAGAGTCCTGTTTTAGCTGTGCAATTTATTTCCTATCTCACTTTGCACCTGCCTTTTTCTTCTCCCATAATACATTTGTCCATCTAAATTGAACAGCCTTCCCAGCAAGGATGGTCTTTCTCTTTCTGTTTGTATCTGGCATCGCTCAATAGGGCTCCTGTTTCCTCTTGAGTCCTGAGCAGTATTGTAACTCAGGCAATTAAGATGAGCAAAAAGCCTGATTATTCTGCCTAAAGTAAGTCTGTAATGGAACTAACACTGTGCAGATGGGAGAACAGATACCTCATATGACTATTTTGCTCCATTACACAACAAAGAGTCAACTGTGAGCAGCTCTTTAACAAGCTGGATGTTGGCAATTTTTTGTCCAGAGCACTCAGCAAATGCTGATAAATAACAAGTGAGCGTGCATTTACAAGTGATTTACTAACAAAAACCTGGGAGCCAACGCTATAGCACAAACTCCACTAAAAAGAAATGGGCATACTTAGTTTGCTGTCACCAGCAGAGGCATCTTCACTGGTGCTAATGGAGGCTTGGGCTGCGGGCTCTGCAGGGCACAGATTTTGCTCGATGTTCATACAACACTTAGCACAGTGGGATCCTGGTCTGTTATGAGATGTCATGAATGCTAAATTAACACAAATACATATTTAGTAAGGAGCAAATGATAGATGTTTTGTGGACAGCCAGGCTGCTGTATTATTTGGATTGCAGAGTTCTACTACAGCCCAGGCAGTTCTAAGAAAATACTATAAAGATGCCCAGGAGCTGCCTCATGCAATATTCAATCAGCTGAAGTGATCCAAAGCACTGCTGGTATTAGAGAGCACACTCTGCTGTATTCATTTGTGAGCTGTTCCATACAGAAATCTGAGCACACAAGAGGTCCAGAGTCACAGGTAACATCTGACAGAGGTCTCTTTCTGTCTTAGAAATTCAGCCATCAACATCTGCTGAGATGGGTTCTGTTTCAGATGAGATTTTATGGAAAAGCTATTGATTAAAGCAGCTTTAGTTCCGTTTACCACTTACACACACATACACAAACAATTAAATACATTACCGAGCTGAACAGCATTTCAAATTATAGGAGTTTCTGCTTTCAAAAGCACTTAAAAACATTATCCACAGACATATATATATATATATATATATATATATATATATATATATTTGCACTGTTTAATTGACATTGTTTTCCCAACTCCTTCAAGTCACCTGTAATATCAAGTCAATTAAGTATTATTTTCCCAACCTATTTACTGAGCTACCTAGCAATCAATCCACCTACACACAGAGAGAACAAATGCTCATGGGGGATGGTAGATCTTAATAAAAAAAGCACTGAAAAACTGTCAGCCTTCTCCAATGGCAGCCAGGCTCCTAGCTTTGCAGTATTACACAGTCTGACATCTTGCAGAAAATAAGTCCATGGGATAAAAGCTCCATATTCTGACAGTACCATTCCTTCCCTGCAAATCAATATACTCCTGTGTGGAATAGCATTACTATTTCAAGTTATACACATGCTAAATATGTCTTGGATTATGTTAGCATAAATAAATAGACGAGAACACATTTTTTTTTCCATCTCTGGTCAGGAGATCACCCTTAGAACAGAAAGCAGTGCTGGGGCAGGTCAGTAACCTGGGACACTTGGGTAAATCAGGTTTGGTTCCTGCCATTGCCACCCACTTTCCAGGTGACCTTGGGCATGTCACACAGGGCCTGACTTCCAAAGGGGGCTGTGCACAGGGTGGAGATGCAGAAAATCCCAGGTGCTTGGTGTCACCCCACCTCAGCTCACAGCACACTCAGCTAAGCAGAGTCATCCCTAGAATATATTAAATTTTGCTGTATCTCTGTGTGTTGCAGTGCAGAAAGAAACAGAGATAATGCATAATCCACTACTTTTCTGTAAAAGGAGTCTAAATGAGAGTCAGTTCAGCTCACAGGTTTATTTGCCAAGTCTCACTGTAGTCTTGCTCACCAGGAATTGTGTGGGGTCAGGGAAGAAGAGGGCTTGTCCTGTCCTCTGCCACATGAGGCTTTGCCATGTCTGGAAGGAGCTCCCAGTGCAGCTTGGCCTATGGGACTCCTCTTGTGAAAGGGCACATGATCCCACAGACATTTTTTTTTTTTTTGTGTTCTATTCCCTATCCTTTTGAATCAAAGCATTAAACCCTTTTTTGTCCCCATTTTGTGCTGCATCTCAGACTCCATCCCTGAGCACCGGCACCATCCTTAGCTCAACTGGGGCTTCAATTGTCACAGGAAAATCAGGGCCTTTCAACATGAACCAAGAGTAATAAATCCTGGCTTCACACTGCAGAAAGCCAGGGTGAGGCTGGAATCAGAGATGGCTATAAAGCTCTTCCAGAGTGAAAACTATTATTGTTATTATTTGTAGTGCTTCATTTAGTAACATGGCAAGTCATACCCCTGTACAAACACGTACATTTTTGGGCAGCAAGCCAGGTACTAAAACAATAGCAACTGTGCCTTGTTAGGTGAGACAAGATCAATCAGGCTAGGATCTGGAGTTCAAATCACTATTGGAAATAGAGCTTCCTGGGAGCTAGAGCAAACTAAATTAAAGCACAGTTATTCACACTGCCAGAGGACTTCAAAATGAAATTTAAAGGGCTTCTTCACAGAGTTCAGAGGGTAATGCAAACAAATGCCCATGAATATTTGTTCACATTTTACAAGCTTTTATTTTGGCCATTTTCAGCCACCTTCAGTACTTTAGTGTGTGTTTAAACGATCCACATTTCATGGTTCAAAAGTCATAGCATTTCAGTGTTCACTGCAAAGAGGTTGTCTAACATTTTCAGCTGGGGAATAACACCAGATGATTCCCCCTGCTCAGCTGTATCTGTTGGGACAGCCAACTTTGGAATTCAATACCAAAGGAAAACTGGAAACTTCCCTTCTTCTCAGACCATACCACTTTTAGCAGAGTGCTTGGTGTTTTCAGAGCAGAGTTGCTTATTTTCAGCCTTCTGTGCTCTTCTTGGCCTGAAGAAAACTCCAGCCTCCCATCATGAGGGCTCTCTGCTACTTTAAGCCTAATATCCATTCCTCTCTTTACAGCCCCTGAGTTAGTTTTTCCTTCAGTTGATGTGCCTGCACATATTGTAAAATGGGATTCACTGGCAGCTGTCACAGCATCACCAGACCTGTTGTGTGAGAGGGTGCACACAAACTCTTCCCACAGCACTTTCAACCTGCCTTTCATCATACTCAATGTGAATAGACCACAAGGAAAGGGCAGAATTTCAGTGTAAATCAGCTACTGTTATATACTGAGGACAGTTCTGGAACAGCCATTTTATCCCTTATTGTTCTTTTTCATAAGAAAAACACATTGCCTTCCATAAATCTTTGCTGTGAGTCCACAGGGTCATCCATTTGCCAAAAGAGCAATTATTGATTATTCCCAGCCTACAGCTTCTGTGGCTGTTCCTGAAGTGTGTGTTCTTTTCTACTCAGAGCTAAGGTTATGACACAGCTTTTGTCATCTGCTTTCCCCGAAAACAACACTATCCCTGTGATATCCACAACCAGTGGTATAAAATGAATGGCTAGTGAAGGATCTTCTCTTGTTAGAATCCCATATTTTAGCATCTTGATGCCCCTCTCATGAGTTAAATCAACTGCAGTTGGAGTCCAGCCTCTGGATCTGTTTGAGGAGGAATCTCTGCCAACACCTTCTAGCTCATTAAGGCTTAGAGGAAAAATTAAGCAGCATTTTAAAACACCAGCTAGGTGTAAGACTTAGTCAGGCACTTAGGGTAACAATCAATCACTTGAAATTTTAAAGTTGGGTTTTCTGATCCTTCTTTTTCACCAAATGATCCCAGTCTGACCAAGGAGCAGTAAAAGACACGGATATGCTAACTGAGGTTCAGAGGTTTTATATGAAAACCTCAGCCAGTGCTGGGCCTGGCTGGCCCCAGGAAATGCCAGTGACACTCCTTCTTAGATCATTAGTTTGAATCAATGGTGATGGCTTGAAGGGGCTACTGTGAAATGAGTTGCTAATAATCATCATATGTACAGACTGCATTTCAGGGTGGGCTGGGATGCCCCATGTCAGCCTCTACTTTATGTTCATGTGTATAATCCCCATATCAGATAATTCACACCCATTTAAGAGAACCAGCCTGGGAAAATAAATCCTCAGATAACCTGCACAAATAACTCACCAAATCAGATGTGGTGGGATGACCAGGGATAGGGAAACTATTAGGAAAAAAAAGGTGCAGATTGTGGGAGTCAGAAGCAGTAGAGCTTGATGAGGAGAAGGGATGCTGAGGTAAATGTCCCCTCATCTCATCCATAAGTGTGGGCAGAGACCACACTGTTCCCAGAGCATTTTGGCTTGTTTTTTTTTTCACAGAGAATGAGCAGCCTGTTCATGAGAGAATCTAATACTATATGGAATAAATGAGATTTGAAAACTGCATATTTTCCACCCACACTACAATGGGCATTATTGCAGGCAGCCAGCAGTGGGAATAGCTGGGTAGACTAGCCTTAATTAGGAGGAAGGCATATTCTTCTCAGGAGAAAGCTAGGCTTGCAAATGTTTGCATGGAGCACATTCCATGGATTTCAGATGTAGCACCATTTGCAAAGCAAGGTCTGATTGAAAATGAGTGCACTGTAGGGCATAATTTTCAAAGTCCTGCACAGGACATTTCTCCAGACAAGCAAAGGAGGACAGGGTTTCAGATGTTGTCACTTCTTCCTTTGTGAACTGTAGGTGATGCATTCACCCAAAATACCAAATATCAGAAGCAAGGGCTACGATATCTGCAGGAGCTGAGCCCTCTGAAACACTGCAGACCCTTGAGCTGCCATTTGGGGAACCCAAGCTGAGCTGTAAAATCACTCAGAGCTGGGTTCCTACTCAGCCTTAGCACATGTGGCCAGACCTGGTCTGCACTGATGCTGGGGAAAGAGCAAGTTGGACTGTCTTTGTAAGGTGTTGACAATTACACCCCCTTAAATCACATTGATGCGATTAGGGGGATTTCCTCTGGGATCAGGAGGGGTTAGGAAGGCCAGACAGATGAGAGTTCCTCAAGCAGGTATGGCTCTTCACTGTTGACACATCCCCAGCTGACCCTCAGAAGTGTTAGTCTGTCATGGACCTGCCTTGGCTGCTAGAGCTGCCATGAGGGGGATGGAAGAAGTTGCTCTTAAAAAGGATTTTGCAAAAGGATTTCAAATGCAAGCTCAACATTTGTAGAACAGTTTTGATGTCCTTCCTGCATTCGTGTTGTTTTTAGAAAACTGTTTGGAAACAAAAAGCTGATTATTCTTCATGGTGAAAAACTGAAATGTTGTACTGTTTATCCTGCTTTGGAAGTGTTTCGGCTGCAGACATCTGAACCTGGCTCCATTTCACTTCTGCATGGCTTCCAGCCTCCCCTGGAGAGATTTCACACGCCTGCAGCCCTGTCCTCTGCCCTCCCACCAGCAGGCTGCCACCAAGCCAGGAGGTGCTGGTTCCTCTAAAGCAGTTGTCAGTGTCAGCACATGAATCCACTGACAGATGGAGACTGAAAGCCATGAAAAAAACAGTCCTGCCCTAGAGATCAAATCCATCAGCTTCCTACCATGTCTCGCTCCTCCTGCTCACCCAGGAACCGACTCCCTGAATTCCCCTGGAAGATGAATTTCCTTAGGGCCAAAGCACGGAGCTGCCAAGAAGCTGGCGGAGCCCAGGTTTTGTTGTTTCACACTGTAATTACACATTAAGGTTTGGAATGTTTTCCAGGGTTTTTTTTTTAGAGGCAGCTGAGTCTCTCCGTCCTGTCCCATCCAGATGGTGCTCCAACTGGATGCAAATCTTCAGACAACACTTTTGAAACTCGAACTAAAAACCCAACAACAACAACAAAAAATGTTAACTGAATGAATTTTGTGCCTGTGAAAGAAATACAGCAGTGAGAGGGCAGGAGAAAAGAGCCAAATGCCTTAAATGCCTCCATAAGAGACATTCAGACCTGACCCTGGGTGGCTGCAGCCCTGGTGGCACCCAAGTGTCAGTGTATGACCCCACCACTCCACACCTGAACTATAAGGCCCAGCCCACAAATGTCTGAGCTTCCAAAATACCAAGCCAGCATGGCTTGGGTTCAAAGAAAAAGGATGACACAGTCCCCCTAGTTCATGTATATTGTTATTGGCTGGGTCTGACTTTTTTATTTCTTTTAAACTTAGAAAAAACAGAATCCAATTGCCAAGTTCTCTCTGTGGGAATTGAATCAAGACCATAAAGTCATGTAGATAAGAGCAGTGGTTGAAAACAAATACTGAGTTTTGGTCCAATGGGGTGAAGGATTTCTAACCCTTCCTGAACACCCATGTGATTATTCACACAAATTCCTTTCTGGGTCCAGAGCTTGGGGATCCAGAACAGTTACTGACGCAAGAACAGCAAATGAGTACAGAAAAATCCAGGAGAAAGTAAATTTGAGCTCCTTTTAGATCACCTACCATGCCATTATAAAGGAAGCTCCTCTATCTAAATGGCTGCACATTAATTTTCTTCATCTGTTTCATACTTTTCCCCTTTTATTGCCCCACTTCTCCAACAATACAAATGATGTTGGCTTGGATGTATTTTCTCTCCAGCAGTTCAATAATTTGGAGACAGCGATGCATCAGAGCTCTCAGTTGGAAAGCACATTCAAACATTTACTATTCACTCCTACGCTGATTACTCACTCAGAGTGCTTAAAAAAATAATAATAGCAACATTAAAAACCAACAAAAATACCAGCCTAAAACAAAAAGGGGAATATGGAAGTGTACAGCATTAAAATAAACTCTGGCTCCCTTGCCAAAGTCATTAATAATTTTGGCTTTCAAAAAAAAAAAAAAAAGAAAAAAATTTGGATTGCTCTGCTCTTCAAGTATCAAAACATCCAATTAACACAGCTAATTAGCGTCACAAACAGCAGTCAAAAGAATTGTAATTTAGATTCAGGATTTCAAAGGTTTCTTAATCCCAGGCCAATGCAACTAATCTCTCAGAGGCTGAAAGTGTTTTGTTATTTCAATGCAATTGTATAGCATCCCATCAATTAGTGGCATTGCGGGAACACTCACTTGCATGATTCATTTGTATAATCAGAACCTAAAAAAACTTGGGGTAGGGGGTGGAATAGGGACAAGAAGAAACAGAATAAGCTAGCCCCTTAAAGTGTGCAGTATCAATTTTTCCAAATAATTTATACCATAGCTGGAAATGATTGTGAGTAACATCACATCTTTCCCAAACTAAGCTAGCAGGTGGAAGGGCTTTTGCTGGTTTTTAAGAGCTTGATAGGAAAAGTAAAGCCAGCCCCACAAGTGACATCAGCTGGCCTGCAATTAGATGTGGTGGCTGATAGGAACATTTTCATAGAAAGGGAAATTAAAAGATCCTTTTCTCACCACCCTTCCCTTTATGCAGGAAACACAAACATGGCAAGACTCTCAACAGACAGACACTTTTACATCACAGTTTCTTGCACATTATCCAGGAATTTGACTCCAAAACCTCCTGGCAATCCCAAAGTTTGTCATGTATCTTCTATCACACTTCCCACTTCTGAAAACCCCCTTCCTCCAGTGGGTGTGAATGCCTGACTGCTGGCACCAGGATTCTTGTCTTGACTACAGAATTCAAGTTACCAAATTAAGCTTCAGAGGTATATCTGGCACACCCTCTACTTGTTGAGATCATGCATCAGCTCTGTTTTAGAGGTTAAGTCCACTGGGAAACCAATAAGGTCTAAGTTGAACAAAAACTTCCTCTTCATTTGCCAGTTTCTCTCTAAGTTCTAGACCAGCTCAAACTTATTTTCTGATCAAAACAACACAAGGTAGTGCCTGAGCTCTGGAATCAAGCCATCATCTTCTGTGAGCATGACAAGACGAGAAGATTATGACAAAGATGACATTTCATAATAATGGTGGTAAATCCCTGATTTATTTTAAGCAACCTCTACGCAGAATTGAGATGTTCAGAACAGCTCATATCTGGAAGAACAGAGTGCTCCAAATCTAAAAACAAAGCTTTTTCTTCCCAGTGTGTGTACACAATGCCACACACCTCCCCACCACAAGGCCTTTCAGCTCTATTTCCTCTTGGGTACATAGCTGACTTCCAAACCATCAGCATTTCTACCACCGAGGTAACCGAAGGCTTCACTGTTCTGGATGTCACAAAATGAAGTCTGTGCTTGGAAGTGGCTGAGGGTAAAACACTCACTACAAAGCAGTTGGTTCTACCCATAGTACCCTTTCTTCAGGCCTGAAGAAAAAAGAGAAATCCTGAAAGCAAATGGACTTGAATCCAAATAAGATCAAGCTGATGGAAAATGGATTCTTTATGACAGGAGGGAACCTTTGTCCTCCCCAGTCCTAATTTCTAGCTCCTGTATCAAACCTGCCATGCAACTGCAGTTAATAAGATTGCATTGAGTGAGACAAGCCACGAGCAGAACAGGCCCTGTAATGAGGTAGGTGCATGGCCAAATCTAACTAAAGTCAAGAACAGGGAACATACAAAAGCTGGGACCACTGTCTACATGAGCCCAGTAAATGATCCCAGTACCAGTCCTGGTCAAGGCAAAGTAGGTATAAAAAAGGTTTTCAGAGGTGAAAAAGTTAATGCACAAATACAGTGCTCACTCTTGAAACCATTACCACGTTTTAAGGCATAAAGCACTAATGAAGATGTATAGACTCAATCTCATGGACTTATAGACTGAATCTTTGCCTCACTTATATTAAGCTCTGGCTGGTTTCGCCCACTCAATCATCCTTAACACACTCATTGGCATCAACAGCTCCTTTCTTTCTGTACAGACAGAGCTCCTCATATGCTGCAGGTTTTGATATGAAGTCTAAAGAATGGATAATTATTAAAGGGTGCTTTGTTGTGACTGGACACTGTACTGGTTGGGTTGAGCTATTACCATTCACTCAAGAAAAAATTAGGAGAAAGAAGACCTTTAGGAAACCCAGACAAAGCAAAAATTTTCTCTGAACAGTATAGTTGATTAATGCATGTTATTAGAAACGGCCCAAATGGGAACCTTATCTATGAATTCCTTCACTGTTTTGGGACCAAGGAATTCTCAAATCAAAGTCTGCCTGCATTATTTTCACAACAGAACAGGTGTTTAAAAAGAGAATGAAAGAATCTATATTCATTTCTGGTTGGCAACAGTCAGGATGCTTACCAGCCTAGCAGGATTCAAACCTCAAGGGTAGTTTTCTTTGGGAAAGAAGATGATATCAGAGAAACATTTATATTATTTCTTTAAAAATACTGAATCTCAGTCACCAAATCACTCAATAACACAAGGAATATCAATCCTTTACTCTACCCCCACGAACACATCCTAAATATCTGTAGCATTTAGTTTAGCTGGCACCAAGGCAGGGCATTCTCTGCAGCACATATACATACAGGTGACAAAATTCAATTATCCAAATTATGTGTCACTTTAACAGTTATTCTGCCATTGCATAAAGAATAATTGCTATCAAATTGTTAAAGGCACATTCTGGTATTGCCTCAAAGGAAAAAGTGGTATTTTGATCAAGATTGTTCAAGATTTTTCATGTCCTGCTCCAGCTTGATAACAGAGATTATGGACAAAAGAGAATGCAAAGGTAGGAGCAGGCATCTTAAAATGACACTAAAAAAGTTACCAGGTAGTTGGTGAAGTCAGGTTTTAGATGGAATCCTGCTTCTCAGCCTGAAGCTTGAGCAGTAAGGTTTGGCTAATTAAACCACAATAAAGCCCGTATTCATAAATAAACACATATAATCTATGTATCATGTAATCCAGTGGATCATTTTCCAAAACTCACATTCCTGATGTATAAACTGGAAAGAATATTTGCCTTCCTCTCTAGAGCAGTCCAAAAATCATGTTAAAGGTTATTGTTTAGGAGCTCTGAAATACTACTCTTTATATAGGGCACATTTACACCATTTCTTTCCCCTTGTTGTTTCTAGAAGTGTTTGGAAATGTGCTGTAGATTCACAGCCAGAAAGAGTCTTTGTTTGACCAGGAAAAATAATTTGAGGTCTGGAATTCCTAATGCTAGTGAGTCTAAGTCAGGTGCTGAAATATAATCTTAGCATCATTTCTAAGTATATTAGCTCAGAGCTAATGGATAGGTACATAGATCTACATTACAATTAATAAGTGTAGCCAGGGAAAAGTAGGTCCCACAGCACACCTTTCAGAAGCAAGCCGTTATTAATCAGCATTTTAACGAAGCATAATTACAACAGCTTATGGCTCCCACCAGGTAAAGCAATAATTATAGGTGCAACCAAATAAACAAGGAAAATAATTACCTATTTCTCAGAGCTAATATTAATTTAACCAGGCTCGGAGTGATGGCTAGACAGACAGCTTGTGCTTTCACACTGCCAGCCAGAAACCCCTGCTCTGATAAGGGCAAAGTCACAGCTGCCATTGTCACAGAGCAGGGAAAGGCACGCAGTGGTTTTCATCTCCAGGGTGCCTCCCAGATTTCAAATTCTGTCATACCCTGTGTGTGAGGAGCACATCTTCTCCTGGGAAGATGAGGTGAGACATGCTGGACTGAGACACAGAGCCATGCTGGATGGGCAGTGTGAAACAGCAGTTCTGAGCAGAGAGAAGTGCCCACCCTGGGAAGGGTGGGCAGGACACCACGCTTCCAGGGAATCTCTACTCTGCTTGACAGGAAAGTTAACCACTGGCAGAGGAGGTCCCTGAGTTGGTCTCACCACTGTGACTACCTTAGAGTAAATGGTGCTATTCAGATGGATCAGCAGAAACTGTTTAATAATTACTTTCCAGAGCAATTTCTGCTCTGCCATACCTTCTATCCACAGAGAGCAGCACACACAGACACATCAAGTGCTGCTGTAATATCTGGAGCACTCCAGGCTTCCTCTGGATTATGGTGGCTTGAAAGTACACCCCCTCCTGGACTCAGTGAGGCTTTCTGATTGCATTGGGGATCTCCCACTGCATCAATGCAGGCAAGTCCCCAGCATAGGAAATAAAAACTAATGAAAGTTTTGGAATTTGTTTTCATGATGCTCCCATTCTCTATGGAAACACAAACAAAATAAAGAGGTTGATGATGATTTATTGCAGCCCAGTGGTGTTTTTGATTCCAGCTTTAATACTGTTAAATATTAATACCTTAATTATTCCAGTGCATGCTGGTATTACCTGGTGAACCCAAGGAGGTGGGGGTCAGGGAATATGGTGGAATTCTGCCAAGCACAGGCTGTTCCTCCAAAGTGCTGGAGTCTGCACTGTGGTAGCAGAAATAGGGAAAGAAAGTAGGTAGGTAATAGGATTAATGCTGCACAAAATCCCAAGATCCTGGGATTTTGGTATTGATATTGGTTGGTATTTGGTATATAAATGATATTGGTAGTGATGTCATTTTGACACAATCACAGCATGGCCCAGGTGTGAGGACCAGGCCCTGGCAAAAAAACAAGTTCAGGAGTGGAGCACCCTTTGCTTTGGCTGCATGATCAGAACATCTCCTTCATTCTTATTCTTTCCTTTTTATTTTTTTTTTCCTCACAAGAATTACCAAGCCTGAAAACATTCAGTTGTATTTAATATTTAGCAAAGAAGCTTTGCACATCCATGTTGACGTCAGAAAACAAAGATAAAAGGAAACCACAAAATGAGATGGGGTGGGACTTAAGGTATTTCTGATATTAATCAAAACACAGTGACAAAAACACTCCTTAGGAAACCATGTTCTCCTGAGGAGCTCCAGAACTAATCATTTGGGAGAAGGTTTGATATGTTTCAGCTAAGCTAAACCAAATCCCAAAGCCTTTTTAGCTTCACCATCACTAAATGGAGGCTTATGCCACTGTCATTTGGGCTTGAATTGAAGATATGAATGTCAATAGAATCAAGAGGTTTGGATACAAGTGGGGTGGAAAATGTGCCCTGCAGGACAGATTTTACCCCTTGCAAAAGCTGTAAAGCAAGAATTATACAGAAAATTAAGCTATATTGCCAAGAGCACCACATTTAAACCCTTCAGGAAACTTTTTCTGTAATTTTATTATTCCTTTAATTTAATTTCTTAAAATCTCTTTCTCTCTCTATCCCAAACAGTAACCATGAAATGATGCACTGGAAGGAGAAGTGGTGGTGCCAAATTCTCCTCAGCTGAGATGCTCTAAGCTCAATTTGAGCTGACAAGGTGCCTGCACCAGGTGCTGAATCAAGCACCTGCCTTGTGAAAAGCAACTTTTCCCTGCAATAGAGGGCATTCCTGGTCTCAGGACCATTGTCCTGCTGCCCCCCACCCCTTTGCATGGCACAAAATCAAAGTTTCCTAGCATCCAACAGTACATGAAGGCAATAGATGTGTGACCCAGATGTCTGGGTCACTCACATGGGTTTTTTAACCTAAAATGTTGTTCCATGCATTCCTTTGGGCCAGATGCAAAAACAGAGCTAAAACCTCCACAAGCAGTTAAAAAGCAATCAGAATTCCTAGGACACTGCTGGAATTAAAATAGGTTCAAACCCTAGGTGTTTTATAAAGTCTAGGGAGACACTTATCTGTATTTTAAATGCCTCTAAAAACCTTCACCCGTCTTTTGCCTCAGTTCATCTATTTTAAGTACAGTAATAAGCATCATCCCTTGCCTCAGAAGTATGCTATGACATTTCCTGAAATACATTAGTCAACTCTCAGGAGAGGTCCAAGGGGCAGAAAACTCTTTACATAACTATTGGAGAGGAGGAGAACTCATCCCATGCTAACCATGGGAGCATTTCACAGGGAAAAGGCTCAAAGTAAGGAAATGTTTTAAGAAAACAGCTTCTATTCAGCTGCTGTCTAAAGAAAAATATGAAGCCTCCACTGAATTTCCCCCAAAATATTCACCTTGGAAGCTTGTGTGATACTCTAAGTAGCTGTAGGAATCTTTCCAGGCAAATCAAACTCAAAGCTGTTGCTGCTGGCTGCCTGAGTCACTTGTACAAAGGTTTTCCATGCCACTTTACTTAGAAGGATGTTACCTTAACTTCAAATTCCAAGTATAATTACAGGGAGGGTTTTGCTTAGCCTGGATGTAAATTTAATGTCTGGCTGATCAAAGCAGGCTGTGCACATATCTGACTTCACAGAGCTACACTGGCAAACTGGTGCAGTGCTTTCCACAGAGAAGGAAAATGCAGAGGAACAATGAGAGTACATGAGGGATCAGCAAGGATACAAAACCATCCATCACTGAACCAGACACTGCAAAGGCAGGACAAGTCTAGGTATAGGCTGGGAAAAGTCCTCTGCAGAGAGAGCCTGAAGTCCAAGGTAGCTTCTCCCAGCTGGTTGCCATATCCTCACACTCCATAAGGAACTGCACCACTCAGTGGATCAGTAAAATGTCTCTTCTGCAGTCACCAACAGGCGTACATCTGAGAAAGACATTCTTGAGAAACAAAGTCACTCTTTCTCTTTTGCTTAAATGGTAAATGAAAAATATGAGTAAGGTACCTAAAGTCATCACTTTAGGTACCTTAAAGATGTCCCTTCCCATCCCTCTGCCTCATCTCCTGTGTCCTGAAATACTCAGACCTGGCAAGAGGTCCTGTCCCCAGCCAGCCCCTCTATGTTTCCTGACAACCAGAGGTGTGGGAGCTGCATGGTGGCAGAATCCATGAGAGGACTCGTGCAGCTGGGACCTCACCAGCTTGGGTCAGAAATTTGGCCACTCATGCAGAACACACAATCTGAAAGAGATTTGCCACCTCATCCAGCTCCTCTTCCTCCCAGGCTATGAAGCCAGGCTTACAAAGAATTGAAGGGTTTTTTCAGGTCTGCAGTATCTCCACTAGAAGTCTAGGCTGTGGGAGCTGTATGATTGCTTGAGATTTCTCCGGCATTCATTTAAAAATGCAATTGTAGGCTTCACAGTTGGAGAGAGAAGCTTAATAATGCAACTGTATGCAGACCTAAAAATAGACTTGAAAAAATTTAAAAGACTCCCAAAGACACCTGGCAGTGCCAGATTCCAGCTTCACTGGTGCATTCCCTTCACTTCAAGCTTTTCTTGCAGGCACAGGGAAACTGGGGAGAGAATTAGAAAATCCCAAAATAATGAAGAGGATCTGTAAAAGTTCAAAAATGTTGAAGCAAGAATTAAGAGAAGACACAGTTCCAGAAATTAACTCATTTACAAAGCCTGCCTGGGCTGCTGGGGTCCCTTTAACTGAACACCCTCAGCACTGAAATTAAAATGCCAGTGAACGTCATCACCGTGCAATGGCTTCAAAATTGATTTGTAGGGGGTAGGAAGATTTTGTTTCACCTTCCTTAGTGGGAAAGCCAGACAGAGCTTTAAGCTTTATTGACTCTGGTATTAAAATCACAGTTGCTGGTCTTTCAACCTGTTTCAGAATTGGAGAGAGGTTTTCTTCTCTTTTGATGACTGGATACTGTAGCATGGTCGATTCTGTGCTGAATTGAAATTCATCAGAGCCTGCTTTGTCTCAACAGGGTAATAAAAGCCTAAAACGTTATTATGCATGAAATGGTTATGGAGCTGGTGAAAGGGTTGTTTCTCCCCCTTGTTGCAAAAAGGGGAGGAGCGGGGAAATATCTGACCTGACAATAAAAAGTGACTGGAAGAAAAATAAGTATTTAATATAAATTTGGATCTACCTGCAAAATTGTATAAGAGAAGCAAAAAGCATCAAATGTATCTCAGAGAAGGAGCCCAAATGATAAGAACCTCACCCAGGCTTGGTGCTGCTCAGTGCAGGAGACTCAGCTGAAATCTGTCTCTGCTCACAGTTAACGCTAGGTTTAAATACAGGTGCAGTCTCCACATTCACCTTTTTTCTTGATCTTCTAACATGAAACATTAGCAGATACTCCAGGGCAAAACACAATTGCACCAACAAAACACAGGGCTCCCCTGGCCCCAGTCCTGCAGAGAATTATGCACTTACCCTACCTACCCCTGTGACCCAAGTGAGCATTTGTAAAAATTCCTCATGGAATCAAAAGGCTTCAGCAAGACTCAGATTTCCTAATAGAAACTAAATTGGGAAAATATATGCACACAGTCACAATATGACTAAAGACAGAAGAGTACCTTTGTAACAGGTAAAGACACCTTGATCTTTAGAGGCTCATCTCTCCCAGCTTAAACATTGCCCATAGAATACCTGTGGTCTAGGCTGCATTTTGTGCTGTTTGAGGCAGACTGGGTGCAATGCTTCTGTATTAAACTCTGGCTGCATGTGCAGTTGAAAGGGGGCAGCTCACACAGGCACTTCTGGATGAAGGGCACACTCTGTGCAGCTTTTCTCTCCAAGTGCCTATTAGAGTTAATTAGCAATTAAGTAATTGAATTATATACAATCGCACAAAACACATATGCATATGCACAGATAAGTACTATGCACTAGGGTGCATATGTAAATATACATAGATATAGCTATATATATCAATATCTCTCTATATATCTGTTTAGTAGCACATATACATAAAATAAAGACACAGGAGGAACTTTTCCCTTGCTGAACTGGGTGGAGATTTGCTAATTTGCTTGCATGGCACCCAGGCTCTGCTTGTGGCTGTTTCCCACCCATTCCAGAGGCAGTGCTGTGACAGGGAAGCCTACACCTAGGTACCATCACCTTCAGGGTCACACTGAGACTCCCTTGCTGAACAGGGTAGCAGGAGATTTAAAGCCATGCTAAAAACCCTTGAGCTTCTAGGCACTTCCAAGGTTTTGAAGGAGGTTAGAAAAATTCCCAAACATGTGCTAAACAAACCCACAATGTCTGTGTGTTTCTGTAAATCGCTCGATATAAACCACACATTGTTTACCCTAGTGAAAAAAAGCTCATGAAAATGTCTGGTCTCCAACCCCCTGGGTTCCTCTCAGAGGGGGGCTCTCAAAGCAATAACTATTAAAACGTTCCTGCCATTTGTCTAATGCAATTCCATGCTCCACATCCATCTTTGGCGAGCTGACTTTCATTAACACTTCAAAAATAATTTAAGGTTTTCGCGGTGAAGGTTAGAAACTTTTCACAGCCCAGAGCTAATAGCGCTGCTGTTTACATGCTATAATGTCTTGATAACCTTTTCAAACATGCTGTGGCCGGCAGCTGGGACCTGTCCTTGCTATTTTTGTTCCCCGAATGTAACAACAGAAATGCAATGACTTTGTGCCCCTGAAATGGTCACATTTCTTCTCTTTAGGATTCACTTCCATTACAGCACTAACAGAAGGGGCCTCACCTTTTCAAGAGGCTCCTGGTGTACTGAAATATAGCCCTGGCTGTCTTTTCCCTGGAGGAACGAAACATGCCGATTGCCTCACTGGAAACCCAGTCTTGGGGGATAGGAGGAGTCCTTGCCTTGCCAATCCAGGGGTGCCTTGGAGAAGGCAATGAACCTACACGAACCATTTCGCTTGGAACAATAAGGGTAGGATTCTTGTTTTCAGGTGCTGGATGGACAAAAGCACAATTCTACGGTGTTTATTCCAACACTGCAGCAAAACCAGCTGTGCAGCTCTCTTGCTTTGCTTGAGTTGAGCACAGATTACAAATCTGTACTGGTGACATGGCAGGCTGGTAAACAGTACCTGGGTGCTGTGGCATCCATAGGCTAGGAAATGTCTCTGTCAAAAACCAGGGATTTCACTTGCTCCAGTCTCCTGCCTGCTCAACAGCTGGAACAGGGAGGCAGGATGGAAGGATGCTGTCGTTTCTAAAAGCCTTTCTAAAAACATCATGCCAGTCTTATTTCAGCATACTGTCCTTAAAATTACTGGGCCAAAAAATGCCCTCAGACACAATTTACATGGAAATATTCAATCCCATGGAGAGCTCCAAGAGGAGTTTTCTCTCCCTTAAACCCAGAAGTATATAAATGCAGCTGCTCCAAACTGATAGTGAGTAAAGGCCCTGAAGCTGAGAGAATAGGACCAGTCCATTCCTATTAATTTAAAACATTAAAAGTCCTGGACAAGCTGTAAAAAACAGAGACATGATCAACTCAGTCAAATTTAGCAGACCTGGGGGCACATCCATGATTTTCTCTCTCTCCTGGGAGCTCTGCTAGATACAGCTTGGAGCAGCCAAAAGCACCACAGCACATGTTACAAACAATGGGCTAAGTGAGCCCTAAAAGAAATCGTTTTAATGATCATCTTTCTCCTTTTGGGCAGGGAAATGAGAGGAAGAGGTCAATTTGTGCCAGGTTCCCTGTAGTCTTCTTGAACTCATTCAGAGACCAGATGAGCTGAAATGAGGGATTGTTTCCCAGTCCAGAGAGGGTTCCAGAGGGCTCAGTGGTGCCCATGGGTGACATGGGCTGCTGCCACCACAAATAGCTTGTCCTGGAGAGATAGATCTGCACATGGGATCCAAGAGAGCTCAGGGTAAAGTATTTCTGGCTACTACAGAGTCACTACCAAGCATCTTGAGCACAGGTATAAGCTTTTGATCTCCATCCAAGCACTTTAATTTTTCAAGGTTGAGAAGTGATGACAAAAAACTTTTAAAAGTTTCCTTGGCTGGGAAAGAGAGGGGAGTAAATCAAAGAGTGGGGTGTACATCCTACAATTTATTGTGGCTTATTTAGGCAGCCTGGCTAAATACTCCACAGAAAGCTGCAAATTCAGCAGAAATTTTGCAATGTAGCAAATGAGAACAGATAGTGATCAGGCTACAGTACAGCAAAGCAGAGTCACTGTTAATTAAGAGACCTAAATGATGAGGCCTGCTGAATTAGGTCAGTGAATATGCCCCTTCCTGCTCTAGTTTTAGGCTGTGTAAATGACTCCAAGCCAGGTCGTTTTCAGAGTTCCTGTGGTTGCCAGTGGGGCCGTGTAATGGACGTGAGAAACACCGCCAAGAAATATCCAACAATTTAGATCTGCTCTAGAACTGGGTCAACATACGGCAAAAGAAAATTAAAGTCAACAAATGCAAAGTAATGTTCATCGCCACACGATCCTCAGAACCCCTGCTAAGCCTAATTTATATAAATGGCTCTGAGAAGCTGACTACAAACTGGTTAAGCCTGCTGACAACACAGAATTGGGGAAGTGGACATGGAGAGGGAAGGAAAAAAGCAAGCAAAGAAATTCTACAGAGTCCTTAGCTTTGCTGGGTAATTCGGACAAGGTGCAGCAAATAGCTCCTAATGTTGACAAATGCAAAAGCAATACAATTTATTTGCAAGATCTCAGGACAAAATGGGAATTGCCTTGAACTTTAGCAAGGGGAGGCTAAAATGGCTACAGCAGGAAGTCAGCAGCCTTTTTCACACAGCAGCCAGGTGGCACAGCCATGTAATGCATTTTAAGCTAGTTAAGAAATCAAGGTGAGCAGAAAGAAAAAAAAGGCCACATTCAGGTTGCTTAAAGATAACCCCCAAAATCAGCAAAATGGACCTGCATCAATTATATCCCTACAGCAGAGTCTTTAGCTGGCAAAAACTCCTGCATAGCTGATGCTCTGCAAAGCCTAAGCACAGGCAAGACCTTGCTATAAGAGAACGCAGTGAGTGTTGTGTGAGCCAGAAGAAAAGGAGCTACAGCTAATTCTGGGTGACTTCCGAGTTACTTTTGGCAAGGCCTGCTTAGAAATTTCACTCCTGTGCTACTTGAGCAGCCCTAGAGTACAGAAATGACTATGTCCAAAACAAAAGCCAAGTCTTAGAGAGAAGGTGTTTTTGTCATCGGCTCAGGATTGATTCCAGCTGTACCCAAATGTGTTGCAAGGAAGGCTTTTCCAAATGATCAGAACTTGAAAGCTGTCAGGAGATAAGGTAGTTTTGAGGGAGAGCTATCACACAAGTTCTAACCCTGCCCACACCAGCATAGCCAAGTGATCACACTGCAGCACAGGGCAGGCTACATAGATCAAGCCTAAAACTGAAAAAGAGGCAGAATCAACTTATTTTAAAAACAAAACTTTCCAGACTGTCTTCCATCTTTATAAAAGCAATAGAATGTAACCTTTTGGAATACTATAGTTCAGACATTAAGAGCAGACTGCACATTGCTTTGGCAAATATATTACACAGCCATGGCTGACCTAGATACAGAGAAGTGATCCATGCTGTAATAGTGAAATGAGCAGCAGGAAAACCTATAGGACTACTGTAGGCTATAAAGGGGGTGAGTTCAGAAAGAAACCTAAAAGGGAGGGAATAAAAAAATAAAACACAGATGACATCACAAGTACCGTAGTCAAGGAAACATGTCTCATTTTTTCCCTCAGTTCAGAGCAAGCAATCATAAAATGGACAAAAATAGGAATTCAGAGCCATTCCTATCTTCTTCCCTGAGATTATACAACTTTTGGAGACAATAAAAAGCAAGGTTTAGTCAGTGTAGACTTAGGATCTAATCTTCACAAAGGTTTGATCTTTCAATGTTCAGCTCATAGTAATTTTGTTCCTCACTTCAATGCACATTGCATCAGCCCAGGAACAACAGAACACTATGTACACAGTGAGAATGCCTTATCAGCCCCTTTTTGGGGTAGTCTATCAATCACCAGCTATGTGTTACAGCATTTTATTAGCTACTCTAAGTTAAATGCTAGTAGCATTGTCAAGGTGTTACGACTGTGCAGCTGAACTCCATTTTGAATCTCTTAATGAAGGTCATGTCCTTGAGCACAACAGCCAAGAAGCCATTATATTTCTTACCCCAAATTAAATACCTCTGCTTCACATGACCTGCAGAATGGTACCAGTGTCCCCCTTCCACTGTCACAGCTTTCTCCCAAAAATTTAGAAAGCTTACTCCCCAAAGTTTAGAAAGCATTTAAGAAGATTTGCCCAGAAAAGTGTCTCCCCGCTTCTCCACACTATCCTGATTGACACTGACTGGGAATGACTATCCCCAGTCATTCCCAAATGTAAATTCAAAAAAGTTGCTTCTCATTTTGCAAATTACTCAACCTTCTCTCGACTCAGGGTCACACATTCATTCACAGGGGGATGCACAGTGCTCTACTGCAGGACAGGAAGAGTCTGGAAAATGCCCCCACAAAGATGTAGTCCAAGGCTGAGGGGCACTGGCCATCCAGGGGCATTCTGAACCAGAGGAGGAGTAGCAGTGCTGTTGTGCCAGTGCAGGGCAGGAAGAAACACAGTAGATTTGCCTTCCAAATCCTGGGTGTTCTTCTTATCAAATAAGCCTTCCATATGAGGTCAAGAAAATAACGGTAAAAAAAATTGTTCCTTTTATTGCTTATACATTTATTTCTTGGCCTGACAGAATAAGCTAGTGAAAAAAAATATATTCTTTTATTTCCTTTTAGTTTATTGTATCATCTTCTTAGATTTTTACATTCATTAGAGATTCCTAACCTTTGAGTCAACATTGTAACTAATATTTAGATACTAAACTGGGAATCACAAACAGATCAGTGGCTATTAAAGATAGCCTGATGCATCATCTGGATCAGAAAGTTCTTGGTGTCCTGACTGCAAAAACTGGGTGAACACTTCAGAATTTCCTCTGCCTTATGTCTCCCAGTTTGATTCATCTTTAGTACTATTCAGTAAAACTTTATTGCCATTAAAAGCTTTATCAAAGTGTATAGTGCTGCCTGAGGTCAGACCAGCCAAGCCTTGAGCCTCATATGAACTGTTTTGATGCATAGAAAATCTGTCTTTAACAATTCCAGCCTCTCCTAATAAACTGGCCCATCCCTAAAGAGCACCAACTTTGAAATATAATTAACCTCCAGGTATTGTGCCTTGTGCAGCCAATAGCACTAGGAAGAAAGAGGGTTTTTTGTCTGATTCACTCTTAACTGCTAAATCATGACTCCTTTTATTACATTTTTGTGCATTTCATCCTAGTGGGACACGGAAACAAGTTTGGGTAGTTTCATTGCCTGAATTTTCTGCTGCACACCAGCTGTTTGGTGTGGCTACATTCTCTGAACTGGAAAAGAACATTTATTTTCCATTTCTATACAGTCTCTACCACTTTCCTAGGAGGGAAAGATCTTTTCCCTAACACAATTAAAATGAATATAACAAAATATTTCTTCATACTATATCCAGGCATTGAAAAGCTATTTTGTGGGGATGTAGTTATGCACCTCCCAGTTTAATTCAGTTTTATATCTGTTCAGTTGAGCTGAAGCTTTGGCAGAGTATACAGTGCTATAGAGCGCCCAGACCAGGCAGGACGAGACCTTTCATGGAGGGCTTGCTCAGGGATTGCTTCCCCACATACACAGGTGACCTGGGGAGTTCCTTGCCACCAAAAATCAAGGAAATTAAGAACTTGGCAGCATTCAAAAGAGAGGACACGGCAGCGACAAAGCACAGAAGCATTGTTTAACCTGTGGACTGGGAAGAACTTGGGGTGAGCAGTAAGGAATGAGAAGAGGAGGGACCTGGCAGGTTTAAGGGATGAATAGGCAGCACAGCTCACTCACAGCACATGGGACTCCATGCCTTTCTCAGCTCACCCTGACAGCTCGCTTTGTCCTTTGCAGGACAAAGGGGAAGCCATCACAGCCAGCTTTGCAGGCTGGGTACAACCCTGCTCCTGCTGCTTGCTGGAGAACCAGGGAAAGAATGACCTTGTTTGTCAGAGAGCTTTGCACACACTGTGTGCCCATGTCAGGTCCTGAGACCAGCACGGCACCCACCAAACCAGCACCAAGCAGGTACAAACACACCCACCCCTTGTTGGCAGTTTCACAGAAAGGCCCTGTTTAGCTGCAGGTAGGCAAGGACCAGCACAGTGTGCTCCCTGCTCTGTTTCTGTGCCTTCCAGGCAGATTGTACTGCTCACTGCAGGGCTGTGACAAGCACTACATTCACTCTTTCCCCTGCATGCACTCTGTGTAATATCTGGATTATGGATGCCTCCTCTTGTCATTCAAACCGTCTGCTCCACTGCTCAGAGCTGAGATGGCTGGAAAAGTGAGAGGCACAAGAGCTGACATTCTCAACTTGAAGAATTTCTTCCATAAAGAAAGGATTTAGTATATTTATTATCTCAGTTTAGATGGAACGACAAGGAAACACCCATGAATTTGAAGGGAATGAAGCTGCATGAAGGAAGTTGGTGAGAGGACAGCTGTCCCCATAACCACCAGAAACATCTGATCTTCTTTCCTGCCTTGCTGAAAGAATCCTTTTGTTGTTTGCCTAAATGCAGCCATCTCCAACTCTCATACCCAAAATAATTAGACTTGTGACATTTAAATGAAGGACTTTGGCAGGTGAGAAACAGCAGAATAAAAGCACAGCGAAATGCCATTCTGTGCCAGCCTTCCATGGAACAGCGAAATGGGGCAGCCACAATCTGGCTGGGAAAAAGTGGGATGGGAAAAAAGGGACGTGGGTTGTTGAAAAGGCTGCAAAGGCTCAAGGTGTCTGCCTCACTCATCTAACCTGTGTGTCTCTCAAGCAGAGGAGCAAAGTGCTGTCCCTGCTGGCTCCTGGTGGGCAGCAATGAAAGGAGGCACACAAAGTGATATTTCTCTCTCTCTTGCCTTGAGCAGGTGCCAGCAGAGAGCTTTGGCAGCTGCTGAGTGTTGTGCTCTGGGAATTTCTGCAGCACAGAGTGTTGGTCTCACTGCCACAGTTGGATGACACCAGACCCGTTGGTGACAATGAGCCTTACAAGGAGAAGTGAAGGTGTAAAAACAAGAAGAAATCCAAGCTGTGTTCTTTTGCAGGGCAGAAAGCATTTCCTGACGTCAAGAGCTGCAGCCCGTTCCATTTGAGGTACGTGTCGTGCCCAAAACGAATTCAAGAGACCACAAATTCACCTGGAAGATCGATTTCATAGAGAGTCAGAATATTAACTGTGCACCACTCAGCTCCAAAACATCCCCTCTTTTTTCCATTTGTGCTATTCCTCACAGCCACAACCACGCCACCCTTCTGTGCCAAGGCTGGGAGAGCGTTGTGTGTCACCCCCTCACAGCCACCACTGCCCAAAGACACCAGAAAGGCAATTAGCAGTGAGAGGATTAGGGAGCTGGGAAGTGTGTGGGATGAGGTGTGAGGCCAGGGAGACCAGAGGGCTCACAAGGCTGCTCTCATGCAGGACCATTGTGCCAGTCCCACAGATGGGGCAACACCTGATTTTTACTCCCAAAGAAAGTAACAAGTGGCAAGATTGCTTTCTGCAGAAAGGAATAAAAGCAATGCTAATTAAGCACCATGCCTGCCTCTCTGCTTTGTTGCTAGCCTTGATCCAAAAGCTACAGAGGTGACTGTGGGACAGATTTCATCTTTGGTGTCACTTTGATGATTTCAGTAGAAACACAACAGGTGATGCAGAAAGAAATGAGCCAAGTAACTTCGACTAATTTGCACCCAAGGTGCCAAACAGCCCCCATGTACAATCACTTCTTCATCATCCTCACAATGAAGGATGCCCTGTTCTGCTCGCTGTCTCTCATCTCCACCATCTCTTTACATCCCCTGGTGCAGCTGACGAAGGAAACAAACAAAATACATCCTGTGTGGCCTGTACTTCATCTAACTCACACAGTCAGCACTACTCTAAGTGCAGCTCAAACTTTCCACTCCCTGGGGCAAAGGAAGAGGCAATCAACTTGCTCAAACAAAAAGACCCAAGCACTAAAGTAGATCAGGAGCAGTATGAGTGACAGACGGGGAGCTTTGGGAGAGGGGGAGGTGTTTGCTGCCTCCTTCTTCTTCCAGCCCCTTCAACACCCCCAAACATTGCAAAGCCAACACAGATTACACAGCTGGAGGATGAGGACGAGCAAGAACAGCGGCATTTGCAGAGAACAGACATAGAGCAGCCAGAGAGCGAGGAGACAGAATCCCACCAGGAGCTGGTGCTCAGCATCTCTGTTTGCCCTGCAGAGGTTTCTGAAGCATGAAGGTGCCTGCACACTGGCTCCCACTGTCCCTGCACCACAGCTCAGCTCTTCCAGGGTTATGAGGAGGTGATTGGATCCCCGCACTGCCTTCCTCCAGCACTCCCCCTCTGCAGCTCCTTGTCTGTTGATGCACCCACTGTGGGTTTCCAGCTCCTAACAGGGTTAATTGGCAGGCCCAGCAAGGGAAATAAAATGTTTCAGCTCTGTGGTTGCTTTTTTTTGCCTTTGTTTGCTCATGAGGCTCAGGGAAATGTGCTGGCTCCTGAAGGGCTACAGAGCAAGCACAGCAGGTAGCCAGCTGCTCTAGATCTCTACCATTTATTCCTGGCCCATATTTGTGCCCCTTCATGCTGCTCAGGTGCATTTGGCAGACAGACATCCCTGCTCCTCCAACCTGGGGCTACGGGGAGCAGAGGCCACAGGTCAGGACTGGAGGATGACAGGACTGAGGGGGACAAGCCACCAGGCGCAGCCCTGGGCGCTAAGGACCGTTCTGCACCCAGCAGCAGAGGCTTCTCTAAACCTTCTTCTCTCCCTCTGAGGCTGTGCTTCAGCACAGACAAAAGCCCCCTCCCAGCTTCTTCTCTGAAAGCACTCTCATTCCTTTTCCATTTTCATCTAAGTTTCCAATGAAGATTTATTACTCTGAGTGATTACGCTGTCAGCCAAATGAGCAGGGAATAGGAATATCCTTTCTTCTTGCATTCCAGCCACTAGTCCGTTTGGCTCTCAGCAAAAAGAGCAGATTTAGCATGATTTTAGTCCCTTTTTCTTGCAGGTATTATTTATTTTCAGGCTGACAGCATGTGGGAAAACCCATCAAGAATCAGTACCCTGGGGCGTGAAGCTGGGTTGTTATTCACCTATTTAAAACCTCGAAGGAATGGGGTGGTCAGTTAAGAATAAGTCTTGTAAAACTCCAAGGCGAAGACTCCCTAACAACACTGAAAACCAGTCAGATGTGGCATGAGAAGTAACTAACAAAAGGCAAAGAGGGTGGTGAGGAGAAAGAAATGTCAAAGCAGAAGACAGCAATAGTTCCCACCCTACACTCAAAAACCAGGAATTGTACACAGGATGACAATTGCCAAGGAGATGAAGCATGCACACATATGCAAAGAGATTTTACCCAAGACCTATGAGTCAAGATTTATTTCTGAAGATTGGTTTGTTGGGCTTTTCGTCAATGTCGTGTTCAGGGTTTTTTCCCGCTGGGATAGGTGGGGAGTGGGACATTTTTTTTAAAAAAAATATTCATTTCCTTGTAACAAGAATATTCCCCTGTCATGTGAAAATGCAGCTGCAGCACTAACACCACACTATACCTGAATGACAAGGACACAAACTAAATGTAAATAAAAAGAGTACCCAACTAGTCTGATTTTGTTGCCCACCTGTGAGAAATGCAAGTAACAAACAGATTGCATAAAAAAACCCACCCCTCATGCTGGATTTCTGACATAACTGGTTAGATTATTAAAATGGTAATCAGTAAAAAGGGCAATTTCAATCAATCAACTTCATCTCCTAAGGAGAAGCCACAGGAGGGAGAGTGAAGGAGTCAGATCTGGTTGTGCAGATTTAGGCAAATCACTTTGCTCTGTATGCTTGTTCCATTTTCCTTTTATCTCACTAGACTGTGTCCTAGCACTGTGTCACTGTCTAGACAATGCCATTCCTCCTGTCCTGCATTTTCATCCAAGAAAATCTGGGAGAGGAAAGGGCAGGCACCGAGGCTGCAAAGCTCTTTACAGAGCCACAAGCAGATTCAGATCTCCACGTCTCAACATCCCTAGTCACCGGTAAATGGCCAGAAAACCCTCTGGCAAAATGTTCTTTTTTTTTTTTTTCCCTTCTTTTTTTCCTTATGTTGGTCCAACAGAGAACGACAACCTGCTATTCTGTGAGCCCAAACACAGCACCCTGCCCTGCTGATGCTCTGCTCGTGTCAGCACAACACCACTTCTGCTCTCAGCTTGCTTTGACAAAATACAGGAAATGGCACAGAAATGCAATGTTAAAAAAAAAAAAAACAAAAAAAAAGTGAAAACAAACCCTGTTAGGATGACAGAGGCAAAAGCTGCTAACTGGGAAAGGCAGGGAGGGAAGGAGGGAGGGAGGTGGTGTGACCACCCCCAGGACACAGCCCAGCACAGGTATCGTGACATCGTGACATGCAGAGCAACCCCTTCACCTCAGATCAAACACCAGCTCCCAGCAGGCCCTCAGTCAAAACAAGGCTGAAGCATCCTACCAAGGTCAGTGCAGACAAAGCTCACAGGAAAATCAGAGTATTTTCAGGCAGTCCCAGGTTTGCCTGGCTCCCCTTGTGCCCCTCGCCAGGCTGAGGATGGAGTGGGAAGGGGTTCCCAAACGGCCTGAGCTGCAGAGCACACTGGGGAAATAAATGACAGAAACAATGTCCCTCTGGGTTCTTCTCTTTCTCTCCACATTATCGTGTCACTGTGCATGTCACCTTGTGATACTGGGTTATTTATCATCACTGAGTGCCTAGATTGGCCCTGCTAGAGAAAAATCAAAGAAAGCAGCAGGGGCTGGGGTTTGATGAGGAGGAAACAAATTCTTCCCTTCAAGAGCATGCAAACTTCTCTGCTACCCCCTGCACACCCACACACTCAATCCCAGGCTGCTCCTTTCCCCTGCCAGCAGCTCCTTTCAGCCTCATGCATCCCTGCTCTTCTCCCTTTTCTCTGCTCAGATCCAGTGCCTCGTTTCTATGGATTTCTGTGTCAACTCCCTCAAGGATATTCACTGGAATGGACACATTTACAGGATTACTAACGTTCTGAAAGCAGGTGGTGCTATTATAGTCATACAAAAGCCACCTATTTTTGGTGCCTCATGCTGTCATCCTGTTAGGCTCTGCTTTGCTTTGCCTTGTTATTGTACCAACTTCTCAGCACCATTACTCTGGGCTGCTCCAGTTCCAGCTCTGTCTGCAGAGGCCTGATAGAAGGGCATCTTTGTTCACTGCAATGGTGGCTTGCAGCTTCCCCACACAAAGAGAGGCCTGCAAGATTATCTTGCTGTCATCATTCATTTCCTTCACGAATCTTGCGAATGTACTTAAGAAAAAAATTCTGCTATATATGCATATCTAATGTATGTGTACACTCACGCATATAAATTCTCCTGTGCAGAGCAGCAGACTCAAAGTGAAATGTTAGAAAATTACTATATTCACTTTATCCTTATGTCATACTTCAGGTAATCACTTTGAAAGTCATCAGGTAAATTTTGAATATTGTCTTTGTTCTTCAATTATGCCCGTTCACATGAACTGCTTTAATATCTCAGCTTGTATTGGCTGGAAACTCTTAGCTTGTCTCATCTCATTTCTTGGCACATGGTTTTACCTGTCCCTGCACTCCTGGGTTTGGTTGACAGCACTGTAAGGGTCCTGCACTTATCTGCAGCTACATCTCTGCCTAAATTCCATCTAAATACCCAGCACTGAGAAGTAAAGTGAGATGAAACACAGGTACAAAGTTTAAGTAAAATCACATTATTAGCAGTTACATTTTCCTGAGTCTCAGCTCTGAGACCTTACTAAAACTAATAGTGAAATGACCAGGAAAAAACAATGTCAGCATGTGACAGTTTAAAAGTGCATATAACAGAGCAGAGATCACTGCAGGAAGATCCTCAGGCAGACCAAAACCGCCAGGATCTCCTATGTCCTTTTCACCTTGAAGGGAGAAGCTGGATTTTCACTTTCAGCTCAGCACTTTGCAAAACCTGGCAATCTTGACTCCAGCTCCTTTTACTGCTCATAAAGGCAGTGGAGGGCAGTATAAATTGTGTGTGTGCTTCCCAAAGTGGTTTATGCCAATCCAGCTTGCATGCGAGGGATTTGCATTCAGAGGGCTTGCAATAAGTACAGAATTATTAATACAGCGTTGCACTCGATAGCTGAGACACTGCTTGTAACCAGGGGAAAAAACTACTACCCTTCTGCTGTAAAGCATCTAAATGGGAATCAGGCTCGGTCTTGTCTCATAGCATAAATGTCCTGACCTGCTGTTCCCTACTTTGTAACACAAATTCAGCTATAATCAATTATGGCTTGAAATGTTCTTTAAACATAAATAAAAATCCAAAGCACATGCAAAGGCCTCTGATGGTAACTGTTGTGATAAAGCAGTGCAGGAAATTCCTTTTTCTTAAGGCTGATTTTAAGTGCCTCTGCAGACAGATGCAGTTGCTGTGCTGCGTACTGCTAACCTTGAACTGACATTAACAAGTGTATCCAAACCTTCCTTTTCCAGCCAGGATGGGGACTCCTCTGACAGGTGCTGCACATTTCCTTCTCCCTTCATTTCATGACCAGCTATCTCTTGGTAATTGATAGAGGTCAAATCTAGATCCCGTTGGGATTCACGGTGAAAACTATTGACATCAACAGGTCAGGAACAGCAAAGAGAGGATTTATGCAACAGAGAGCAGAGAATATGAGCAGGAAAAGGCCACCCCAATCAAGATAGTTACAGATTTACAACAGATAAGACGGGGGGGGGAAAGACAAAAGAGAATAAAAATATCTTTGTTTAATCAGCTCAGATGCAAACACAATCTCCGCAGCCCTGTATTCACAGGAAAGCTTGGACCTGGCCAGGCAGCTCCACCAGGGATGCTCCATATCCTACAACGGCCAGGGCAGGCCGGACACAGAGGGGAAGCAAAGGGAAAAAAAGCCTGCTTTGTTCCTGGTTTTAGCACCATCGAGAAAGCTTGCCCTGCTCCCAGCCGGCTGCCACGGAGGGACGGCACGGTCAGTGCCAGAAGAGGGCACTTGAGCTCCAGCAAGCGGGAGATGCTCCGGCAGAAGCATCTCCCCCCCTGCACACCGCCCCGGGGATGGTGCTGCTCCCCAGAGGGGCACCCTCTGCTCTCCTCCACCCACTGATGGCTTTTGCTGTCTCGGGGCTTCCTCGAGTCCCCTCGCGAGCAAAGAGCTTCAGCTCCTGCATCACACCGGTGCCTAACCTGGGTTCCTCCGGCAACATGGATCGTGTGCTAGCTGAAATTCTCTCCTTGTTGGAGCTTTTTGTGGTCACTTCCCCAGGCTGACCCTCTGGAGTGAAGTAACATTTACACTCCCTTCAGCCTTGCCCCCAGCAGAAGCATTTCTTGAGTCCCTTTCCTTTGCTCAGCAGCCTGTTCACATCAAACTTGCCCAAACTTAATACTGCTAAGAACTCTTGTTGGTAGAAACCAGAAAAAATAAGGTCAGAAGTTTTGGGGTGAACGTATATGAAACACACAAATGCCTGCTGCCCACCAGAGTATCCTGAACACAGTCTGCCTGCTTTTCCCAGCTGTATCATCTGGTTCAAAACCAGACTGGTCTCCCTACAAACCTTACTCATTGTAGCACAAAAGCTGCTCCCATCCCTGCAGGCACAACGTAATCAGCCATGCCTCATCTCCTTAGAAAATTCCTGACAACAGAATTTCACAGATTATTCAAAACCATGAATTAAAGTCAAGAAAGGCCAGAGGAGATAAAGAAAAACAAACTGAATGATAGAGCAAGTATGACAATTTAGATCTTGCTTTAGAAGCTTTGTTCTTCTTCTGTGGTGTTCCCTATGACAAATATGAAGCCATTTTCTTGTTTGAGATAGGCAAGCACAAAGTAATAGCTACTGTATCTGAACCAGCCCATAAACTCCCACTGCATCAATCTATACCATGTAATCCTAAGTGGCTGCCTCAGAGTGGCTAGCCCTCTGTTTGCATCCCAAAAGTTTCCAGACACATGAATAAACCAAGCACGGACAAATCGGGTCTGAAGGTCTGTTTCTCAGATGGATCTGGCAGCTGCCTTGGTTTATTGGCAGCTCATTTATCATCTCAAGAAAAATATTGATGGTTCTAGAGACACAGGCCCTTTCTGTGTCCTGGCTGAAGGAAAGCTGTCCTTCTGAGCAGGCTTTGGAAAGAAAGTCAATGCAATAAAATCTGCTTGGCAGAAACGTGAGGGATGCGATGCAAAGAAGAATCATTAAGTAAGGAAGAAGGAACACCAGGATGATAACACTGTTGGCCCAGAAATAGTCCAGTCTCAAATCTCCACAGTATTACAGCAAGAGTATGAGATTGTGAGAGTCCTAACAGGCACAGTCATGGGCATTTCTCAAGTGGAGGTATCACTGCTGCACAGGAAGAGACAAAGAGCCTGAAGCTGTGTTCTGCCAACAGAACCAGCCATTCAGCAGACCCTGAAGAAGTTCACAGAAACGCAATGATCAAAAGGCTTGAAAACAGGAAAAATGAGACTGAAGTACTGGAAACTCTCTCTCCTTGGGCTGGCAGCATCATGCATTGCTGACTCCAGGTAGAGTGCTGGCAGTGCAGCTGCCTCTCTCTTCTAGAAAGACACTGGGAAGACAGTTGTAGCCTCTGAGACATTTCCATTCCCTGTCTTGATTAAACCATCTGCATTCCACTTGAACAGCATGGATGCTAAAAATGTATACAGGCTCATGGGAGACACATCCATTGACTGTTATCTCAGATATAATCAGTGTGTGGGTTTTGGTCTCTTCTCCCAAGTAACAAGTGATAGGACTAGAGAAAATGGCTTCAAGTTGTGCCAGGGGAGGTTTAGGTTGGACATAAGGAAACATTTCTTCACAGAAAGGGTTGTAAGGCACTGGAACAGGCTGCCCAGGGAATTGATGAAGTCACTATTCCTGGAAGGGTTTAAAGGACATGTGGACATGGCACCTGGTGACATGGTTTAATGGTGGACTTGGCAGTGCTGGGTTGCTGGTTGGACTTGATGATCTTAAGAGGTCTGTTCCAGCCTAAGTGATTTCATGATTCTAATAACTGTGACTGGATCCCCAATACACTAATTGCTGGAAGCCAAAGATTATTCAGGGAAAATTGTTACATGCTTATTCTGTTATTAAATTCTTCTCAGGCACCTTATTTTGACCTCTGTCAGAGACAAGACACTGCAGAAGACTGGTATTGATTTGAGCTGATTTGGCTGTTCTCTTCTTAAGAGATGAGACATGAGAGAATCAGACCCACCCTTGCTCTTATCAAAACACAGAATTTTCTGAACACTAAATCAAAGCAGCAAGTTATCTTTAGCTTCTACCTGAGACATGTTCAAGTGTTATTTTCTGAACTGTGGACAAAGTTTCACCTCTACAGAAACACAGCTGGCTTGGGGAGGCCTGTATTGGCCTTGGCTTGAAAGGGTATTCTCATCACCTGTGAACGCAAACCTGACAGGTTTCTGGCCTCTTTCGGCAGAGGTTTGATGGGGAAGGTGCAATCTGCTTTCCAGAATGCCACAAGATATCCTTTGCTAGGGTTTTCACAGATGTTAGGGGTTAAAGTGTAGAGAGAACAGGAAAGTGAAGTCTCGTCTCACCAGGGGCATGCTCAGGAAGAAAAGGAGATGTTGGATCTGTTTCGTGTGACTTTCATGCCTACTGTCCTCCTCTGGTTTCTAACAATAGACATGCAGCTGTCCCTACTGGAGAGATTAATTGTGGTCTCTCTGCTATTCAGCCAGCTATTTTTCATGAAACTCATAGGAATGTAATATCTCTGAGACCTTCATCACTGTCAAATTCAGTTGCAATTGGTCAAGCAGCTGAGAAAAACACACAGACAGAAAGATGTTTGTTTCTTTGTAGAGTTTCCTAAAAATCATCTCCGATTCCTTTTCAGAAGGTTGGTATTTTGAGATTGAAGAAGTAGTAGTAGTTAAAAAAGAGCTTCTGCTCCCACGCTATTATTCCCTTTAATCAACAGTAATCAAGCCAATAATAGCAAAATTTGAAAGAAAGAAGGAATAGTTCAGGTGGAAGACAGTAAAAAGTGAACAAAACCACAAGACTGGGTGTGTCTGATTAGTGAAACACCTCCTGAAAAAAGCCCCATGAGATGAGAGAAGGGCCTGGGGTAGGGCTAGTTACCTAAATGCCATCAAGATGGTGAGAACACAGAAAAGACACGCGTGGGGAGAAGACTCAGACAGATTTGAAGAGGCACAATGAAGAGGAAGAAGAAGAAAAACATGGAGACATACAAACATCACCACAGGCTGGCAGAAAAGGAGAGGCCTCTCCCAGAGACACTGCAATTTGGCTGTTTATTGCTTTTTGAAAAACTCCTTGTTCTGAACGGCTTTTTTTCCTCTTCAATCCCAATGACATTTGGGAAAGCTTCAAAGCACAGCACTGTCTAAAGCCCTTTCCTAACCTAAGGCTCCAGCCCACAGACACTAATAATAACCACTCCCCTCAGACATTTTCAACAAATTGTTAATATCTTTTAAACCCTGCTCTCCATTGCCTTTCAGATTAGCCTTGCCCTTTCCTTTGCACTTAAGTTTAGCAAGTGTTACTAATAGGAATTTAACATTTACCAAAGAATTATTTTAACTACGGATCTAATAGCATTTGTATGGTGTTCTGAGCACCCAAGAGCCTCATATCAGTTCTATATGCTTAGTTTTGTCTAAGTTGTTTCTAAGAAAAGGAAAAATACAAATTTAAGAAAAAGAAAGTTCATAACAGAGATATTCAAATCCAGGAAAGCCATTTCCAAGAAGGATAGGAGCAGTGCCCGAAGAGAGCTTTCTTTATATTATCCACAACCCTGCAATCACTCATGTGATCAACTTCACCCTCCAACCTTTCAGCAAAAGCTTAACTTGTGCTTGGTCTAAGTTACTTCTTCCTGTGTAAAAAAAGAAATACTATAGAAAAATGTTATGATGATGATTATTATTATGCTTATTATTGTATTATTATTAAGATGCTTATTATTAACTGGACAATTTTATGTTCGTTCTTTTTTAAAATATATTAGCATCAAAACCTTTTTGAATTAGAGAGTTTTGTGCTTGCAGACCAAGAATCATTGAGAGCTTGAGTGGGAAGCACCGATGAGGCTTTCAGTCAGCAAAACTTCAATGAAAGTTTGGCACCAATAGCATTCAGTGTCTCAACACTGACCCCAAAGGTTGCACTGGATGAGACCATTTTTAGAGCTGGACTTATGAGGATCAGTCTTCCCATGCCACTGGATACAGCCCTACCTAGGCTGAGGAGCACATCCTGAGCCAGCACTGAAGGGAGGAAGCTGCTGGGATGCAGGGATGGTATTTGCTCATGTGTCTCTGAGATGTTTCTGCTCCAGCTGTCCACAACGTCCCAGTTGCTGAATGCAGTTGTAAATAGTGACAGTTCTCAAGTCATCCTGTCCAAATTCCCTAGTCCAGGCTCACAGGTACTCAACCCTTCCTGCTCTTCAAAGAAGGCAAACTCCTCTATTCATATCTGAAGCTGACTTAAGGGCATTTCCATAAGTCTGAATATTCATCCTGCTTACATTCTCATCCCACAACTACCATCTATTCTCTCCCCTGTACCTTGGTATCCCTGGGAAAGAAATATGCAAGAGGAAGGAAAAGGCAACTGGAATCATATGGTTAAATGTAATCATTTTGAAGATGTCTTCCAAGACTGATATTTTACATTCAAGCAAAAAAAAAAACCAAAAAAACAAAAAAACCCCAAACCTTTCTTTAAAATAAAAAAGCACCTTTATAATACACTTTCCACTTTTATAGCATCTTTCATCAAAGGATATCAAAGCACTTTGAGATACAGATCCTAAGAAATCCATTACAAAAATTATGCATATTCCTAAGTTGACTGTAGTCACTTTCCTAAATTTCCATTTCTCTACTGATGCTCTCAGAGAGTGCTTGCAGATTGATGCAGTCAGTGCTACAGACAACTAGATAAACAAATCTACATACAAATATAAACTCTCCCCCACAAACAGCCTCTCTTACAGAAGAGAAGTATTTTTGTGCAGCATTGTCCACTCCATTGAGCCCTTTGAGAGAACGAGGTGTGCATACTGCAACACCATGTACTGCTTTGTACTTTCATTCCACTGCACTTCATTAAACAGACTTTCACTGCTTCTTAATTTTCTTTGAGCAGGTCCCACTGTATATATCCAATATGAACAAACACATGGATTCCTTCTGGGTATGAGCCAACAGCTGCAACCCTGAAAAATATCAGCTTTTTATATCATTAACTGAGTTTCCATGGTGCCCTGGGGCAGAGATATTGATGCTTGACAGCATTATCACTATAAAGTAACTTTACAACTCTATAATTTAACTCTATGCTTCCAGTAATATTAAGAGCATTTGAAATTGTGGCTGTAAACCTTGACACTTTCACACAGACTGGGGAGCTGAAAAGAGAATTTTGTTTCCTCTCCTCCAAACCAGCCCTAAACACGGTACTGAGAAACAACCAAGTACTGGAGGGAAGATGTGCAAGGAGGTGACTCTTAGAAAAATCTGCAGGATTAGGATTAATGCCACCTTTTGCAACACACAGAAAGCTCCATGTTTCTAGGAGTTTAGCAGAAGTAGACCTCTGGATGCCTTTCCCTGAATATATGCCTGATTTACTTTGAAATCATCTTGGCAAGAACCTCTAACTGAGGTTCAAACCTAAGCCACACTGGATAACCTCTGCAGAGCTCCCTCAGCTTTATCAGCACAGCTTTTCATACCTCATTGGCTTTTGCTAGTAATGTTGCCTTTACTGGCTGGGAATGAACCTGCAAGGGCCATAATCTGTCTCATGAGGATCTTCTCTTAAGGATATCGCTAAAAGGGATAGGAGGATCAGGACAGGCAGTTGCCAAAAAAAGAAATGTAAAAACACCCAAAATAACCAAGTACATTTGCCCTAGGGGACTGGCAGGTACATGAAGCTCTGAAAGTTATAGATGCTTTTACTGGAATTGTAGTTTGCATACAGATTCCTTTTCCCCAGGAAGGCATTTACTGAGATCCAAGTACTCTTTAAAAGGAATCTGGATGTAACAAATGACTGTTTCCTCCAGGGATTTAACTTCTCAAGTCCCCAGTCAAGCAGCAGGCAGATATTTTGCTTGAAGTTAAGAATGAACCCAGTGGTCTCTGTGTCAAGAGTCCAGGATGTGAGCTCCTGTTAGGTGTCTGAAGAGATTGTAGTCAATCCAAGTCTTCATTCTGTGGCTGTAGCCACATAAATACATCTTTATGCCCACAGACAAGAGAGAGTTCAGCAGTGCACCTTTGGATGGGGTCCTTCTCCAGCTGATGGAAGCTTGCAATTAAGATATAATACACACAAAAGGAAAAGCTATGGACATGCTGACAGTTGTGATGCCCACCCATCTCAATGATTATTCTACTCTACAGCTATGGTTGTACCAGTTCCTGCCAGGTCTCCATCAGTTCTGCCTCCCTACTTCATGGCTGGGCTGTGGAAGAGTAAAACCTTTTATTCTCTGTTATGGGCTGCCTCCTTTGCAGCAAGAATCCAGCTCAAACACTTAAAATATGAACCAAATAGATTTTAAAGCTCTGTTGCTGTCAGAGTCATTTGCTGGCTGCTCTCAGGTCAGGCTGTGATGGCTGCTGTTCACAGCTCTAGTGGGACACTGGAAAGCACCAGTTCAGGGTGCACTGTCAGAGCAGGGCTCAGCCCTGCAGCTGGGGACTCATCCTGCCTCCCCCTCTGTTATCCCTTGCTCCCTGCCCAGCTCTGAGGCTGGTGTGCATCGAGACAGCTCAGCAGCTGAGCTGAGTGCTGAGTGCTACAGAGCAGTTTACAAGCCTCATGTCATAAGCCCTGTAAATGCCTAGTAAAACATGGAATTTAATGGAAGCATATCAGCTCATTTTAAAGCTCCTTCACCTGGAGCTGAGCTAACTGTTGTTGTGCTGCCTTTTTTAATCAGTTACCACCAAATGTGTGCATGTGTGAGAAGGGTTTTAAACATTTCTCTGTCCACTTCCAGGCGACTAACAGACAAGCCTACAATCCTCTTATTATGTCTTTGAAACAGAGTCCATTCACTGTTATCTGCAGCATGTGTTATCGTAGGGTTTTCTGCAGAGCTTACAGAACATATCCCTAATGTTTCTCACACTCCAGGTATGTATCTGTTAGACACAGACCTAGCAGGCACACACACAATTCTGCAGGAATGTCTAAGTGCTTTGTTTGTTGGATGAAAACACAAGAGGAACTCCAGCAGTAACCATTAGTGATATCCTGCCAATCAAGGCCTGAGACATTGATGCAATCATGTTAATTCTCTGTATTAGGAAAGGCCAGAAACTCAACACTCTGCATGATGTTATCCCACCATATATGCCACAAACATACACCCCCTGCACAGGCTGAAGGAAGACCCTTCCCTCCTGGCTTGCATTTAAATAGTGCAGCCTCAGTAGACAAATTTTTTTTGGAACATTCTAGGTGTCATCCTCTAAATTCTGAACCAATTAATCTAGAACATTCAGTCACACTAACTGAAGTAAATTTGAAACTGATTTACACTTCTAATGATGTCTTACCATCCTTTTTTCCTTACTTTTCTTACTGAAAAATGTTACTGTCCACGTTAACAGTAAGAATTCAAACACTTAGACTGAAAGTCTTCCGTTTTCACACATGTAAGGTATCCACTTATCTCAAAAATTACAAAGTCAGTCATACAAATTTGAAAAAAAATGGATAATCTCACTCAATGTAAAAATATATCTGTTACTGTCACAGAGAGGTTTGTATGGATAACAGAGTGAACATGTAAAACCTGGAGAACATGAAGAGATAAAAGCCCAACAACAAATCTGATCCACTTATATAATGGCATGGAAGGGAATAGTACTGTGATCTTATTTGCCACAAATGCTGTAAAGAAAAGCTGACAGGTATCATTACTTTGCACCACTCCAAACACGAGTCTATTCAGAGTTTTTTTCAGTTTTCCTACCTGTCAACATGAACAACATTAGGCCAAATTAATATTTTGCAGAATCTGGACAGCCTAATTGATTTTGTTCTCTAAAAGAAGCCAGCATGGCTAGTTCTGGATGTGTGATCCACTTTGTAGCCTCTTTTTATGGTCACGGGTGACCTGAATTTGAGGCTGAATCTCAGTCTGCACTTCTTAATCCAACAGTAGAAGCTTTGAACAATCCTAGCCTCCCTGATTCTGTTTCCATTGAAAGGAAAGGGAAGGGGGAAAAGGAGAAAAATAAAATGAAAAGAAAAAAAGGAAAGGGAAAGAGAGGAAAAGGAAAAAATACTCATACAACCTAATAACATCAGTGGGATGAACACAGTTGTAAGAAATACATCTTCAAAGGCAGATTTCCAGAATACTTGCATTATCAATTCACAGTTCTTGGGCTTGCTGTATTGTCTTCATTTATTTGCTTGAGTTGCTGCCTGCATGTAAGTAGATAGTTAATAGAAACAGCCCTGTCCTTGGAGGCCAATATGAACTGACTGCCTGTGTCTTTGGTTCAGGTCCATTAAAAATCCGAGCATTAATTAATCACTGACTTGCAAATAGCTTGAAAGGGCTGTTCAGGCTAAATTGGAATGTTCTGCAATTGTTTTACTTTCGGTCATAGGCACTTCAGTGATGTGAAACTTCCTCCCCTGCCAGGACAGGATGTGCATAAATCCAGTGGCTACTCCTATGCTGGATCAGAGCAATTTAGAGACTACTTCAAGCAGCTTCATTTCTTTCACTAACTAGAAAACTGAACACGTGAGGAAAAGATCTCACAGGCAGTATTCTGCATAGAATTCCTACACTGAAAAGGAAATAATCGAAACCTTCCAGGGCAAAATGCCAGTGGGGCATACTCCATGGGCAAAGAGTCTCCCCTGGTTGCTGTCTGCCAGGCCAACCAAAACCTGCTTCTCCTTTTCCACTCAGCTGGGTGAAACCCTAACTGCAGAAACCAAGCTGCTGCTTGAGCTTTCCCTATGCCAGCTCTAAGAAGGTTTCTCTGATCTGGAGCCTGTTTTCTGTGCCCCAGCTGCTGATGGGATGAACAGAGAATGGAGCATCTCTGCCTGCAGCATACAAGGCAAGCCAAGCAAATGGAGATGTTGGACCCCACAGGTGAAACTTCTGCAACGTGAAGCACAAACCAGAAATCTTTACAGAAAAACCCCCTCTGATCTACCAGTCATGAAGGAAAACATATCCAAAGGAATCATGATCTCATGTGTATAGAGGCTCTTTCCATTCCTCACTGTAAAAACTGTTCTTGAAAAATAAGGAAGATAAAAAAGCAGTTTTCAGTACAACGAGCACAAAGTGAGGGAGAAAATCAAAGGTAAGACTAAGGCACAGGTTTTGAAACACCAAATTAGCAACGTAAGAAAATAAATACCTAAACCTAACAGTAGCAACCTTTTTTTCCACAGTGGGAAGATATACTACATTTGTGTATGCTGCAAGGAGCTTTTCCTTCAGTTAACTTTACAGGGCAAAAAGGGGCATATTCCAAATGCTCTAGCCTGGTAAGTCACTTTAATATATTCATCTATCTCCTTCCCCCAGATTTCACTTTCAGTGGAGAAGTCAAACCAGAAAAGCCTAAAATGACAAACAATTCCTTTCCCTGATCCCTGTTTCTTGCTCTTATTCCCATACTGAGAGCTCATATACATGGATGGTGAAGAATTATGTCACGTATGAAAATTTCTCCCTTGCTTCCCCCAACCTCCAAAATGCAGTGGAGAGGTAAATAGGCAATCACAGCTAATCTCTCTCCTTCTGCACTGTTTCTAAACCTGTGGAAATTTTAAAAGCTGCCATGATAGAATGACAAAATGAAATAACATACCCAGCGCTGAAATATGGGCACTGGCTGTTTGATTGAGCATGGTGACAAAAAGAAAAAGAAAAACATAAAGCAGATCATAAGACCAGTCAGAACAATTCTACAAATTGCTGATACATTGAGATAGCCAGATGGATATGTGTTTTTTGAGGAATGAGACACCGCTTCTATCTGAGCACTCAGAAATGCCAACAACTTTGATGGTTTTGTTTTCACTATTTGACTTCCATTTCTTTGTCAACTGGCATTGAAGATTTGTCCTCGAGGCAGCTGCAGAACCTAATGGATCCTTTTGGCTGCAGTTCAAAGGCAGAGAAGATATTTTACTCAGCACCAAAGATGTACTCTCAACTTGCTATTAAAACAATAACACAAACGCAGGGCTAATGAGGAAATAAAGAGAGAAATGAAGAAAGAAATGGAAGACTATGGAGGGGAATGGATCACAGACTCTCCAGGAGCAGCTTCTTTAACAGGTGTATGAGACAATCTCCTACAAGAGGGAAATGGCTTATTTGATCTCATGTCTTTCTCTTCTTGAATTTCCACAGTATGGAGAATCAATATAGGGGAAATTAAAGCATCAGGAGCCGACTCACATTTCCACTTGTGTGTGTTTCTATCTCGGCAAACTCTTATGGAGACAGAAGTATTTACCTTAAGTGCCTGGTTCACATGTGGTGCAAGGGGATGGATTTCAAAAGGATACAGGCTTCCTCGGTGTAGGGCACAGCAGTAGCAGTTCCACCCAACATGTAGCTGTAGAAGGAGACCTCCAGGGTGTAGCAGTAGGATGTGTCATTTAGGAGCCCGCCAAGAAAGCGCCGGCCTGTCCCAGCTTTCACAGCATCCCTGTTGAATGAGGTACTGGACTGCAGGAGCAAGAACACAGGGACATGAGCAGAGGTCAGGAGAGGAGCAAGGGAAGGAGTCTCTTAGAAGAGAGAGCGGCTTCACTCACATTGCCAAATCTCATTGACACTGTATAGACTGCTCAGGCTTTTGATCATGGTCTGGAGGGGAAGCACAGTTCTGGCACACAGGCTATAAATGATGCCTCACAGACTTTCACAAAATTCACCTGGGTTCACCATTAATATCAGCTTTTCCTCTTCCCTCTTGGATAACACAAAGCAAGGCTGTCATATGCAGTTGAAAGAGTTGAAAGCAAGCCTTCCAGATCCCCCTGCTCAGGAGTTAAGCTGCACCATTACCTGGATATTGGATTCCTTCGTTTCCTCTTTATGACTGCATTCCCCTGTATCATAACCATTCCCCCCACCCCTTCACCTGGACTCTTAATCAAAGCAGAAATACAGTGGCATTTACATTTTGGTGAAACTTTCTCACCTAAGACATTTGACTGGTTCTTAAATCAGGTCACAGAAATTTCCACTTCACTAACTTAAATGTTAACGGAGTGTTGTTCTCTGGGTGGAAAAATCTACCTCACTATTCTACAGCACTAGCAGCACAGTATAAAAGGCACTATTTTGTGCTATTACTGGAGATCTCGCTTTAAGAACCCTACAGCTTTATGACTATTCATTTGAGGGGTGGAGGGGAAGACTCCAAGTATTTCCATAAATGAGTTTTAGCTCTCCTTTGAAGCCATGACATCTGGAGACTAAAGGGCAGCTCATCTTCAGGTTGATTGAAGTCTCAGAGCTTGTTCCTACCAACTAGACAGAAAAATGGATTCTGATTTCATTTTGATTTTCGGACTCTATTCAGAAACCTCATAACCAGTAGACTGAGCCAACATGGGCTCAGCACATGGTATTGACAACCACAAAAAAAAAAAAAAAAAAGAAAAAAGAAAAAAAATATTCAACTTGGATCTGTTGTATAAAAGGTCATAATATCTCCTGCTGTAAGAATTTTATGTTGCCAGTGAAACTCAAAAGGACCCTTCACACAGCTCATTGTTCAGTCATTGTGCCTATGGTGAATTCTTTGAGCTGTCCAGTGTCTTCCTATGGAGCCTTAGGGCTGCTAGTTTTTTTAGATAACACAATGTGAATATTTATGAAATCCATCCCTTACCAAAACTGGGGGAAATAAAATTTCCTTTGCATTTAAGAAATTAGATGCAATGGTTCAAAATATTGAATTTCACTAGACTGAGAAAATCAGACTAATACTGAAATGAGCAACAATTCTTGATAAATACTGTGTGCCAGGAGATATAAAAAGTAGAAACACCTGTGGGCTTATTAACATTCTGAATGTCTTGAAGTCACTCTCATGTTGTAAAGTGGAAGGTTTTCCATCTTATTTAGAATAAAATGGAATTGGGTTTCTTAACATTACATATAGGTGTTTCCAAATGCAACTTATTGTCTTTACGGTAATGCATTCTCCTATGCACATACTGTATAATTTCTGCCAAATGATATGGCAGAAGCCTGCAGGATATTCTGAATACCTATGGAAGAGGGAACAAAGCACTCATAAGGAATGTTGGGAAAATTAACTGTTCATTTGATATATGGGATAAAATGCTTAAAGAGGTCTACGAGAGGGAATGTTCTCTGGCTTCCTGCAAAAGAAACCTTCAAAAGACTACTGAGATCCTGAAACTGAGGGAAGCTTTGTCCTCAGTTAAATTTCAGAAACAGAGGAAGATGATCATGCTCAGGGGATTGCTTCTGGACCCAAGTGAACATCAACTTCAGTGGATGGTGCTTCATGTTCAAACAAATGCCTGTAGTGGAACTTTAAATGCATGAGAGCATCAACTGCTGATGGAAACAACTCAAAGGAACAGGACAACAAATGTGTCAGGACAGGATATTGGGCTTTGTGTGCAGAAGCATCACTCACAAAGGGACTAAGCTAATTTTGAGGCTGTATTTGGCACAGGAAAAACAAGGAAAATGTGGGAGGAGGTGACTCAGGGAAGACATTAGGGATAGAATTACTTCAGTGAGTAGGAGACTCAGTTACTGATATGGAACATTTGTGAAGATTATGGAATCTCATCAACGATGTTAAAAACAAATTGTGAAAGTATCTGCTGAGTACAGTTTGTATTTTTGGGATACAGTTTGCACATGAAATCCTTTTCCTATTTCCCATTATCTTAATCAGGCTAAAAGAACGTTATGAGTAGAATTCCTAATAGATGATTCTTGAGATAAATCTTACATAATATTTTCTTCACAGTTCTTGGCACAGTAAAGGAGGACCATGCCAACAAAATTTGCTGATGACACACTGTGGAATGAATCATCATTATGGAGGAGGCTCTGAATATCATACAAATAAAAAAGCAGTGGGATGACTTTGAGGGCCGGAGTGATTGTAGTCAGATGAAACTCAGCCACACAAGTGCCAGGTCATGCACTGAAGCATAACAATAATTTAAAAAAATCTGCAATTGGCTAAAAACTTGTCACCTGGAAATATACGAAAAGAGTCTGATGTGTTACATCACTGAAGTGATTTTTGCTTTCTAGCAGACGTTGAATCTAGTTATTGTCAAAAGTATGTTTGTTGGATTTCAAAAGTGAAGCATAAGTAGTTTAAATATTATCAAGACATCATATAAGTGGTAAAAAGCCAACCAAACAAAACCCACCAAAATTATAACTTCAGAGTTTGAATTTTTATAATGCTATTTCATGGGACTTGAGGCTTTGGGTTTTGTTTTGGGGGGTGGGGGGTTTTGTTCCTTTTTTTTTTTTTTTTTTTTTGTGTGTGTGTGTGTGTGTGTGTGTGTGTGTGTTTGTGGGTGTTTTTTTTAATTGAAGAGTTTCAGTTTCAGCTGTACAAAATAACTTGAAATGGCAAAGGCATTAATAAAATCCTCCTTTCATTTCTTTGCCAAGTGATACTAAATTTCTACGAATAAAACATTGACCCTGCATTTAGGTGCACAAATGTAGATTTTGAAGGTTATCACTGTCCTCATTTTGAAAAAAAAAAAAAAAATTGATGGCGTAGACCAACTTGGTGTCTTGAGTAAAAGGTAAAATCTCTCATTTGACTCAAGAAGGTTGGGGTAGAACATGGCAAATACATGTTTTGAAACAGCAGCTTGGGCCTGTCTCTAGAGCAAGTGTCATAAGCCAAAATATGATTTGATATTTTATAGGAGAAAAAGAAAACTACAGATTAAAGGAAACTTTGGTAATGACAAGAAAGAGCAGCAGGTATTTGCTGAGTCTAACCTTCTACTCACTGTTTTAGGTCCAGATAAATGGAGTGGGAAAAAACCCAAAAAACAGCAGCCAAAACTTTAACTCCTCACCACAGCTGATCTTGAAGTTTTGCCCATGCACATTTATTTAATCAAACCCTAATCCAGGGAAAAAAAGGGTTGGGGTGCCAAGAGGCGGGCATGAACACAGGGAAAGTTGTCTCTTGCTTTTCTGGGAGAATCTATTTCCCTAAACCCCTTTGCAAAGCTAAACTGAAGTCATCATTAAACAAATGCACTGAGCAGGCACAGCAGGAGAACAGCTAAACAAATATTTATTTCTCCAAGGCTGAAATGCATGGGAGTGTTAGCAGCAGCAGCAGTGAGAAGTACAGTCTGGAGGGTGGGAGGAACACCAAAGACTTTGAAGTTCTTAAATAGTGATATTTGTATAAAATCAACAGCAATGCATTATTAAAAAACACATATACATTAAAGCTCACAGACAGACTTTGCTTCCCAGCTGGTGTGAGAAAATTCAGTAAACAAATAGCTATCCACAGAATTAGAAGCTGCCAAGAAATCCAGTGTTAAAAGAGCAGAGAAGAAAGGGCAAAGGATTCCCTTACTTTCCAGTGGGAAGAAACTCACCAGAAAAACAGATTTCAAACACATTTGTGAGCCTCAAGGTGTGCTGACCCTCCCTCTACACATCAGGCATTAATGGTAGCTTCCCCAGGTCTCCTTACCAAAATCCATCCCTCCTCCCCATGCTGTGCTGAGTGTGAAACTGTGTGACCAGTTTCCTCTCTGGGAATGGCAGTGAACAGCCAGTCAGTACAGAGCCATTTGTGAACCAACTGGACCATATTCAGACATTGCAGCAGACAAAGATGAGTGGAAGGAAGAAAGAAAGAAAAAAAATCACATGTAAATTCTTTCTGGAGTGATTTCAAAGCAGGAAAAAATCTTGGCCCTTGGTCAAAGTGCCAGAATCCCTGTCCCTTGGCTGGTGAGGACATTCTGCCCCACAGAGTGTCTCCTCAGTGAATTCAGCCCCCTGGCAGCCAGTTTGTGAGCTCAGCAGCTTGGGCATCTCCCACAGGGCTGAGGATCCTCTTGGCTCCTCAGCACTGCTCCATCTTCCTGCTAGCAGAAGAATGGATGCCCTGGGCACTCCATGCTCACAGATTAGGCAGGGTGCTGATTGCCTCTGCATGCCTCTGTCAGCCACAAGAGTGGCTCCAAAAGGCAAAGAGGGTGATTTCTCACACATCTGAGACTGAATTTGCCCTGGTCCACCCTTTGTAGCTCTGATGGGCTGGGAATCTGAGTGGCCCTACATGGTGGAGCCTCCTCCTCAGTGTGTGTGTGTGACCTCAGAGGGGACTTGGCTTGCTTCAGCATCAGAAAACCTCAGGTTGCACAAAAGGAGAAATTGGAGGCAAAGGCCAGTAAAACTGGATCCACTTATTAGCAGAAGAAGGGATAACAAAAAGGGATGAAATGTCAGTTTCACTGATGGCAGGAAAAGGGGACCTTCTCATCCAGAGCTTTTTGGGAGATGAATCTTTGTTGTCTTCTGAAATTGCTCAGCACATTAAGAAAAAAAGAAGCAAGGTATGACCTCAGTGCAAGCCAGACCTTGCCAGGCTCCTAGCATGGGATCCATGGTATGGACTGCACAGCCTTTCTGACCAGTCCTAAGATGTTTCCCCAAACCAGCAAGAAAAGAAAAAGCACAAAACACTCAGAAAAATGCAAACCAGGCAGAAAACTGGTCACAGGCTTTGACAGAATGCAGAAGATGAATTTCTGGCATAGCAAGGTCCAGGGAGGTTCCTGAAGTCCAAGAGAGAGATTTTTACCAGCTGTTCATATATCCTGCTACACAAGTGATTATGGATCTGCCTGTGGAAGGGAGTAGCAAACTGCATATATCTTCAAAAATCTGAGCACATGAAAGATTCCCAGATGATCACTTCTCCTCACAAAGAAAGTATCTGCATGAAACTCAGAATAAAGAGATCTTCTCTAAAGTTGCTGATATATATAGATGATGCAGGTCCAGGAAGTGTTCTATGAAAGGATGCAACATGAACAACTGTATGCTCAAAAATCAGAATTTGATGTTAGAAATCTTTCCTGGAGAAAAGCAGAGACCAAACCACTAAGAGAATTCATAATTAGAGAATGGTTTAATATTGCAACATAGAATTAAAAATATGCTGGGTCAGTCTATGCCATTTCCATAGCTGTGTTTCACAACTGAGCCTAACTAGTCCTAAAAATCCCCACTCTGAATCCAGTGAAACTGCCCCCATTTTGCTCATTCTACATTTAAGAAATAAACACTTTACCTACTGGTGTAAATTGGGATCATGCATACAAGTTGTTTCATGTTCTTCAGTGACCAACACCAACAATGGCCAAGTGTAATCAGGATTCACAACATCACCAGAGCTGTCTGCTGATGCTGCTCTTGCAGATGAAGAGAAAGGTTTTTCCCAAAGCAGGTCTGACTTCTATGAGTCCTCAACTCAGTGCCCCAGTGTGGCAAAAAAAAAGTGATAATAAAAAAGTTAGTGCTCTAGAAAAAAGGAATGGCACACTTGTCATCAAGGAAGAATAGACGTGCCATTGGGAAATGGACTGGAGCCCAGACAGTGTCAAATCCATCTCGGAGAGCAGTTTTACAGTATCAGCTATAACTTACTCACTCTCATTTTTAGAATGCTTTATTGAAGTCTGCAAAAGTTTGAGAAAGGGCACAGAAATGCACTGTCTTTGGAATCTTTGCCAGAGAAGGTTGTAAATAGCAATATTACAAATGGTGGCTCTTCTGTTTGCCCCTGCACAGGGAGCTTTAAACAGGTGCAACTGGAATTTTGCTTTCCTTGTGTGGGTAGCGCTGATTCCTACCATGATGTGTCCAGCTGTCACTGCTTTGACTTCAAAAGCCAACTTAACCCTCTCATCACACTCACCTCTCACCAGCTCCATTAACTCTATTGATAGACTGGAAAGTAGATATGTGGTTGGTTTTTTGTTTGTTTGTTTGTTTGTTTGTTGCTTTTGTTTGTTGTTTTTGGTTTTTTTTTTTTTTTGCGATAGACTGTCATCAGCTCCATGCCAGCTGGGTCTGGACACTTGGAAATCATGGCAATTGGGAGGCTGCTACCAGGAAGGCTTCTTCCAATTTATTTGACAAGCTACAGTCAGCATCAATCCCCAAAGCAGACAGCTGATCTGAAGGAGGGAGCAGGCAAAGAGGAAGGATTCTGGGAGCAGAGGTGTGATGAAATGGGAACAGAGCTCAAAATTACTCCACGATTCATCTCACCTTGCAGCTTAGCTGTGTTTCTGATGCACAGGAAGAAAACTTATTTCATCTCAAAATCAATTGTGACTACTGAAATCTGAGAAGAGGGGGTTTAGAAAAGTTCAGGATAATTTCAAAGAGGAGTTCCATTGTTTGAAGCTTTTTCAGGCCCCTTAGGAACAGGCAGATTGGACTGATATTCCTGTGAATAGGGCTCACTCACTCACAGAAGGCTCTGCAGTTGACAGCATTTTGTTTCATAACTTCTGTGCCTGGTAGGAAACACTGAGGTGGGCAGCAAAGTTTGGGTTTAGCTGGGGAATATTCTCTGTTCTAGAGTCTGTTTTGCAGAAATCTGAGGAAAGGCATGCAGAGAAGACCTGGAACAGTTTGATGTGCACCAAGAATGTAAGAATACATAAATCTGAAACTTGTAGACCAAATAGCCTCAAGTCCTAAGAGATTTTTAATCATTCTCCACCCTGTTTTTTTTTTTTTGCCTTCTTCCTCTTGCCCAGGGGAAAGTAGGGAGCAATTACCCTTTCTTAGAAGTACCATCACTGTTGTAGGAATACTATGAACACAACTTGCCTAGTGCTACATTCTCAGGCTTTAAAGTGCAGTTCTCAGAGAACTAACAGTTTAAAGGTACATTGTCACCACACACACTTCTACTCCCCGAGGGGCTTCATTATCCCTCTAATGTGCAGTGAAGGAATACCAGATCTTTCTCCCCTCCCAAGTGTCTTTCAGTCATGCCTGCTTAAGTTTCCTGATAAAAACACATATTTGCATGGTCATTAGCAGAGAGGTTGGAAGGAGGGAGCTCTATAAGCTCTCAGTTTATGCCTCAAGACCAAAAGTACCAAATTAGGATTTTTTTTTTTTTAAGAAATTCTACAGCTAGAAAAGTAACTGGCTTTCATGCTTCAGGGTTTCTGCTGTTCACCTGCAAGAAGTACAATAGCTTCACTTTTTACTGCTCATTAATATCCCTGCTCTGCTGTACTGCTCCAGGACTGATGGAGGTCTCTGCACCTTGAACCAGCTACACTGGCAGCACCAGTGCAGGCATTTGGCCTGCATTTCACATTTCCCAGAATCCTTCCCCACATGCACCTAAACTGGTTGTACTCCCAGCTCCCACCTCCTGGGTGCTACAGCTCTGAAGTTGTTTATTGAGTTTGCTGGCTTTAGCAAGGCTGCTGATGCGACTGGAATCCAAACCAAACCAGTAGCTCTTCTGAGACAGCGCTCCTGAAACAGCACCTGAAGTCACACAAAGCAGGGTGGTGATGGCCCGAGACTTTCACAGAGCCAGACAAGGGTTTCCCTACAGAGCTGGGCAGCCCATCACAGCCTACTTGGAAAAAACAGGAGGAGGAGGCAGATTCCAGCCTATCCTAAAGCAAACATCAGAGTTCCTTATTACTGGAGCTGCCATCCTGAACACTGTATCCCAAAACATCCTTCCTCAGGTCCTCTCAGCTCCTCCTCCAGTGAGTCTGAATCTCCCCATCACCACAAGTTCACCTAACATCAAGTGACAATGTCACCTACTCAAACATTTTCCTGTCACTCATTAACCAGAGTTAGGCTAGAACGTATCTTGCTTTCAAGAGGCACCCAAGCTGTGACCAGTGCTACATACTAATAGGGAAACTGAAAATGCATCAGGTTCATAATGAAGAAAAGGTCTGCTTTTCCCCCTGTTTTCTTTACTAACAGCACCCTCTGCTTCTCAGAGAACATCCTCCCACAAAGATGCCAATGGTGGCATTTCCTAGTCTAAGCTCTATAGAATAATCACACTGTTTAGAAAATAACTCAAGTCTCTGGAGTTCCCACTTTCTCCATTTTTCAGTAGAAAATGAGACATTTCCTCAAAATATACAATAAAATAGCCTCTAGCAATAGCCTGCAATGCTTCTCTTTACAATACTTTTATGAGCATAAGCGCAGTCTCCTGGGAGTGCTTTCATAATCATCTATACAAATGACAGAAAACTAGGACAATGAGAAGCAAAAAGGAAAATATAGCCATCATGCACCCAGTTGCTTTGAATAGTCTGCAGAAAAAGTGGTTTGCTCTGTAGCGAAAAGAAGTTCTCCTCACCTGCAGGCCTAAATCAGGGGATCACAACCTTCCTAAGATGGGACAGGATGCTGCTCCCAGAGCAACTCAGTGCAGCCCATTGCTCACATCCTTTCTTGGCTCTCTCACTTCTCCAGGACAGTTCTCTGAGCCAGAGTTGTGTTCTACATATGTTAAAATATCATGTGTTTAAAAAGGTAATACCAAAAAAGACATCCTGCCAGGGGGTTGGGTGTCCAGTTCTTAATTGCCTTCCTGCCCCTCCTTCACAGCACAGTTTGTCCCATCTGAGGGGATTTGTGATGCTCTGCATGAGAGGCAACTTGCAGTAGAATCTACACTAGCTCCTTTCATTGCTGCTGCTCTGGGAGGCTGTCACCTTCTCCCAGTGGGCTGACATTAGGTAAGAGTAATGATGGCCTTTGAAAATACACCATAAAATTGCTATGAAAACTTGTTTCTTCTGTGTACATTCTAAGTTCCTACCTGTGTGGGGATGGAGAAGGGGCTGTCCACTCCTATGTCACAAACAGCAAGGCAAGAAGATACCTAAAGAAAACCCATTTGTTCCATCACTTTCCCCCCTCCTTTTCTTTTCAATACTAATTCAACCCTCAATATACAAAGAGGGGTGAACTGGTGCAGCACAACATCATGGAAGTTTCATTTCACTGAAACTCTCCAAAAGGCAGAGTCCTTGTGAGACCAAAGCCTGTAACACTGAGAAGGACAAACAGACTTTACAGCCTGTGCCACCAGAAACACATTTCCTGTCTTGGCTCACCCAGCCTCCTGAGTAAATAAATAAATAAATAAATAAATAAATAGATAGATAAATAAATTTATGGAGCATCACGTCCAAGAAGCAGCAACAGAAATGCATCCCAGAGGGGTGCTAAAGCACATAATAGCTGTATTTGTCTTTCTGGATATGCCTTGGTACAAGACTACAAAAAAAGGAGGCAGGATCATTTGTTGTGCTCAGGTTTTAAGAGATTTCTGAGTAGATCTGTTAAGTTTGCATGATGTTAACAAAACCTACCTGAACACAACAGCTTCTGCCTTTCTGGGACAAGAGTCTTTTTTTTTTTTACCAAAACAGCAGAGAGGCACTTAGGAGGTGGTGATGCAAGTGAGTATGGATTTTACTTCAAGATAAAGTGTTTGTTTGTTTTGTTATTTCAGAGCAGATTACTGTGATTTGATTATTCAGTGTTCATAGTACTGCCTCAAGCAATTGCACCACCACTGCCTTCAGAGAGGGGTACACAGCCAGGGTAAATCATAGCAGCCTGGAGAGGCTGCCACAGGTAGAATGGAGCAAGCACATCTTCCCTAAGAAGGCTTGGATGGGAGGTGCTGTGAAAATGAGAACAGCAGACCTGGAGTTTGTGGATCAAAGAAAGGCAGCAGAGGATATAAAGAGATTAAAGTGTTTTTCTTCATTGCTCTGTGTTTGATGTCCAAACTAAAACCAAACAACTGAACAAAATACACCACAAAAAGTACTAGTGCAAGTCATTCCATACCTGCATCTTTTCATGCTGATGAGACAGTGATAGTCTCTATCACTATCTCTAAAATATGTTTTAGGTCAAAGTGTTATGGCACTAGAGTTAACAACATGCTTCTCTAAAGGAAACTGGGTGGGTTGCTGTCTAGAGACTTCACTCTTGAGTGTGAGAATGATATAAAACAGGAAACTGCTGACAAATAAACAAGACTGGCACGTGGGACATCCAAGTTTTATTCTCCAACTTCTTCAAGGAAATAATTTCTCACCCACTTGTTATCTCTTTCTCAGGATGACTGGAAGCATTTAGGGTTGTGGATTTCCTCAGCAGTTGCCCAGCATAATGGGACCCCAAGTTTTTATCAGGATCTTTGGCTAATTGTGGCAGAAAAAGGTCAAACAATGTTTCTAAGGAAGGTTCATTGCTGGGAGGTTGAATACAAGAAAATTAAATGAGAACTCAAATGTATCCCAAGTGCCACCAACTCACAGTCCAAAGAAAAAAAAAAAAAAAACAACAAACCAAACTGACCAGATAGTCCAAGCACCCCTGGCTGGATTTTATCCTTTAACTGAACAGAAAAGCAGTCTTTGCAAAGTGATAAAGCTGCAGTTGTTTCTTTTAAATGAACCTGAGAGAACAGATGGTCTCCTCTCATACTGTCACAAAGGTCAGAAAAAGCCACCCCTAGGACCAACAGGTTCTTGAAATGCTCAAATGCTTGTGTCTGGTCCTTATGACTAATCCACTCTCCCAAACAAGAAAGGTCAAATGAAGAACATCCATACAAGAACTGCCAAAAACTGCAACTACTCCAAGCCATGGCTGATGTGTAATGTACTCAGACGTAGTGTCAACAGCTGCTCCTAAAACGCAATGAGTCAGCCTTTCAAAAGAGCATGTCAGCTTTCACTGGTAGAGCTTTCATATGGATTACATTTACTCCCCAGTGTTTAAAAATATCCTTCTTAAACACTGAAAATATAAAATATTTTCCTTACAGATTTTGTCCCTTTTGCCCAATCAGCTGCCCAACAATGTCTCATGTATTTGTTTGGGAGCAAAACATCCTAGCCCTTCTTTCAACCTTCCTTTCCACATACTGACAGCTAAACCAAAGGCAGGCCTCTGTTTTCTGAAGTCATGTACAAATGAGGAATTTCTGGTCCCTTTCACAACTTAAACCTGTGAACCACAGTCAGCCTTCCAGAGAGTTGTGGGGTCACATATTTTGCCCAACAGACAGGGCACAGAGACACTGGGTGACTCTCCTTTGGTCCTATAATAGGAGTGTGGGTACAAATCCCCTATCCATCCCCTACTCTAATCATCAATCTCCCTTGGATACTGTCATTTAAATAAAAAGGCCTATTGGAAATGACAGGTGAAAAAAGCAGCCCAGGCATGAAATGCACTCTAAAGTATATTAATAGAAGGTTGCCAGACAAAATGGCACAAGGCATTTGATCGCATCATCTAAGGCTTGTTGTTCATGCTCCTTTGCATCTGGCTGTGTGATTCCTGCCAGATTCTCTGCTGGAGGAGCAGACTAGGATTTGCCTGCCTTCCCTAACCCGTGCCGGGCTCAGCTGCAATCATGCAGAGCACTGAAAGAAATCCCTTTGAGTTGGGATTCATTCCGAACATGTTAAACCCAAATGACTGCTTCTCCAAAGTGAATCCCATTTCACAGCAAGTAGGTTATTAGTGTGGAACTCCATACAAGTAGCCTGCATTCAAAAGCCCTCTGCATTATTAATAGAAGATGAGCTTTTGACATCAAAGGAGAACCATTATGTATGCTAAACGGTGGCAAAAATTGTACCGCACTTCAAACCTTTTCAGTGCTTTGTCCCTTGTAAATCAATCAAGGTTGACAGATGCTTTAAGGAGAGTAATCTTTTCAATGATACTGTCAATGGATAACATAATGGAACATTGTCTCTGTGCTGTGTGAAGACATGGAGCTAGTCAATTATGGACAACACTTCATGCAGCCGCCAGTTTTCACTTGAAGTGCTGCTGTTGAAGTATTATAATCCCAACAAATGGCCGCAGCAGCATACAATGTAAATGAGACCTCCTGAAGCTTTGGAAAATTCATTAGTAACAACAGTGGTCCATTCCCACACTTTCAAACACCAGCCTGGTAATGTTAACGATGCACTTCCCCCCTTCCCTTTGAGCAGGCAGTAGAGCATATTTACATACACTATTTTAAGTCTTCAGCACATGTTCCCCCCCCCCCCCCCCAATTTTGGATTCCTTTCCTCTCTTCACCTGATATTTCCAACGAGTCGCATAACCCACAAGGCTGGAGCTGGAAACAAGAATACAGACCTTCATACTTGGGGACATGTCCTCACTTGTCAGAAATTGTGTGGCTGTCTCTTTTTCCAACACTTCTATTGCAGCTGCCCTGGGAAATATGGCCTGGATGGATGGCAGGGGAAAACTTCCAACCTCAAGAGACCAGTAGGATGCCAGGGGGAAGCTGAATGCACCCAGTGCCAGTAGCACCTAGGTGGAACTCTGAGCTTGAGAGTGAAAAGGGAGAGACTTGTGCTGTTTATTTAGCTATTGGAAGCTATATGTGGCTTCTATTTCCTACATCTTCTCAAAGATTTTCCCTTTGTCAACCAAAGCTTGTTCAAAGAGGAACACTTAATCTCCCACAGTAGCAGAGAGAAATCCCACACTTGAGCACAGAATCTCTCAACTCCCATCAACTGCAGGTTTTCATTGCTATGATCTGTGAATGCCCCTTACCCATAATGTGTTTTTGAAACAATCAGGTGCAGACCCAAAATTCAATCACTGAATTTTCCTTGAGTAAGTACAAGCTGTTCCTGGAACCCAACTTCCCCTTTCCCACTCTCCAAGTTGTAAGTATTGGGCAATTGTAAATCCTCTTGCAGAACAGTTTTCTATGGTAATATCAAAGAATTTCAAAAGCACACATTACCTTTGCCACAGCTTTCAACAGATTTGATATAACCTTTTCTTTCAAACTAATTAATTTTATTTCTATTTGCTAGCATGTTATTATTTAGAATGTACAAGTAAAATCTTTGACAAATTAATATAAACAATGGAACAATAAAGTTGATCCAGTTGATCAAAAGACAAAAGATCTGAAGAAAATGGGGTGTGCCAGTTATTCAGAACCAAAGGTTATTAAACAAAAGATGAAAACCCTGCTTTTGTTCACGTATTCTATGACGTATATAAGAACACAACATACCACTGCTGGATCAGGTAAGAATAAGAGGGAAGCTAATAATAAAAGTTTAAGTAGCTTTTTATTCATACTGAAATAAAATTCACTCAATCAAATAAAGCCAGAGATTTATCATAAAGACAAAAAAAAAAAAACTAGGAAAAAATAATTAAGGAAAACATGACTTACATAAGAGAAGTCTTCAGCATTCTGGCAGAGCAGCTTGGGAAAAACAGCCTGTCGCTGAAATCTTTCCTCATCTTCAAAGATGTTCCCATACATGAAGCCATTCATCATGGTGGAGTGGGCATGGATGTCGATATAGAACTCCAGGTTAATTTTCTGTTGAGGGAAAACAACAACAACAAAACATTCAGCATGAGATAAATCATAACTGAATTATACAGGTGAAGCCTCCCATAAATCCAGTCCTGCCACTCTTGAACTCATCCATGGTGGCAGCGCCAGGGAGCCATGCTAAAGATCTCATTGAGATACACCCAACCATTCTTGTCTCTCTGTGGGGGCATGTGAAATACAACAAAGGACTGTGATAAACATTTATTTACTTTTTTTTGAGAATATTGGAACATTTTGCATGGGACACTGTGCAAAATAGAGCCAAAGCTTCCTTCATCATGATATAGGGCTAACTGCCAGTGATAAAAATATGTACTTTCCAGTTCTAGAACACGATTATTTGGGCATAGCTTTGCTGTCTCTGCACAGTCCTGCATTGAATTATGCAGATATTCCCTTCTGCCAGGTGAAACAGGCTCAAAACTGTGTAAAAAAGACTCCAGTATTTCCTGTGCAGTTTATTTCTGTGTATAAGGAGAAATACTGGAAATGTTTTGTCTTCCTCTGCTTTCTAGCAGTAACTCAACAGAACAACTCTCCAAAGCAAGTGTCTGGAATGCCTCTCTGCTTGTAGCTCCCTACAGGATTCTGCACCAACTTTTGCTTTAAAAGAAGTGAGCAGGACCCCCTAGCACAGAAGTGCCTGCTCTGCCCAGACCCTTCCCATGGCATCAGTGGGGAAGAGGGAATGTTCACCTGGATCACTTCATACAGTGCCATCAGCAGCGGGGGATGGCACTGTCCTGCACTGTAGAGTGATACAAGAGCAGATGCCACTGAACGACCCAGTTTCCCCAAATTCTTACAACTTCTGGACCTGAACAAATGATGTGACAAGCGCATCCCTGTCAGCTGGCCAGCAAGGGGCCATTGGAGCAGTCCTGGTACCCAGAGCTCAGATGTCCCTGCCTCAACAGAGGGATGGAGAAGAGCTCTGCTGGCAGCACGATGCTTATGGTGCTTCTCCCTGCCCTGGAACACAGCAGGAAGCTCTGCAGCCACAAAGTCTCTCAAGCACACAAATCTTGCTCAGGCTGCTGGAGAGCAGAGAGCTGTGGGACAGTCCAGTGTAACAGGACAGCAGGTTGGGTTTGTGCAGTTCATGGGACAGCAGGGTCAGCTCTTCTGATGGTGGGGGAACATCATTTGGTAGATGACATTAATACAATGCAGATTTACTTTCCCCTGGCAGAAAATGAATGTAAAATACACAGCAACTGTTTAGTTTAATTAAACAGCCCAGAGAGAGTAATAATGTATTTTATTAAGCCTCTGCTATGTAAAAATGTTAGCTAATGTAATATCAATATCTGACCATGCTTCATAGGAAAGGGAACATTTGATTGTGTTTGATTCTAATACAATAAATTGTTTGCTCCTGCCAAAACATTCTGCTGTACCATAGAGGACCAGCCCTGCAATAAAGCACACATCTGCTATTTGGAGATACAGCACTGAGGAGAAAGATTAGCATTGACAGGATGAAACACCACACAGGATTTTCTTCCTCTCCAAGCATACAGAAATTAAAAATCAAGATTAAGTAATACTATTTTCATGAGATAATTTCCTCATCACAAACAGGATTTGATGAGATCAGATGCACACTGGCATATCACCATAAAACAGAACATGTTGTAGAGTCTCAAAACAGTGATTTGATGAAGTGAGCAGATAATCTAGTTAAACTGGGTATTTGTAAAGCATGAACGTCCTTCACACAGAAGTCAGTGACCTAAGTCATACTTATTTTAGAACAACCAGACAGAATTCTATATAGCAACATAGTTACTAACACAAAGTAATTGAGAAGCACAGTGAGATATATAACAATAGATAGGAATAATTTGTGACTTAAGACAAAAAAAATTGCTGGTGTAAACTGCAGGATTTGTGGTATGTCATAGTGTACTTATTCATTCATAGTTTTCAAGTTGTTTCCAAAAGAAGGTGGCCACAAACAGAGTTGCAGAGGCACAAATTACTAAGATAATTTTCCTTCAGCTATCCAGTAAGAAACTCACCTTCAGTACATGAGTGACCTGAGCCTCTTCTTAGTATGCAATTATCAAATTATCCAATCTAACAGACTGTCACTGGAGTATTTTCTAAACTATCCTAGGACCCTCACTCAAAAAATAATGTTGGTAGAAGCACCACAGAGAATATTAGAAAGTCTTCTGGAGTGCTGAAATTTCCTTGAAGATCTTTTTGTTCATCAAAACCATTTTCAAATAATCTGATTGCAATGGTTATTTGTGAGGGAACTGTGTCCTTCACAGATGTCACCTTCACCTAAAGATTAAGCTTCCAGATCCCTTATTTGGAAGCTGTGACATTAAACAGATAGCTCATTACCCAAACAAGTGTTCAAAAACATTTTTCAAGTCATCTGTTTCAAGATAATTAAAAAGTAATTTGTTAAGTTAGCCCACAATGACTATTCAACTGGGGATTTTTTTTCAGGTCTTTGTTCCTTAGCCTCCAACTGAACAAATAAAAATCTCTATTTCACATATTCCTGTGCACTAAATTTAGTCCAAACTTGCAACTGTCCATCCCATTCAGCATGTTATAAAACATTGTCAGAGTAATTGCCTGTTAGATGAACTACTTCCAGACACTGCTGTGTGTGAGCAGAACAGCATTTCTGTGTTTCACATTTCTCCTCCTCATATTATTACTTTATCAAAAGGAAACATGTTGAGAATTCTCCATTACAGAACAAAATAATTCCATGCATTGTCGATATAACATGAGTTCCTAATGGAAAAAGTCCTCTTTTTCCCAGACACAAAGTTATTGTGGCCTTGAAATGGACAATAACAGCCCAGTCACTGGGACATTAAAAGTTTGCCACCTCGTGCCTCAAGTAGTAGACCAAGCAGCAGACAATTTGCACACAGGCTTCACAAGAATTATGTTCTGCTCCTGAACAATAATGGCACTTCTTCTCCCTCTTTAGAGTCATATGTCTCCATAGGTGCTTTACATGTAGGAACTGTTACCCCCACTGCCACACAACAAATTTAAGCAAGGGAATAAAGTTTTATATTTCAGTTGAGGTTCCCTGGAATATTTTGACATAATTACTGATCTCCAGGAATTCAGGTAGGACCACAGAATTAACATTTTATGAAATATGTAATGTCACCTACTGATGGCAATTTCAGCAAAGTCAGCAGAGAGGTGACCTTCTGAAATTGTTGCTCTTGGAGATCAGAGAACTTCAGTGGGAGAATTGAGCAAATAAATGTATGTTTGCCTGTACATGAGCACATGCAAACACACTTGGCACACTGCTGTCTGCTGCCGTACCCCAGGGGTATCTGCCAGTATCTACACACCACAACCCACCCCCCATTAGGGCTTCCATTGCTGCAGCACCTGCAAAGTGAGAGAGGAAATAAATTTAGACGTGGTTCAAAGTTTCATAGTCATATTTTCTTTAGCCTTTATGTAGAAAATAATGAATAACTAGGATCAAATAGCTCTGGATGCCACAGCTGCCTTCTGAGAGACTTACCAGTTACATCCTACAATATGATATTAAACTCATCATTTTCTGCTTTAGAGGTGGAATGCAAAATGATTCAGATGCCTTATAAAAGTCATCATGCAATTTAATTCTCTCAAGTGTCTTTTCTTTGTGCTTACAAGCAGTGGCAGAGTTTTTTCTGTCTCACACTGTTTCTTAAGTAAAGCTGTAATTACCTGGATGACCCAGGTTACAGAGTTCCAGAAAACAAAGGCAGACTTGGTCTTTCTTTGAGTCTCAAAACAGAAGTCGTTTACTAGACTGACAGAGACAACGATTGAACCCCACTTCTTTGGAAAACAAGATTGTGTCCCTTGAAAATAATGTTTTTTTATCTCTTGCCACTTACCATATAAACTCAGCATAAATAAACAAGCAAACAAATTTCTGCTCTAAAGTTAATTTGAATGCCTGTTGCTGTGACACACACTTTCCACTGCTCTACTGAGTCAGTCTGAAGTTTCTGTCAGCTTGAGAACTGTACATGGAAATTAGGGTGTGGTGAAAATGAAAGAAATAATGAATTAAGAAAAAGAGCTTGCATTGTCAAGAGAGGAAATAGTTAAAATAGTACAGAATGTAGTAGTTCATGATGGCATGGAAAGTTTTGGGAAAATATATTCTCACTTGTCTGCATTTTTATTTCCTTCAATGAATGCCTTTGGAAGGTCAGTAATTAAAGAGCAAAAGGAAAGAACTATGTTAATAGCTAGAACTGATATGACCAAACTTGGATTTTGAACAGTGCAATTATGATTCTTAAGAAAACAGAGGTTCAATAAATAAATAAATAGAAGTCAATAAATGCTGTAATAAAAGGATAAATGTGCATTGAGCCCAGAACATGACCCACTAGAGAGACAAGTGATGCAGGAAGAAGCCAGCTCTGTCCACCAGCTGTCACTTCAATATGGATTTTATTAATTCTTGGGCATAGCAATTGGTTTAGAGGGCGAGGCATCCAAAAACCTTCTCCACTCCAATATTTCATGTAGGGGATGGGATAAACTCCTTGCAATGTTTTATCCATGGATTGCCATTTGTTGCAAGGAAGGGAACAGCCTCCAGGCAGACTTTGTGCTCTTGCTGCTAAACCACTCTTTGGAGTAAATGGACATTCAACAGCTGGCTCAGCAGGAGTTTGCCTCTTTTCATATAGGAGACATTCAGAAATTCCCAGAAGAACGGCTCTTTGATGCTTCCTCAGGTATCTCTTTGAAGAAATCTTTGAGGAAAAATTCCTCAAAAGAAAATGTTGTATGTGTCTCCAAGGCATCCCTTTTGACATAAATGTATTGTTACCTTAGGATTAGTTATTTTGGCAATGCTTACAATGGTGACACCAGAAAACACGGGAGCACAGTGTGGTCCTAAGAAAATGAAGGAAAACTGACCATTCAGCATCACATGGCCACCAGTCCACATTCAGCTACAAAGTACCACTCCCTCCCCTTTCAGCCCTACTGAATTCTGCCCAGTGCTTTGAATTGCTCTTTGGAGATGTGTGACACTTGTCTCCTTCTGAATTTCCAAGGGAACACGAGGTGGAATTCAAACTCTCTGGATATGTTACACATTATCAAGCTTGAAATGCCTGGATTTAGATGCCTGGTAAGATAAATTTTACCCAAATTACTTTTCTTACCTCTACCTTCTCCCCACATTTTCCTGGACACCCCAAAAAAGCATTAAATTATTCCAATTTTTCCTCTGCTATCCCTTATATAACCTTTGACAAGTTAGTCCTACATGTTTTTTCAGACAACGCAAGCCACACCTTATATTAGAGGCACTATTTCAGATTTATTATGACTCCCCTTTTGTAACCATAGGGACATCTTTCTCCTTCCATTCATCATCTCACAGACCACCTGCTCATTCACCTCTGTAAACACCATGGCAACAACAGCAATTATTTACACAAGAAATTAATAGTAGGAAAGGGAGTTACTATTTCTAAAAAAATTAAGAAAAAAAAAAGGTTTCCTCATTTTGCTTCCAGAGAAAGGAACATGCCAGTTTAGAACCACTCTTGTTCTCACTGATATGAAGCACAAAAGACAATTTTGCTTTTTCTGTGGACACCTTTACAGTCTGACAAAGTCTTTTAAATGTTCCTGCAGAAGCAGCTTGCAAACACTGATGTGCCACTAACTCTGCATGACCTCCCAGCAATTTTTTCGTAACACTTCAAGCATTTTTTTCAGAACATTTCAGTGATATTCCAGGAGCTGTTTTCTCTCAGAACGAACCACTCCAACCCAATTGCTATTCAAAAGTAACTAATTACCTACCCTGTTTCATGGCAAGTAATGATAAATAATGATACCTCTTGATGGTAGGAGTGACCTGACATGACTCCCTAGAGCCTCAAAGTGGGTGAAGAAGAGACCTCTACTGGTCTATGGTTCAGCAAAATGATGGAAAACCATCAGTACTGCTTTCCTGCCTGCCTTAAAAAGTAAGGGATGCTTTTATCCACAGAAGAACAGGAATTTGAACCTTACTCTGGTGTTCCCATAAGTCTCCCCAAAAGGAGCTAAACTCAGTCCTGGCCTCAGAGTGGGAGGTCAGCAGCATGCATATTCTGATCCTGGCTTGTTATCTGCTTGCTTGTCTCACCTGCCAGTGCAGATAACAACACCTCCTGAGGATTAGCTGACGTCTGTAAAGCACTTTGAAGATATAAAGCATCACAGTACGTACAAGTTAAGTGTTAATTCATCTGCTGGGCTGATTCACTCTGACCCCTCTGCAAAGATGTCCAGTTAGTGTCAGCTCTGGCAGTTTTTGCAATTCAGGCACCTGTCCACCAGCCCCTGGACTGAAGCCAGCAATTCACACAGGACACAGAAGAGCTGTCAGATGGCAGCAACATTTGGTCATGACAGGCCTGATTTGGATTTGAAAGGGTGACCTGGAGGTGAAAGGCTCTATCAAGAAGCCACTTCTGTCCAAATGTATATTAAATTAGAGAGGTGCCAAAGAGACAATGTTAAGACCCAGATCAAGTTTAGACAAGACTTTTGGCTTAGCTGCATGGACAATTCTTGTATAATTTTTACCCTAAATGATTATGAACTAGAAAATACACTCTTAAGGATTTAGGGCCTGACCTCAAGCCAAAACTACAAGTGTGAGTCTGAAGAAAGACAGGTCTTGTTCTGTCTCCTTCCTCTGTCCCTCATATGAAGCAAACATGCACATACACTCAGCACCATTGCTTTTTGACCTTCACAAGTTCTGAAATATTTCCTTGCCTGAATTATTAGGAAAAAGCAGACTGAACAGGTTCTTGGGGCATTACCTCACCCCAAGCTGTGCTGGTTTTATTTGACTCTGTCCATCTCAAACTCCACCTGTGTGTCACCACCAGATGACCCACAGAACAAGCTTTAGAAATCCTACCTTGCTCACTCCTCTGGTACTGAACAGCATTGGCTCTACAGAAAGAGAGCTCTTCAGAAAAGACAAGTGGCAAAAGAATCAACAGCTTTTTAGAAGAGGGAAGAAATCCTACAGTGAAAGAGAATGAGCAAATAAAAGAAAGCAAGCAAGAGGGAAAGAAAGTTTAAAGGAAAGGCAGAGAGAAACTGAGGCAGTAACTGATACTTATTCTCTTATAATTAAAGCAAGAAAATTAGGTTATGAAACAGAAATATCTAAATTACCATGTTTTCACTGGATAACTAAATGTAGCTTTGGTTTGGTTATGAAGGTTTTCTCAGCTGAAATGCTCCCAGTAGCTGTATTAAAGGTTTTAGCGTGCCTTGGTGCTGTTCCTTAGACAGCCACTTGCTTGCTGTGTGACAATACAGAAGTCATTTAATGTCTTCAAGCATCATTAATTGCTGCTTATATACCTGCATCTGTATTAAGGTCAAGAATTCCTGTTCAGCTATTCACTTCATAGCAGTATTAATAGCTTTGTGTTTTACCACTAACTTTTAATTATACCTCTGCAGAACCCTTGGATGAAGGAGCACAGACTTTACAAGTGCATAAATAAGGCCCAAAGACATTGCCTGCCTCTCCTCTAATTACAAAGGCAAAGAGTGGTAGACTAAAAACAATGGCTAGGAGTTATGGCTCCCTGTCCCCTAATTTCCTACGAACTCTTGCAGTTGGACAAATTGTGTGTAGGCAAATCAAACTCTTTAACTACCAGCTTCTCTAGTCTCTCAAATAATATATATCATTATTCACTATTTCTTACTAAATAAGTAGTAGCTGGCAGAATATAAAGTCATCAGGCAGAAGACCAAAGGCAAAAAAAATTAAGTGTTTTTTTAAATTAGCTTATACTGCAGCAGTCACTGCCATCAGATTTTGGCCAAAACACAGGTGAAGAGAAAGATCAATTAGATAAATTCAAAGAAAAGTTATGGTATTACACTCAAAGCAGTGAACACAACTCCTTGAGCAGAAGATCCCCAAATTATCAGCAGCTTTGCTTTCTTAGTCTATCCCTTAGCATCTGCAATAAGATTTTGAGCCAAATAGACCTTGGGTTTGATGCAGCTGTTCTTATTTTCCAAGTACACCTTAATTTATGCTGCAGAATGAGAACTTCTGTATTTCTTAAAAAAATTGATTGGTGGTGAAAAGTATGTGTACTTCTACAGTTTAAACTAAATCTCTAAAAAGAGATTAGATCATTTACTCTAAGGTAGATCCTGATCCATGCAAAGCTTTCAACTCAACAAGCCCTAAAACAATGAGAACTATAAGCTGCACAGCGAAGGTAAAGGTCCATTTCACAGATGTAAAATATTTTAAACAAGTGTCTTTTCCCACCTGCTCAGAACACATTCAGATTGGACCTTTTAGAGGACCTGTAAGGGTTGCTTTTATTTTACATAGATCTGCGTGGTGTAAGAAGCAAAAAAAAACTATGAGTGGATGGAAACTGCAAACCTGCACTCGGTGGAAGGAAACACTACATGTGTCATTCAAAGGTTAGGTTGGTGGCCACTTGCTTGACAAGACAGGAAGGCTGTGGATGAACATTGTGCACATGCTTTACCAGGGGACTGACAGCTGAAAGCCAAACCAGCTCTTTCTGTTCACCCTCCTGGCACAGCCTGGCCACAGACAGAAGCTGTCCACAGTCATTAGTCTTACTCTGCTCCCTTGCCTTGCTTTTCCTTCCTTGTACTCAGGGTGAGCAGCAAGCACATCGAGGAAGAGATAAAAGTGAAAGCTGATAAACAGGAATACAATGACAAGGAAAGAGATTAGGGACTATACAGCAGACATAAATGCTGAAGGGAGGGACAGCATGCAAATACGAAACAGAATTGACCCTGGTATTGTCTTGCTGACCCATGATTCATCCACAATGGGAAGAACAGGTTTGCTTGGCTTTGTCCTACTCTGAGACAGCTCAGCATAACATTTTGTACCAAACTGTGGGATGTTTTCTCTGAGCTTTACATCTAGAAGTATTTATGGTCTGCACAGTGCTATAAAAGCTAAAATGTAATGGACATTTTGGAAGGGTCTGCCATTACAAATGAAAGCACAACATATCATGCCTTTTCCAGGGCATTTTATCAGCATCAGTTGTACCTGAAACTTTTTTCTCCAACATTCCCCTACTCCTACTTGGCCAACAGATGTTCTGGGCTGTACCAAAAGCAGTGTGGCCTACCATCAAGGGAGGTGATTCTTCCCTGCTCTTGAGACCTCACCTGGAGTGCTCTGTACAGTTCTGGGGCCCCCAACATAAAAATGACACAGAACTGCTGGAGCAAGTCCAGAGGAGAGACCACAAAGATGCTCAGAGGGATGGAGCAGCTCTCCTATGAAGACAGGCTGAGAGAGCTGGGGTTGCTCAGCCTGGAGAAGGAAATCCTCCAGGGAAGCCTTACAGCACCTTCCAGTACCTCCCTAGGGTGACAAGAAAGCTGGAGAGGGACTTTTGACAAGGATGTATCATGCAAGGACAAGGGAGAATGGCTCAAACTTAAAGAGGGCAGGTTTTGATTAGATACCAGGAAAAAATTCTTTCCTGTGAGGCCCTGGCATAGGTTGCTCAGAGAAGATGTGGATGCCCCATCTCTGGGAGTGCTCAAAAACAGGTTGGATGGGGTCCTGAGAAACCTGGTCCAGTGGAAGGTGTCCCTGCCCATGGCAAGGCACAAGAAAGAGATGATTTTTGAGGTACCTTTCAACCCAAACCATTCTGTGGTTCTGTGGTATTATTGCAGATGATTTCACCTTGTGCTCTTCCTATCAGACCAAAGAGCAGGACAGGAAACTGTGCCTGTAAATGGAATAATAACATCTCAAAGACAATGTCTCCCCTTGAAGCACATCCTGGGGACCACTATTTTTTACTATTTCAAACAGAAAGGATATTCAGTTTTCACAGAAGATCAGGGACTCAAGATTCAGTGCAGTGTTGTAAAAAATAAGTGGCAATCTCAAGAGGACCCACCAGGGCATACCTAACAAAGGACTCAGAAAAAGGACGTTTCCCACCCTAGATAGCAGTAGATAACCCACATGATCAGTGGTTGACTTAAGAGATTTAAGCAATTTCCTCTATATGTGTATGTATTCACTTTTATAAGGATATCTGTGTGTAAAAATACGTCTTTAAGTACAAATATTTAAGCTTGTTTTCATCCTTCTCCTCTGTATCTGTTACAGCTGTATGTAATGGACAACAAAGCAATTTGCTCTGAGCTGTCAGTAAATCAGATCAACATTTAATCTTTGCTCTCCTAAACGTTGCATCATCACTGATGGTTTTCAGGTTGAGCATTGTGAACAATATTGTGATTAACCCTCCTGGGCAGGTGAGCCACTCACTCCCTCTGCAGTGGACTGGAGAAGAGAATCAAGGAGGTTAGAAGTGAGAAAATGAAGTTTACCCTCTCATTGCAACCACAGACCACACAGCAAGGCAGAAACCAACTCCATACAACAGCAGCACAGCGAAGTCTTGCACAAACTTTGGCAGAAAACTCACGGGCAAAGCAAACTTCTGGTGAACTCGCTGTGTTTTTCCATAGTTTCCCTGACAGTTTCCTCCCCTCCACACTCCCACACACCACACTGTGAGTCGGAGAAAGTCCAGAGCTATACTTCAACTTTGGATTTCTCTGAAGGAAGGAGGTTGCTGCTATCTCTGATGGTTGGAACCTGATCCTGTCATCATTAACTTTCTCAGAGACTCTTCATTTGCTGAATATTGGTCTGTAATAAGAAGCAGGGAGGATAGGCATTTTTATAGCAACTACCTGCCAACAGATTTCAATTCTTTATCCCTTCAAAATCCCACATCTGTCCATGTCTCCAGGCACTAGTGGAAGAAGCTCTGCATTAGTTATTTTTATTATCAACATAAAAATCTTTCCATTTATTTATTTATTAAGGAAAAAACCCCAGCTATCTACAAAATTCAGCTCATTTTGTCCTTAGGCAGACATTTAAAGCTGTCTGCCAACGTCTTTTCTTAATAAAAAAAAATAAGCTAAAGTCTTTATTACGCACTGTGTAACAAAATACAGCCAGCTACATTCACCCAGCTGAGACATGCACCATCCATCTATCAGTAAAGATTGCTGTCACTGGAAGAGGAGCCATCTGCTAAAGAAGGTGGATCTGTGCTATACCTGAACCTGGCCACTGATGGTGCACCAGTCAGACCCCCAAAAAAACTCCCTTTGAGGCTGGATCTTTGCTTTTGCCTGTTAGACTGTGATATTTGGAAGGCTGAAAAATATAACCCGAACTATTTCTGTACCTTGCACAAATGTTCCTTGGACCCTCATGTGAGGCCATGATATGTGATGTGTCTTCTGTCCAAAATGTTGTGGCCTATATCATAGGGATATATCCTTATACCCCTGAGAAGCAGGAAGGATTTGGAGCCCTGGCTGGGATATGTGGCAGAGCTGCTGCCTGCTCTCTTTCTAGGCTAGTGACTGGCATGTTAAACCCAAAGAACACATCTTACACTGACACAAGATGAAACATATTAGGCAGATGGCATGTTTTCTCTGCACAAGCCAGTGCCAGAGTATTTCCTCCTAATGATCTTCTGTTCTTGTTCTCACAGGAAAATTAGTTTTGAAGCATAGAGAAACAAACAAAAAAAAAAGTATGTAGCATGATGAGAGCAAAGATTACTATGTGGAAAAAATATCAACAAGAGAGGGGTAGCAAGCTTGGTAGCAAGCTTCAATCCCATGGCTTTTATTTATATATATATATTGTTTATAAAAACAAACACTCTACTTTATCAGACTTGAAAAGTCAAAATTTACATTTAAATGGAGACATTTAGCTGGGTTTTTTTCTCTCTCTCATCTCTTGAATGCAGAGTACAAAAGATTAAAAACTCTCAATTTTCCTAAATGGATGGATAACAGGTGAACTTTGTATTCTGAGAGCTATTCATTTAGTGAACAATGTTCAACTCAGCAAAGACCAAAGCCCAGCTGATGAAGGGGAAAAGAGCACTGGCTTCTAGGCCTGACACAGATTTGCTCAACAGCTGAGACCAGGAGAAGCTGTGATCCCATTGTGTCCTGCTCCCAAGGAGGAAATTATGCCAAATACAGCTCCCTGAGGACAACACCTACATTTCCAGATGTACAGTGGATCACTACCCAACTGAAAATCACTGCAATTTTAGAGACTGCAGTGCTACAATAGCCCTGGTTTCATTGCCATAACTACTGCAGATGTTTGAAATGTGAGGTGGTCTGCTTGTAAAAGAAAATGAGAAGACTTAAAACAAGTCCATAATTGCATGGCATTAAAGCCATTGTAAAAAATCAAAGTGGACACAAATACTATGATGACCCTTAAAGCTTGCTACCAATTACCTTCCTTTAATTTTTTTTCTTTTCTTTTTTCTTGTTTACCTCCTGGCCAGGAAAATAATTACTGATTTTAAGCAGGGAGTCTATCAAACAAGTACAAGTGCAAGCAACATCCTCAGATAATGTCATCTTAGTCCATGGAAAGGTGCAGTAGCAGCTCATTCAATTCTAGGCTGGATTTTTCCTCTCTGGCTTTTTACTACCATAGAGCTGATCCACAGTGTTAAAAGGACACATGGGCAAAATGTTAACCTCACAGTTTTTTAAAACAAGAGCTAACCACATATCCAAGCAGCCCTTTCTAGGGTTTGATTTTAAATGCTGTTAACAGTTTCCCATGTCTTATGCTGAGTGAAATGCACCTCTAAAACACTACCAACAAACAAAAAAAAACTTAAAAAAAACCCCCAAATCCAAATCCCCCCTCTCTGCCCCCACCAAAACAAACAAACAAACAAACAAACAAACAAACAAACAAACAAACAAACAAACAAACCCAGGAATAGTAATAAGTGGAAAAGGCACAGACACAAAATCTAAATGCCTGGGAGGCAAATGTGCTATTGCTCTGTACCCAGCACTAGGAAATTACTGACTCACTCTTTTTAAAGTTGAAGACAGTGTTTGTAGGACCAGAAGCTATCCCGATCACATTTCTACTGGAACATGTATTCTGATGTTCACTCATCATCTCATTGGTCCCTCTGTCTTTGGAGAGTTTCCTTTCTGTTACTCTCACAAACTGCACAATAATTCATTGTTTAAGCAACTAATGCTGCCAGATTTTCTAGCAGTTCCAAACTTAAAAGCATTAAGAAAAAAAATACAAAGGAATGGAATATGTTAAAGCAATTGATTCTGAATTTAAGCCTTATCCTGAGATTAAAAGGATTTTAACTGAGCCAGCAGGACAGATATCACAACATATGAAGAACCTGCGTCTCGGTTTTGTCCTCAAACAAGAAGCATCCGAGAGTACCTGGTTGTATCTGGAGAACATGACTGGTATCCATGTGGTACTAATCCAAATAGCCTGAGGAGTCTGCACAAGGAATAGGTGAGCAATGCCTCCCAAGCACACCTCTCTACAGCTGTGTCCATCCCTGTGGGCCAGCATCCTTTACCCCAAACGCCAAGCAGACCATTTAGTTAGTGCTGAGATCACTATGCCATTGCTGCAGCTGCTGTAATGCTGTTTCTGAACACAGACTTATCACAGTAAAAAAGCAGTTGGCTTTTACTTCAGCCAACCCTTAGGATAAGATTTCTGCCTCCAAGTGATATCAGCTTGATTCAACTCTGAGCTCGCCTGAAAATATCACAGGATCCAATGAAACATTCCCTCTCTTTGCCATTTCCTACCATGACCTGTTCTAACAATACTACACAAGAGTTGGTTTATTTATCTATTTCCTGTGGCATCCATGCCCACAACATCCAAATCTGACATCTGTTAATTCCACACAAGTGAACTCAGCTGGACAAGAGGATATAAAGCAGTATAAAATGTCAGCTTTCTGGCTAAAGCCAGCCATGTAATCAGACATTCCTTATGATGGGCATATCATAGGTAAGCAGTGATGACAGAGTTTATCAGATACCAAAAGCCCCTAAAACATATTCTTGCTTCTGCATCTGTATGAGTTTTTCAATCAGTGGCCCCAAACTTAGCACATGATTATCACAGCTGTTGGAAACATTAAACTTTCTGGGTTACCTTCAAGCCCTAGCAAGAATCAGCCTGCCCTTGAATTAACCTTGAATCTTACCCGAGGGAAGAGCTGTGTAATATATTGAAACAGGCAGTGCTAACTGGCTGCAGACGTGTGAGCTTTGGGACAGAACAGGGCCAATAAAGATAAAATACTGAGCCCTTCCTCCTTGTCCTGCTGAGGCTGGACAGGGCTCAGCCAGCTGCTGTGCTCCTCCAAGGTATGGCAAGTGATGCCACAGGGCCAGGCACCAACTAAAGCAGAATTACACCTCATGCTGAATATATAACGTCTCTGGAATGGCTTCTCTGCTGTGAAAAAGCATCTTATGGGGTGGCTGGGTGGCCACTAGGTCTATGTGGCACTTCTCCAAGTTACCTGAAGCACTTTTATTTAAACTAGGTATTCCTGATTTTTTTGGTTTTTTCCAACAAAAATATTATTTCATTCTTTACAATAACTAGTTTGTGGGCAAAATGACTTTTAGAAATATTATTCAAAAAAGAATAAGCTCAGCACACAACTGCAGTCAGGTCCCTCACAGAAAGTGGTCCAGCCTAAAAGTACACAGCCCTTAGCATTGTCCCAAATTTTAGCAGAGTTCTCCATATCATTACATACACAAATTTCCCTGCACAGGAGAAATCTTAGCATAACTCTTCCTTTCCCTCCACCCACCCCAAAATAACCCCACAAGCCAACAACCTACATCTTTATGTGCAGTAATTTGACAACATTACAGTCTTCATCTGCAGCTGGGAAGCAGAGGCATAAAGGACAGTACCAGTGAAGAGAAGCCTGATTCCTCTTCTGTGCCAACATGATGAATTCATACTTAAACAACCAAAAAAACACCACCAACTAAAACTGTGCTGGGCTGCTGACCTACCTGAAAGAAACAATGCACATCATCATACCATATTCTGAGTGTTGGCTTTTTTTTTTTTTTTTTTTTTTTTTTACTTTTGTCTTTTTGTCTTGTGGTTAATGGTTATGCTCTTTGTGGCAAGGGCATTTTTTGCTTTGTTTTCAAGGGCTTTCCAGGTTCCAGTAAATGACACTGGGTTGTGTATAAAGCTGTGGCATTTTACTCTCTAATACCAGGAAATTAATATGCACACATTTTTCAGTTTTTTATCTTGTGAATACAAAGACTGAATCAAAACATCAAAAAGAAATAAAGTGGCCTTTTATTTTTCTTTCCTAAGTTTTCTGGGACTCAATAATATTGTCAGTTTCTCTTTCTCTCCTGCTTCTATTTTGTCTTAAGGCTCTGCATCTTGGAAGACTGTGAAGCTGCTGTGTGATTTTTATCTCCATGATTAAAGCGTTACACTTTATTGAGCTCTTTGCATCAGCACCAAAATCTGCAATGCAGGATTTTACATAACACTTCATTTTCTCTTCGCACCATTACTGTTATTAACCTGATGGCAATAAACAGAAAATACAGCTCAGCTCATGATGTACTCCTGAGTTGGTGTTTTTGTTTTTGTTTTTTTTTTTTTTTTTGGTTGGTTTTTTTTTGTTTGTTTTTTGGGTTTTTCTGTGTGTGTGTGTGTGTGTGTGTGCATAACAGAAAAGGAAACAGAAGAAAAAGAATGGAAATGAAAGGGCCTCCACCCTATGAAAGACTAGGAATGACTGCATAAACTTGTCTTTTCCTTAAAGAACAATCTGAGCCTTTCAGAGTTAAAAGGAGAAGTACTGTGCTGGAGCTTCTGCATGTAAGGATTTCTTCCAAAATGAAAATCAAAACGCAAAGAAAATCCAAACTACTTCCAAATTCTCCAACTCATTACTATTCATCATTAGAGTTCTCAGATGGAAGATTTGATTGATATCCTACTTTGGGATGTTGCACATTTCTTTGTTTAAACTACAAAGAACATGAGATCTGCCAAGAAGATACCAATAAGGGTTTGGAAAGCAGCTGAGGAGCTGGATGTGCCAGCACAGATGACCTTCCCAGTCCATCAGTGGGTGGAACCTGCATGTTCCACAAAGTGAAATCTCTGAGTTTCCATAAAACAGTGTGAGTCAAATATCCAAATGTGTAGGAATCGGGGTTACTGACAGAGATTCTCTTTTTTGCTGAGGCAGGAGAGATCTGCAGGTTCTGAAGCACACACATATAGATGTGTAAACAAGACTACAGGACCAAGAAGAAAGAGATGGGTTGTCCATAAAGAGATGGTGACTAAAACTTGATTGAAGTCTAATGGGTGGGGGGACGGGGGGAGAAAGAAAGCCAGGGTGGGGAACTTGGCATGTCCCAGAGAGAGCCTTCAGGGGCAAAGTCAGTGTGGGTAGGACTGACAGAAATGCTTCAGGAGCTTAAGCATCATCTTCAAAATAAAACAGTTAGAAGGCCAGGCGTCCTAGGCTTCCCCTTAGATAAGAGAAGCTCTCCTTTTGCAGTCCTGAAATGCTGGAGGTGGGGAGTTGGGGGATATCCTAAAAACCTGTGTCAAGCTGTCATCACTCAGGTGCTGCAGGTCTCCATGAACTGCACTGTGCTTCCACAGCTGCCCAAGGCACCTCCTCCCAGGAGTGGTCAGGAAAGTCAAAGCAGACTGGGCTCAGTGGTGCTGCTATCGCTTACCCTGAAATGTTCTGGTTATTTTTGAAGGATTGTTTTGTATTTTAACCCAAGAGAAATATTTTAGAAAGCTCGCCAAGCTTCTGCCCCCTACTTATGTGGGTTTCTGCTCTTTACTCTTGCTATTTATTTTGTGCTTGCTCTTTACTCAGTTTACTACAGTTTGAAATATAGCAGAACATTTTTCAGTTCGTCAGTGTGTTGTTTGCTGTCAAGGAGACGAAATGTTACTACTTTCCTCTGGAGAAGCTTAGGAAATGATGGATGAAATGTCACATATAATTAGACTTTTCTTATGAATTACATTTTTTTAAATTTCTGTTTTCATGTCAACAGGTATGTTACAGATAGGCTGCATGGAAGGACCTGGGGAAATGTTAGTTCTCTGGGAACAGCAGTAATGTAATATCTGATAAACCAGGGAATAGCTCCAGCTGAGACAAACTTTAAAAACTTCTACAATGACAATTTGGGACTATGAAAGATCTGAGTCCGGTGGCAGAATCAAAAAGGTCCAATCCTGCTCCTGAACAGCATGGACATGGTTATGGATTTAAAGATTGCTTGACAGAGTCTGACCTGAAGTCCATCCACTGCAGTGCCTTGTTTCTGACGGTGATGTTTTGTGGCACTCTTAAGCCCTACATGATACAACACCCAGTGATAATCTAAATAACTATCAGGCTTGGAGGAAATAGAAACTGCAGTTCACTTTCACACTTTGAGCAGAGATGTACTGCTGATAGGCAGATATTCAGATTGCATAAAATTATCTGGGAGAGAGACATGAACAAACCCTCCAACTCTGAATTCTCCCTGGGTGACTGGTCTACACTTTATGGGCAAGGCACACTCCAATGAACACCCCCAAATACCTGAGCATGCTGAAAAATCTGCACAAAGCAACCACAGGTATTCACACACTACTTCTTCATTAGGGTTTGTATGAGCTTCTAGATCTCTCATCATTTTAATCTCCAAATTTATAAACTGCCAGTTGTTACAGCAGTAAACACTGGATCAAACAACGCTGCAGCTGAATTACTGCTTTGAAATCTTGTATTACATACAATGACTTTAAATTGCTCGCATTGCTAGAAAGGCTGAAACAATGCGAAGCTGTGACACTCTAAATCACACTAATCAATGATGTACATCTTTACTGTATGAATGTATCAATAATGAGGAATGCTCCAGGGGAAAAAGCCAGGGGAACTGCACACCTTTACGATCTCCCTTCCATAACCAACTTATTGTCGTATGTTGTAGAATCATCAAGAAAATATAAAGACTAATAATGATGTGGCAAAATTTACTTAACCCCCTTGACATGGAAATAAAGTCTTATTTTATCTATGGGGGGAAAAAAGTCTCCCACACACATTTGCTAAGCAATCTCAACTGATTAGGACTGATTTGATTAAAATGGAAGCATTGCAATGAAAGACAGGAAAACCATCACTGAAATTCTCTCAGGAGATTTAAAATGTTGTTTTTCATGCTAAAGATAAACTGTATATACATAAATGTCTGAAGGGGAAGAGGAGCCATGAAGTTTCAGTGCTCATAAACAGAACACAGTTTGTTTGGGGTGTCACAGTATTTCAGATAAATATTATAGATATTGGTATTATCAAAACAGGACCTGGCAAAATAAGTTTTCAAATACCAGGAAAAGGGGGGGGTGGGGGGAACGACGACACACCTCTCAAACTCTTTTATTCTTACTCAGAAAACAAAGCTGTGATCATCGACTCATCTCTAAGGATCATAAAACAACAAAAGAAAATTGCCTCCCAATGGCTAACATGATGAGAGGGAAAAGAGTGAACTTGAGCAGCTTCTTGACTGTGTTGCTTCCTCCCAGCAACAGCTAATGAGATTCCCTGCCAAGGTGGAACCTGCCACACATTCTCTACATCAAAGGGGGTCTGGAGGATATTCTATTGCCTTTGACTACCCTGCTGCCTAAGGCTGCCTAGGAAAGCCACATCTGAAAGTCCTCATGACCTCAAAGTCATGTATTGCTCTCTGAGGAGCTTGGAAGTTGATAAAACCCATAATCAAGCCCTTGTTTTGCTGCTTCACAAATGCTTGTATTCTAACAGCTGTGTGCAGATTTATCAGAACGAAGTGGTTGCATCTCTGTCTTCCTCAGTCAGGCCCATCATAACTTGCATGGTAAAATCACTGTCCATCCTTCCTCTTCCTTCACAGTGCAGCTAGAGAAAGCTCAGGACCACTGCCAGATTTCCTGTAGTGAAATCACAGAGATGCTCCCATGGTGGGTTCCCAATCCATGTGGGAACTGTCCCATGTGCTACAAGCCACCACCACTGTGTTCCCAGTGGGACAAGGCTCAGTGGCCACCACAGGCACCTGTGGCTGCTGTTCAATGTGCCTGTGCTCCTTTGGCACTTTGTAGCTGGTCTTAAAACACTTCAGGAATTGACTCAGAGGGCAGGGTCACACTGCAGCCAAGCAACCAAAGCCCAGGGGGAGAGCAACCTGCCCAAGGTCATGCAGGATGTGAGGAAAAGCCAATCCATGTTTCAATTTCTGTCCATTATGCTGCTGGTCTTGTTTTGGAGGGGTAGGGAGAGGCTCCAGGTGCTGAACTGAAACCTTTTCCATGTTAGGTAGACCCTGTTTTCAAGTAGAGTGAAGGTGGAGGTTGTAACTACAAAAATGACATGGAGATGGGAGGTCACTCACCTCTTTCTCTTCTACTTCTTCTGGATAAGTATTTAGCTTAGGGGAGACAGGAAGCCATCATAGTCAAGTTTAGCTTCTACTACTGATCATTGAAACAGAAAGAAGCTGGTTTTTAGGGAAACTATTCAACAACCTTGCTATTTGCTGCACTTCACGCTGGGAGCCTTGCTTCCTTCATTTTGGGGCAGAGATATAAAAAGTATTCCAACATGAAGGCATAATTTTGGATCTGTTCCACTCGACTGGATATAAGGATGCAGTGTCAGCTGCCTGGGAACATAGCTCCCAGTGCTCTGATATTTTTTTGGATTTCTCTGGTTGGGTCCCAAGTCACTGTACTCATTTATCACGCATTGAAGATTGTTGTTTCCTAATACTTCCTAATGTTATAGAGAATACTTCAGGAGGCCCTGCCTCCACTGTTCCCAAGCCAGCAGAAACAAAAGGGGCAGAAGCTTTCCTCTCATGAAATGACATGTGCATTGATTTCTCAGTTCTGACACGAGCTTGGCATTTGACCTTCAACAAATCATCCAGCTCCCCTCAGCTCTCACTCTTATAATGAGCATTGCAAAAACCAGTTTGTCTAATCTCCATAAATCACCACCTCTTCATGGAAGACATTTTTCCATACTGTACAGCTGTGCAAATTGAATGGGATGCTGATCAGAACAGGAACTGCTGTATCATATATAGTCTACCATTACACACACCTAAACACAACTCCCTTTTACTGTGGTCCAGGGTGGAAGTGCAAGAATTATTGGTAAAAGGAACATCCAGGAAAATATTATTTGATAAGGTGCTGTTTACTTAAGAAATCACCCCTACTTTGTATTTAATATTTCATATGTGAGGTTCAATCAATGCAGGAAATTCTCCTTCTATTCTGGTATCTCAACAATAATGATGCAAAAGGTCATACAACATACCATCAATAAAATACTGTCTCCTGAAAATCAGTTTTCACATAGTCAAATTATTTTTGAAATAGAAGTGTCATTCTTTAACCCTGTCAGGAAGTTAGAAGCACAACATTCCGTTTCCTTTTAAAAATCAGAGTTTAAAAGGGTAGGGGAAAAAAATGCCCCCCAAAAAATCACTAACACAAACGTCATTCAGGCCTGGCAAAAAGGAACACAGAGCTCAAATGTTACCCTTTATAGTTTGCAACCCAAACAGAAGATCACTGAGCTAGAGCATGACAGTAAAAGCTATTGCACATATGCAAACTAGTCAGTCAAATCTCCAGCTCTCTCCAGGCTGGAAAAAAATAACCAAAGGAAAAAGAAACAACAAAACAATAGAACAACTGAGAGAAGTAGTAACATTTCAAAAACCTCACGGTTTCAGCTACATATAATAAGCTGTTCTTTGTACTGGGGGAAGTCTGAGGGCTGGGTGGGGTTTTTTTTCCTTTTAATGTGAGATTTATAATCTGACAATTTATCCTTAGTGTTACTTGGTTACATAGGTTACTCTAGCTGCACACCAAAATATACTGGCTTGGAGTTTAATTTTGAGACACTTAACATTACATTTTCTCAGAAATGGTTGCTCTTCTCCTGAATTTGATGGCTCATTGAGCTTCCAGGTAAGAGCTGGTTTCACAGGGATATGTCTCTGTACATTCTTTACAGTCCTTATAAAACTGCCTGGCCAGCCAGAACACTGATTGCCTGGGGAACTTTTGGTAGGGGTAGGTTAATCTATGTGACCTCCACAGTTCATCTGAAACTGCTGCACGACTTTCTAAAAGCCATCTTTATTTCTTCCTCATCTGCTCCTCCGTTTCTGAGCGACTCCCAGCACACACTTTCTCAAGGATAGCTGGATCAAACACAGGGATGAGCATAAACACATTTTGTCCTGTGAGAACCTTTAGAGTGGTACAGATAAACACTCGGGGCTGCCCACTAACACTCGCAGTCACTTGTATATCAGCCCAAGTGCAAAACCACATAAATGTGCAAGTACAAGGATTGGGATCAGCAGAAGTATTTTTATTCCCACAGGAAATACAATTCAGCTGCTGGGAAGGGTGTTTTATTACCAGGGATCTGTCCTTTCCAGTAATGAAAATAATTTGTTCTCTGAGAGGACCAGCAGATACCATTCCTTCCAGGTTAAAGTCTTTTTTCCTGTATGCTAATGTGTTTGATTTTTAAGCTGATGATGGGTAGTCTGTCAAAGTTATTTCAATGTAGAGCAAAGGAGTAGCTCCACACAGCTTGGAAGCCCTTCCTTCCCCATCCTCTGAAGCAGCATTAATCAGGATTGCTGCCTAAGCCATGGAGTATTTTGTAACTCTACCCAGCCTTCTTCCCACCCCTTAACACCTCCTCTGCTCTTTCCCCCCACCCCATCAGTGCTGCTCCCCCAGCACAAATTGCCACACATCTGTACAAAGGACAGGCGGAAGAATAAGGTGACAGTTCTTTAAGGAAAGAATAAAAATGCAAATTAACAAACACCAAATTTGCTGTAAACATTAAATACTTCAGACATGAAACCTTCTGTGCTACAAGAGTGCTTTCAGCATTATCTATTCACAGCAGTTCCTCTGCTCCTGAGGGTCATAAACACTGAGAGATGGAGCCAGCAAAAAAGCTCTAGTTGAAATTCAGCTCACAGCAAAAGCAATTTCCGAGTGTGCAAAGTGCTGTCAGCAGGCCTGATGTTTGTGTATGAAATATAGACAATATGACTGGCCCATCGGCAGTCACTGTCAGCCTGATGGATGGGGCCTGAACAGAAGTAAAGCGGCTGCTCTTAGGGCCCAGTCTATCAGATGCTTGATGGAGATTCGGGGGCTTAATAGAGGTAAAAGTTTCTTCTAATCGGACAAAATTTCCAGTGGTGATCACAAAGAAAATAAAAGGGATGGCGATGTGATACGAGGGCACGAGCAAGGCTTCCCCGCCTCGGTAGAAAACAGAAGAGGAAAGAGATGCATCCTCAATATGGAGGAAAATTGGTGTCTCTGTTCGTGGATCTCAGCTGTCCCAGAACACATAGGACAGCCCTACAGCCCACAGTGTTCCCCACTGCCTCCTCTCCTGGCAAAATGAAAACATCCCTCAGCAATCACTCTGGTGTCCTGCACAGCATACCTGCTGCTGTGACAGAGGGGGGACTGACAGACACAGCACCACACCTATGCAGAAAAATCCGTGAAACAGCCAGTTCAAACTTCCTGGCTCCTTTTACCATTTGGAAACCAGAGTTCTTGCTGTTTCCTTTTTTTTTTTTTTCTTTTGCCCCCCACCCCCCCAAGGTTGTTATGCGGGTAAAACTTCATGTGCAGAATGTGTGAGCAATCTGCAATAAAAATACAGAGGGCTAAACTCCACATCATACCTCATGCTATGGGGCCCTTATCTCATGATGTCCCTCAGGCATAAAAAGTAGAAACCATAGAAAAAAAGGCATGGCACAGATCAGGGCACTCCTGGTGGTTCAGTTATTAATACTTGTGCCAAGAAACCATGAAAATCAAAAGACTCTTGAAAAATGCTGACCACTTCAATAAAGATGGAGAGCAATTAGAAGCGAGCTTGTGCTTCAAAGCCCATGAACCAGTCTGCAGCCAAACTGTATATATTTTGAAACTAAATAAACCCACAGTTTTGATCCATCCCTATCTGCAAAGGCAAAGAAGGGCTGACAGCTTGTGATGTTTGCCTCCCTTCAGGTATGTGAGAAGGCAAATTCACAGCATAGGGAAAGGCAGAATTATTGCAGGTTTTCACTCCAAAACAGGACTGTCAAGCGGAAGAAATTTTAACAAATGCTTAAATTTCTTAAGCAAAACCACCATAAGAATTGAGGCAAAATGCAGAACAGGAAATTAAAATTGTGCACAAAAGGGAAAGCACCCCAGGTCTTGCAGTCTGTCTAACATCTGGAAGGAGCAATATATTTCTACAAGGAACCACAGCTTAAGAAAACCTTGCCTTTTCACTGGGACTTTATACTTTTCACCCATCATTACAGGCTCTTTCTTTATCAGAAATAAAGCCAGGAGTGGCTGCTGGGGGTATTTGGAGAATTTAAAAATCGTAATTTCTTTGCACCAGTGTTTAAATATCTCTCCAACAGGAGAAGCAGCAAAGTTGTCAATACCCTAAATGGTCATGGTCATCATAATTGACTGGGGCTCAAGAGGACAGAGTACACCTGATTAGTTCCTACCTGACCTTCCAAACATCCAGCCTACTGGTTCTCTCACCTCAGACATGCTCTCTACAGCTGGAGATTTTCTTCTCTGGAAAACCTCTCCCTAAAGACATCCCTCCCTGCTCTCAGGCTGGGAGCTGGTCTTCACACACAAAACCCTTCAGCGTCTCTACCACACTCTGTGGGGCTTTTCCTCTGGAAACCAGTTTATTCTGCCCCAGACTCAGCTGGAAATTCTATATCCCAAAATCCCAGCTTAGAACTTGTCACAAGGGCTGGCTGTTTCCTCCTTAGCAAAGGGACACAAGAGCAGGCAGGACTCAGCTGGAGCCTCTGGTAGCAAAGCAGCTCCTGACATTAATATCCTTTAGCACAGGCTCCAGAAGAGCTGCTAAAATCGAGCTTTTAAAAAAGATTGCTGCATCTTTAACAGGTTTTAAACCAAGCTCCTTTACCCTATTACCAGCACCTGATGAAAACCACTACGCTATTGGAACTCACCAGCGGGCCATTAGAAGTGTGTCAGATTATATTAACTAGGCAATTAAAAAAAAACACCCGACCAGCAACAACAAGGAGCAGCAACTCAGAGGTGAGGAGAGCCTGTCTGTCGTTTAGTAAATCCCCAAATTAGTTTTGAAAGGCCACTTTCAGCCTGGAGTTAAGGCCAGATTTACCCTCTGCATTGTCTGCAATGGGCTGAATCTCTGCAGCAACCTGATGAAACTGATTATTTATGATAAGTGACTGACATTGGAACCGTGCCCAAAAGGCGAAGGAATGAAAGCTGCTCTGACCCCAACTGACAAGATTTTCTTTGATCAGCTTGTACCAACTTCTAAAAAAAAAATAATTATGACTTTTGGTTTCATGCAGGAGATCAAATAATTAAACAAACAGATGTGCAGATATTAATAACAAAAGGTGTTGCATGAGGGAAGCATTCAACCACAAACATGCCATTTATTTTAAGACTTAAGTGCTGCTGAAATTCCCAATCAGAAGAAGAAAGAATGATTTTTAAGTGTGGTGTGGGAGGCATTTTTGAGAACTGGGGGTAATTTAAAACAGAATATGCTTTTTTGATGAGACTGCCAAAACCAAGATGCCTCTGGATAAAAAATAAAGGAAAAAAAAGTTAATTTACATACAGACAGAGCTGTCAAGCGAGTCATCAGCAGAGAGAGGGATAACAAGTCTTTGGGTAACAACTCCCTTGTTAGGAAGATGGCAGCGAGAAACAGGATCAAGGGAAAAGGAAAGTCACTGTACAGATGTTTTAAAGGAACAGTTAGCATTTTCTGTGGCCTGGGGGGCTGAACATTGCAGCTGCCTGCTCACTGCAAGTAGAGAAACCACCTGCATGAAGGATGTGTGCACAGCTGGGGAAATAATTGAGTAATCTCTTCTATTTCAGTTCAGCATACAAGGGTCTGAGCAAGGAGTTTGGGTCAAGACTCCAACCTCAATTTTCCTCAGCTTTATGCTGTTGGGGAAGGACAGGAAGGATGTTATTTTGGGGCTTTATGTCTCCAAGATAGTTAGAAGTGACTTGAGGAGGCACTGGGCAGAGAGTCACAGGCCTTGCCCAAGAAATCTCAAGGAGCAACACATACCCACACAGACTCCTTGAGTGCTGCTGGATGAAAAGTCCATGATAAGAAAAATAAATGAAAAATGCAGGCAGTTCCTGTGTAAGAGCAGCAGAGAGGAGATCTCAGCCCCTCATCAACATGGCAGCTGCTCCTCGTCCCTCACTACATGCCCACAGTGCTACCAGCAGCACAAGGACCACCGATATCCAAGATAAGGAGGAAAAGGTTCCCCAGCCCCAGCCAAAGACACGCCTCGAGTTGAGCCACCCCTCCTTCCTCAGCTTGAATACCAGAGGCTTTCATACTGCTCCCATTCCTTCTATCTCTGTGGATGCAGCAAACCCCACTGGCAAGCACAGATCCAAGGGGTGGAATTTGTCTGCTGGAGTGTTGTTAATTCTCAGGAGAGCAGAGAAGGTGGAAGGGCAGTACTGACCAATTCCCTCTGCAGGCCATCAGATGAACTGGACTCTAATGGTTTCTTTGATTTGCAAATCTCTTCTGCCAGCTTTACCTCTCCCTACCAAACTCTTTGCTGAAATCTGGGAGCCATCATCCTTTTCAACTCCTTTAATCAAAGATCCTCCAAGAATTGTGGACGTTCCGAGAAGATTTGATGAAAAAGAGATTAGTTTCAAGTGGAAACCCTACTTATTCTCTACCACTATGGATCTGTGGCATGAGAAAGGAAGAGATTGCAGGGCTCAAATGGTCTTACACTGCAGAAAAGAAACTACAAAATATCCCTCAGTATCTCAGCCATGATGGGAGAAAACTGAGATCCCAAGAAACAGCATAGAGCAATCCAGAAAACCAATCACCTGCTTTTCATGGAGCTGAGGGTCACAGGGATCCCAGTGCAAACCCACTGACTTTTTTTCTCCATTGGTTCATTGTCCTGACTCACTGAATTGGTGGCTCACCTATGAGTGGGTGGGGACTCAGGCCCAGCTGATGCTTTCCTGGTGTGTTCTGTTGAATGTGAGTACCTCAGCCAGCCATCACAGGAAGCCTGGCAGAAAGCCTTGTTCATCACATTTTGACTGGTATCAACTGGAACCCTGACTCTGACAGACGGAAGAGGTGCAAGCAGCCCATGCCCTTCAAAGGAAGAGAGCTGGGTGAGGTGCTACTGCCTGAGCATTTCCAGATAAAAAAGGGCTGTGGCAAAGCACATGTTTTTACAGGGAAAAAAAAAAAGCAAAACTTTTCATCTAGAAGCAAATATTTTATGCAAAAATACATTCTTCAGTTCTTATATGCTGCTAAAATAAATCCTTACACTGTGTTTAAGCTAAATATTGCACAGAGAATTAATTTTAATAAAGACTAAAGTATGTATGGCAAGGGCTTTACAAAGAAGAAAAGCTTTAGGACCAGAACTCTGCTAATATTGTTTTAACATGGTCATTTTCATGTATGTATTTTTGGTAGAAAGCATTGTGCATGCTGCACAGAACTGCGCCTTTGTGACCATTGAGTATTTGAGTAAATGCAGCTTCAAGGTGAAAGTGTGTTTCTTCACGAGAGTACAGGAAAATAGCTGTTAGAACAGACCAAGGTGGTTTAAAGAAAAAAAAAAACAAAAAAAAAACAAACCACAACACAGTAGGGTAAGAAGCAACTTGGCTGGCTGTGGGGGTGGACTGGCTAATTCAACAGAGTGTTCCTGTCTCTGTCTTCCGAGTTGCTACAGAAAAGACAAATCTACCCAAAAGCCAGCCCAGGTGACTCACAGTTATCTGCATTTCCCCATCGTGATTGTGGTGATGTGGGCTGGAGATGGGGTTGAGTTTCAGAAAGCAACGTCTACCCACAACTCAGACTGACTTTATCTTCCAGAAAATATACAGAACTCATTGCATTTGGTCTTACAGGAAACCACCAGCAAATTTTTAAATGATATATCCTCAGGAAACAGGGGTGCTCAGCCAGGAGAGGATTCCTAGCTCCAGTGGTCTATATATCCAACACATGTCTTTGACTGATTCACACAGACAAAAAAAAGTTCTTTGTGGCACATGGTCTTTCCTTCCTTTGCATGAGCAAAACAATATCAGCATTCAAGACAAATGCCAGATTATAAAGTTGGGGTTGGTCACACACACACACACACACACACACACACACACACACACACACACACACACACATGACAGGGAGGTGGCCATGGGAGCTGAAACAGCCTGGCACACCCACCCTGCCCTGTTAATACCAAAATGTCCCTGTGCAAACAGATGCTCCATTTCTCTTCAACCCCCTTCCCTTTATCAAGGTTTTATACCCTTCACTAAAAATAATTCTCAACATTTTCCTTGCTCTGACCTCGCCGTACAAGACAACGGCAGCACCAATGGTAATAAAATGTGTCCTTTAGTTTCCGAAGTCTGCCTTCCATTTAAGCTATGGAAATGGGAAGTAGCAGCTGCTGATGGCTGTATAAACATAACTGTCCACAGAGCATAACTGGCACTTTGCTGAACTCATCTCTGCAAAATAATAGATGTGGCTGGCCTGATGTGATAATACTTGATTGATTTACCCACATGGTATTTAAAACGTGGCTGATGTGACCCTTTTGCTCCAGTCTACCCATGAACCATAGATTTTAAATCCACACATTAAGTGGATTTGTTGGAAAGCAGGAATTCACAAATCAAAGAGGCTGTTAAGGTTCAATAATATGGTTACATGATGAATGTAAAGCCAGAGCCCATTGCATGCAAAGCGTGTTGGATAAAAGGGCATCTCAACAATATCTTAGTGTGATCCCCATTCTTTCCTGCATCAAGACCCTTACCAAAGTTTTCCAAAGCTGTGAAACCCAGATTTAGAGACTTACCAATACAAAGAACACAACTAAATAAAATTTCTTCTGAACATGCATCCAAATGTTTGAGTGTTTATTCAGATTACACCTGGATTCAACCTAGGCCAGGCTTAAGCCCTCATTAACAACTGTGACTCCAATCCAACATTACCCAGTGACTGTGCTTGACAGCCCTCAGTGCTTAGCAAGTCAGTAGTTCTTTATGTCTTGGAGGAGTGCATAATTTAATTTGTCCATATAGCTCAAATGCTTGCTTTGGTATAAAACTGAAAGGATCAAAGGAACCGCTCACCACTGTTATTCAGTAAGGCAACTACCAACACATTTCCAAGAGCTTCAGGCAATTTAGGGGGAGGATGTGGTGGGAATTATGGGTAAACAGCAGCAAATATTAAAATGAAATACAGGAAAACAAATGCTGCAACCAAAGCAACAACAACGAGGAAAAAGCAGGTTTGTTTTGGATTTTTTTAAACCTGACTGGATAAAAACTTGTTTACACTAAGCAAAACAAAAAGAAAACATAGAAATTAGAAGTAAAAACACCTACTGATTGGAAGTTTTTATTTTTTCCCTCTGTGTGAGTTACAAAATAAAACACTATCAAGGGAGAAACTGAGTATTTGCTTGTTTTTACCCTCAACAATCATAAAACCACATGTTCAGACAAACCTTTAACTAAAGAAAACCTTCTCTCCTCCCTGTGTTTCCCATATGTATACTCTATTATTCAGCCTTTTGCACGAATAACTTCCAGCACTTGGAATTTATGTGCAGTATTTAATAAGAGCTGGTGTGAATGTCGAAAGTATCTTGGTAAGATGTTATGTGTCAAAAAGCGATCATGTTACAGTGTGATGGATTAATATGAAGAAACAGCTTGAAGACAAGGTATTCATCTTTTTTTTTCTTTTTTTTTTTTAAATGACAACACTAATACATTTGTTTCAGTTCTGAAATTAATTTCCTAATAGTAAGAAAGGTCAGAATGAACGAGAGACATGTGAGCCTTTTTGTCATCTTTGACAAATTATCCAAAACAAGCCTGTCAAATCAAACAGGATAACATTTTGAGTAATAAATGCTGGTACTGATTAACTGGTCAAAGTTAATTGTTTCCAGGAATTGCTATATGCAAAAGACAGGAATTCATCTATTTGCTTTTTTTTTTTTTATTTTTTTTTCTATCATGTTTTCAACATAGTTTTCTTGGAAATAGACCAACCCATTGTTTTCTGGGAATGATGTCTGTTGGATGGTACAAACTGAAAGACGTATCTTCTGCAGTGCTCAGATGGGTGTTTTTGAAGTAATTTGAAAGATAAGTGAGATATTAATCAACAGAAAAGGGAAGGGGCTGCTTTGCAATTCTTCCTGGTTTTCAGATGCTTTGCAGTAGGATTATGATGGGGGTTTCTCCTGAGAGTCACTCTCCTGAGTCTGTAAAGAGTTAACAGCCAGTTACAGAAAACTGAAATTTAAATCTAGAAAAAAAGGAAGTTCTTCATTATGACTGCTTCCAAACTGGTAAGGCTGTTGGGGTCTCTCGGGCTGGGTTGCTCTTCTGAGTATGTTCAGTATGTTCAGAGGCTTTGAATTATTACAAACTCCTTAGGGTAAGACTGAGGCAGAGAAACCACAGTTCTCTCAGGGGATTCAAGGATCTGTCCAAGGGCAAAAGCCAATAAAGTCCAGCAGATGTTATGGGCTTTTCACCTTTGTGACCTATGGGAGGTTTTTTTGAAAAGAAAAATGGTCTTTCATCCTATTTCACAAGCACCAAAGTCTGTGGGAATATGTAAGTTACAGTCTGTAGTCTCCAAAACTGTGGAACAAATTGTTATAAACACCTGGTTATAAAACCACCATACACATAATTTAAATAGAATTTTAGGAATTTGTATTTCTCAGGTGAAAATCCAGCCTGGCTCTCCAAGGACCAGATGTGATTCATAAGATGTGACTTCCTGGCAGATTGTCTGCGTCACAAAACAATGACAAACCTGTCTTACTTCTCCAACAATACCAGCTGGGCTAAGGAAAATTGTTACCTCTTCTAAAAACCTTGGGGGTTTTCTATTCTGAAATTGTGGCAGCCACAGCAACATCATACCTCATCCCACAGGAAGACCTTAATATCTCCCAGAAGCCTTGCTGTGCAGTCCAGAAAAATCTTTTCTGTATTTTTGTGAGCTGATTTCCCCTGCAGATCCTGCAGGTGCTGCACACAGACATCACTGTGCAATAGTGTGCAGGGCACACTTCATGGTCTGAGAAAGGGCTGCTCTTAATTTAACCCACACATTACAATCATTTTCCTGCATAATCAACATTTTCAGCTTCATGCTGCCTTTCTGTCCTCTCTTGGTGACTTCAGCTGCTGCTGTGCATCAATTCCAGAAAACCCAGTGCAGTTCCCAAGCGAAGCTGAGTTACAAACACTGACATGCAGCCCACAGTGGATGCCCACCAGAGCCCACAGAAGTTCCTGAGTTGCTCCAGTAACATCTCCACCACTGGACAGCCCCTCACTAAGGATCTTCTACTAGAAATACCCTCTTAGTGATCTCCACAGAACTGAACCATGGTTCTGACAGCAAATATCCAAAGAATTTCTCTCTGCCAGTTTTCAGGCATTAAGAAAATTAAGAAAAATTAGTCCCTTTTTTCCATTTTAATTGGATGACTACTCCAGAAATCTAAAAAAGGGGCCCATACTAAGGGAAGTTTCCTCCTTAACTTATTTCTGTAAATTTACACTGCTAAATCTTTGGTCAACACTAAACAAATCCTTTTCTCTTTGGGGCTTATGCAAGTCAAAAAAGATCTGGAAGAGAGCACTGAGTTAGGTGACAGGGAAGGGGAGAAATATGCTGGATTCTGATAATTGCTCTTCTCAGAATAAAGCATTTCCAATTTATTACACTTGGAAGGATTTATGCAGCATAGAGAAAGCTATATCAGTCCATACATATTAACACAAGATTGGGTTCTCTATTATATCATTTTTCCAAAACAGGCAGCAGCATGACTAATCTCAGAGCTCAAAAAAAGAAAGTGTCTTTTCTTTGTTTGGCCTCTCAAATCTTCCAAATAATTTAAAAAATATGTTGCCTTCTCTTCACCTCCTCCTACTACTAAAAAAAACCCCACAGAAACCACAAACCACAAACCCCAAACAACAACAGTGAAAAACCAAAACACACACACACACACACATACACACACACACACACACACACACACACACACACACAAAAATCCCTCAGAAGACTTTAAAGAGCTCATTCAAAAATAAAACACAAAGATAAAGCCTCCAGTGGTAGATTCTTTCTAACCGGTGAATTTATTCTAAACTCAGTGCAGAGAACTGAGTAAAATAAAGGTCAGACCCTGTGCTGGGAATTCCCCTGACCTTTCAGGCTACATCCATCATTGGTATTACACAGAATTTGCCATTTATCACACCAAACAGAGAGCAAATCTTTAACTCCTTTTCTCTTCCCAGCAGTACAGACCCAACAATTATTCAGATTTTAAAACAAAATCGATGTTTATCCAGCTCCTTTTTACAGCTCTACCTCTTTGGGCTCCTCACTTCTCCAACCTCTGGATGTACAGCTAAAACTGATAAAGCAGGGAGCATATGAGAACCAATGTGTCTTGGGGAGATGGGTACAAAGGGATGGATTAAAAATACATTTGAAAAGGCCTTTTAAAAAGGGTTTGCTTTCCTACTGACACCCGTTGAAGGGCATTTGTGACAATCCACTCCTGAATTCAGGATCATATCTGGGGAAGCCTGGCATTGCTCAAGGAAGAGGATTCTTTGAAAGTTTCAGGCCTTAAGATAGCATCAGGGAATTGTTCTGCTACACTTTCTACAGAAGTTTGGCACCTGCATACATCATATTTAAGTAGTTTTTAAGGATCCCCCAGATGTGAAACCATCCTGGAGGGATGCAATGAAGGGAGCAGCCCAACCCCTAAGTTCACAGACCTGCTCATCAACACAGATGAATTTCTCTCTGATATGGAAATTTCTCATTTTATTCTCAGACTTTCTGATAGCAAAGTGTAGCCAGTCCAGAAGTGGAGACCAAAGAAAAAGAGAATATGGGGAGCAGCTATTTCCATGTGGGGATCCACCTTCCTCAAAGTCAGTGATCAGAGTAGCACTGCCATTCTCCAGAGACTCTCCAGAGTCTCTCATTCCAGAGAAGAAAATGAACAAGTTGGGGTGTTGGGGTCTGACACAACCACACTGGGAACCATAGAAAGGAAGTCTGGAACAACCTCATCTCCATCTAAGTGATGTCCTGTGCTTACAACTGCACTCCTGCCCAAAAAAATACAGGGATTTCTTGAGAGACCTGATCCCTGGGATGCCCCAGCTCAGCTTTCCAGGCTGACAGTGCATGGCAGGGTTCAGAGCAAGCCCCTTCCACCTCAGCACAGGGACCTCTTCCTTCCCTAAAAGCTATCAGTATGTGCCTGAGCCCCCCAGTGCCCTGGTGCCATTCAGTGTCTTCTGCTTGCATTCAGTATTCACATTATCAGCACTAAGGACCAATTTGGGATTTCCTGAGCTTCCCCCTCATAGAGAATGCAGGAAGAGAGGGAAGTTGCCAGGATATTTATAACGGGGTGCATGGGACAACTATATTTGTGGAAAGTTAAACAGCCTAATGCATGATATGAGCATCTGTGTCATGAATCAATGATTAAAGTCTCTTTCATCAAAATTCAGCCATCTCAACCATGGTAAATAATAGGCTAATTAGGCATCTGCTCATCCAATGTCCAAAGGGACAGGCCAATTCCTGGCACAAAGAAAAACATTTGTTGCACCAGTGAAAAGTCATTTTCAAGCCTGTGAAGCACCTACAGCAAAAGAGATCAGCTCCTTCCTTTGCCAAAGGATGCTCTTCACAAGGAGGAAAACGAGATCCCCTTCCTCTTCCTGCTGTCAGGGCTTACAAACTGCCCTTGAGTGGGTGAACCCAGCACCTGGTCCAGAGTGAGATGGACAGGAAATTTTGGACGGATTTTTAAAACACTGATTGATTAGAAAGGAGAAAGTGTGAAGCTGAAATGGTCTATCTGCCCAAATGTGTCAACTATAAGGTTTGAAGTTTACATACAGTTAACAAGAGGACGGAATCTGACCAAGTTTCAAAATAAGCAAGTTTGGCAGCAACAGTAATTAATTTTGCTTGCATGGGCTCAGCCATCCATGACATGCCCAATACTTCTAGCAAAGGAACATGCTTCATTCGATTCAGGACAGTTTCCCTCCACTCCCATCGAGTTAGGCTCATCTCCCTGCTCCCTTTGGCTCTGTAGGTGCAGCTTAACACAGAAACTGACGCCTCATTGTGCTGTGGTGGGGGCAGCAGTGTGCTGCACTGCTGGCAGTGGCCAAATCCATTTGAATGACAGCCAGATTTAAGGGGAGATCTCCTAAGGCTGATTGAAATAACCCCAGAACCGCAAGGATTACATGCCAGCAGGGAGGCTGCAGATCCATCTTTATTCAGAATAAATGCCATTTCTTCCCAAGCACCCTTATCTATGCCTCACACATACCTCTAAGATCCCTTCAAGCAGTGAAGTGCTGCTGCCAGGTGACTGAATACCTGGAGGACACCCGGCACCAGGCAGCCCCTAAAGCAAAATTTGTCACTAATTTTTCTTACTGACACACCTCTAAAAGGAGAGAAGTGGATTTTTTTTTTTTTTTTGTCTCAAGATTCCTTATCATTTGGCTGGACATTGTAGAGGAAGACTGGTCACCCCTTCCTATAATACCATAAGAATAATCAGCAGCTCCCCTGAGCGTAATGAGCTATTTCTTAGAAGGTTTTGTGCTCTTAGCACACCACCTTAAGGCCTCAGCAAGGCTCTGTATGCTCTAAAACCAGCCATGTGCCTGCTGTGGCATTCCCTGGGCTCCTGCATTGCTCCCCTGGGACAGACTAGATTTTCCATGGCAGCTTGCAGCAGACTTCAGAATGGAAAGTTTTGCTAAATGCAAGATGGTCATGAATAACACAGGGAGTTTAATAACCTGTGTGTTATTTATTTTGCTCCTAAATTCAATCCATGCACTTTATTACATTCAAGGGTGTCAACTCACAAAATATGTCAAGCCTGCTCAGTTATTGCCCAATGTACAGTAAAGCTGTTTTTACTCATATTCCATGAGGTTATTCAAAATTACTTTAAAATGCTTACTGCTACAAGAAGTTCAGGGGAAAGCTAACATCTTCCCTGTGCCCTTCTGTCTCCATTTGTCTGGCTGAATATTTGTCCTTTTGTACCTTCAGCAAAATTTCAGAAAGGTTTTTCATACATATCCTGTCCTAGAGCTGTTTCTGAAAGCCATTACCAGATGCATTTTTAAAGATATTGAGAAGGGGGAAAAAAAAGTAGATAATCTTAAAAATATCTTCCTTCTGCAAATACAGTTTCTCATGTCAAACTGGTACAGTCAAATTGGCTCTCTCCACATTCTTAGTTTTTAAACATAAGCCACTTTGCCTCCTGAATTTTGGTATCTCACCCTCCTCCTTCCCTTTAATTGTAATGCAAAAGGATCGACTAGCACTGTGAGAAAAGCTTAGGCTACACAATTAGCTCAGATGAGCAGAGGAAAGTTAAAATAAATGGAATTTACTGGTACTAAAATAATAAAGCTCAGGGACATCTAAACAGAATTCACTTGCTTGCTTACCAGAATCAGTTATTTTGTTTTTTAAAGTGACAGCCTTTCATACAGTGAAATAGCTTCACCTGTGCATTACTACAACAACTCTACGAAGCTGAAGAAATCTATGGTGAGGTGAAATCTGCGCTTAGGAGGAGATAATCCAATATGCTCTGTCTGCAGACTGTTCTATCATTTCCAGTCCAAAACATAAAAATCCTAAAATATCCCATCAAGTCCCAGTGTGGTTCAAGAGGACATTGACTTTGTTATTAACAAAATTAGCTGGGGTACAGAGCCAGTGAGCCCAAGAGCAGTTTTATTCTCTCTACAGTTCCTGAATGAGGGTGGCAGCTGGCGGTGCGCTCCATCCAACCCTGCATCACACAAGTCAGAGAAGGAAAATTCCTCTCAGTTCTTGCAGCCAGTCTCCAGGTTCCTGCGGGATGGCTCCCCACAGCTGACTGAGGGGCTGTGCTCAAATTAGCACAGACCCTTTTGATGCTGGCCAGCCTGCAAAGCCAGATGGCAGCTTCTCCCTGGCATTTTGGGTCTGGGTACCCAGTGCAGACCACAGCTTTTGTAATAGCCTGGTAAATGGCTCCCAAGCTTTATTTCAAATGCTCCGGCCTCTCCCTGAACTGCAGCACAACTAGATCCGATCATCCTTCTGAACTCCATGGGGAAGAGATGCAGATAAATTCCTTTGCAAAATACATAATCAACAGAAAAACAATACATGAAAAATACCATAGGTGTAATATATGTAGAGACACACACACATACACCTTCCCCACTGCTCTCACAGCACAGATATTAATGGTTTACGTGATAAATCAATCTGCATGGCTAAAAGCAGTGATAATTTACAGCTTCCACTGACTTCAAAGATACTGTCACTCTCAAAACAAGACTGAGAACTAAAATATTGTTGTACTTGGATGAATTCCTGTGTTTCAGATCTAGCAAACTGCATTTGAAATAATTTTCATTCATAACATAAAATCACCATATATGTTATGATATTAATTTTCATTGCCCTTTGCTATTACGACACTGCTGGTGTCAACAAAGTCATTTGCAGCACTCTGTCCAGAATCCCACCTTATACAACAGTGGTACATCTCAGTTTGACTAGCACACATCAACTGCTAAATATTTGGTTTTTCAGAGAATAACCCATTAGTATGACAACTGTGAATAGGCTGGGTTGGACAGGGCTCTTTGCACCACTTCTCCTGGCAGCCCACTCCAAATCACTCTTTCCAAAGGTCTCTAGAGGACAGCTGAGCAGTTTGCTCCCTCCCTTCCTCTAATCTTGTTAGAAGGTAACCAAGCCACATGGAGAATGGAATAAACAGACTATAACCAGGATGAGATGAGATCAAGCAAGCAGCATTTTCCAGGTCTCAAGGAGAAGGAAAAAAGATGAAAACAGTTTTTATTTTAAAGCAGCTAATCTATCCTCCACCTTGGGCTCTGGGGCAAAAAAACCCAACCTACTGATCTAGTGGTTAATCCCGTTCTCTCACCACCACCCCTTCCCAGCTATGGTGTCAGGCCTCCTGCTTTTAAAATCAGAGTAAAACAGGTCAAAGTATTACATCATCGTGAGACATACTCATCATTGCAAAGCTGCAATATTATTTCTTATTTCCAGGGACAACTGGGGGTCTGTGCTAGGAAAATCAAGTACACAGACTTAAATTATTGTCTAAACAAAGAGCCAACCCCCCCCCCCAGCAGTATTAGGAGATTCAGCAGCTCTCACTCCTGCAGCTGAACTTAGAGTTGCTGCAAGTAAAACTCAGCTTCAAAACCTTTTCTCCTGGCTTTTGCTTTCTAGTGAAAATTCCTTGTTGAACTGAACAGGCAAGGACACGATGAAGCAATTTGCCCAGAGCTGTCAAGCTGGACAGCATCCTACCTCCCTCAACCTTCTTGTTCCTGGCTCAGGGCAGCTTTAGCCACTTTGATTTTTCTTTTTTTTTTTTTTTAAAGAAATGCTTAGTTATTTGAAAACAAAATTCACAGGTGGTTTTGCACACAGTTGTCATTGTGACTTATGTTTCCAAACAAGTGAAAATTAGTCTAACCTTTAAATGTTCCTGCGTTGCTTGGCAGTCAAAACAAAAATGACAAAAAATATACTCTAATTTTATCAGCATCCAAGTCTGACATATGCCAGATTCTGACACATGCCATTTTCCTGATCCACCAACATGTGGCATCCTGCTGCTCCAGCTTTCACACACCGAGGCTGAGGGATGATGGAATGTGTCTGCTGGTGGCAGTAACAGTCTGGTACCCTTAGCAACATTGGACGAACTGTGAACCTTTGCTTACATCAGGCCAGATCAATACAGCCATTATCAAGGGACATAAACAGAATAAAAACCTGTCTCTATTGCATGAGTTAACTGCAGCAAGAGGAGAACATCCAGTTCCTGAAGGGCAGACTCACCAACCAAGCACAGGCAATAACGTTTCCATAGACTACAAGTCATCAGGGAGGATTAAATCTACTCCTTCCTGCTGAGATTTAATTCTACAGTGAATATCCTTTTTGGGGGAAGTCATAAACCACCACAAATTCCCTAGCAGAGCACCAATACTGAGATGAAGGCAGTTTATTTTCAAAAAATACAAAACAATAGATTAGCTGGACTCAGAACAGAAATAGATTTTTCTTGATGTACATCTAAGTAAACAGCCTTCAAATAGTGCTCTGCTGATGGGGTCTTTTCCAGAGGTGACTGCATTTCAGTAGGGCATAAACCGATTCCTAACTTGCATTTAAACTTTGGAGGTTTGTCTTCAAGATATAATGAGACAGGACAGGATCCTATTTCAGAGGGTGCTATTGAAAATCAAAACCTAAATGCAAGATATTCTCACAGCTAAAAATGGAACTTTCAGGGGACAGCCTATAAATAAAGAGATTTAAAATGACAACCTATTTTTAAAAAATCACAAGATAATACTAGTAGCATTACATATTATGCAGTGTTGTTAATTGGGCAAAAGCACCGAAACTACCAAAACCTCCCATTAAATTCTATACATCGACATATATAAAGGGTTGTTGTTTACCTTGGCCATGAGCTGGCAGTGTCCTTGTGGCCAAGGAGGGCCAGTGGTGTCAGCCTCAAAAGGAAGAAGAAATGCTGCACGCTGAGTGGGGCAGAGCACTGGGACAGGCTGCCCAGGGAGGTTATGGATTTCCCTCTCTGGAGACATTTCAAACCCTCCTGGACGTGTTCCACGCTCCAGGTGACCCAGCCTTGGAGCAGGGCTGGATGATCTCTGGACATCCTTCCCAAAACTAAGTGTCCTGTGACTCTATAAACCAGACACAAACACCAGGATGAAGGAGGGAGCAAAGCTGCACTGCTTTTACAAACTTGGCACACACATCATTTTGCTGAGCTCCCTTTTCAGCAGTAACAGACACATTGTTGATTTTTTCTCCCTGCTCCTATGCTCCATGGTGTATTAACTTAAATTTTGCTGTTTATGCTCAAGCAACTCTCTGTATCTCCCAGATGTACATTTATGTGAATCAAGGATTATCAGTCTTTGTAATATGATCCTTCCTATGTCTTGAGTAATAATGAAATAATTATCAGCGTTGTCTTTAAAGAAGTCACCCTGGAACACGAACAAGCCCCACAGAAATGAAGGAGGCAGCTCACACATTGGAGTACCCCTGGCTTTTGGCATGTTCAGGCAGATTTATCACATAAAGTATGGTCAGATTCTGAAGCTCAGGCCATCAAAATGACCCAGCTCATTAATCCAGCCCTACACTGCACTTTCCTATATGTCAGTTCCCAGAACGCAGATGTACCGAAGAGAAAAAGAATTTCTTTTTCCCCAAAAAAGAAAAGAATTATTTTTAAGAAAACCACCTTACCAGCACAGGAATGGAGGTTTGAAGATATTTGGAGAAAGATTTGATATTCCAGATGCTCTCGTGAGATAAATCCTCTAAGCTCTTTTAGATCAGTCATTTTCTCTAACACCTAAGCCACCAGAAGTTGGGGAAGCTCAGAGTTTGATGCCCATTTAGGAAAACCATGATGGATGATATTTAGTACTTTGTAAGTCAGACTAGATTATCACGGTGATTCCTGTCTGCTTTTAAAAACCTATTGATCCACTGGTGTCAGCACTGCAGAAGACAGCAAGTAGAAGCTTTCAAAATACTTTTAAGATGGGGACAATTGCTAACTTTGATGTGGTAAAATTCCAACATTGTGATGTATCTCCTGACAAGAAGAAAATTAAACTTCTGTTAATTAATACATTAATTTTAATTGGATTTTTTCACAAGGCGTATAGTAATCAGATTCTGAAGAGATGACTGAATGCATCCACATAGGAAACATCGATCTGTAAAACCAACTGTCCTGTAAAACCAACTTGAAAGATTAAAGCTACTAATTCAGTTTTCTTGTCTGAGGAGCCTTTCCAGCAGGTTTGCATAGAGCAGTCCTCTGGGTTTGGGAGAGATTCTAAGCATAAAGTAGTGAAGGAAGTCAGCAGAAAATCTTTAACAAGAATAGGAATTAAGTCTTGTTCCAGTGCAGCTTGAGCAATGCTATGAATAGGTCACATACATCATGGAAACCAGCAATGAAATATAAGAACTTGCAGCCATCCAGAAACTGATTAATGATTCAAATAAGCAATTTCTTTTCATAATTGCACTTAGGGAACATTAGAGACACAGACCCCATTCAACAGCTTAAACTGGGCTCTAGATCAAGAAAACATATGCAAAACTGCAGGGTTGCTGCCTGCAAAAGCCAGCTAGTAATGCTACCAGCGTTAAGCTATTTTTCGATGGCTATGAAACTAAAAGAGCATTTTTTTTCATATTTAAGGAAAATAACAACTCTGGAAGCAGCTCTGCTATAATCCTCACAGGATGAGTTTGCAAAAGGAAAAGATCCTGGCCACTCAAAATCATAAGGGATATCTATTATAATTTGCAGAAGGGAAACAGTATTATTTGTCCAGCTCTAGTCACCCACTCTGTAACTAAAACCTATCTGCCTAAATATCCCCACTGGATCCATTAGTTACCTTCCTTTCAGCTGTTAGGCAGTCTCT